>NC_142042.1:33008317-33327067 GCF_982192425.1 Myodes glareolus
AAGTTCCCATCAACCAAAGCTAAGGAGAGCATCAGAGAACACTGAGGCTGGAGGAATTTCCTGACTTTGTTGCAATCCCATTGCCTTATGTTCCCAACAATGTATTTGAATCAATGTTTTGATTCATAATTTTATTTGTTATTATTCACGCAATGCTTTCCACTTCGAACCATGGGGTTTGGGCTAACCTGAAGCTGTGTTTTTAGAGCAAGGTCATTCATAGTTAACCCCTGAATAAATGAACTCTTATTATCTTTGAGGAGATAGTTCTGTTTTTAACATGAACTTGCCAAATATACACGGGTTGCTATCAAGAACAGTCTTATTGCATGAATATTACTGAGGGAATGATTTAAAATGAAGCAATCTACAGCTGTGGAAAATGTCCTGTTTGCTCTTCTCTGAGATGTTCAGAATATGGCTTGAAAATGGTAAGACAACTTCTCTGTCTACCTTTGTCTCTGTCTGTCTCTCTTTCTGTTTCTATCTATATGTATACATATAATATGTTAATATTTATACATGTATTTTATTTAGAAACATATATATATATAATATGAGATGGAGAATATACATTATATGTATGAGATGCAAAAATCTGTGAGTTACTCAGAGATTTCATCATTTTATTTAAAATTAGTTAACAGTCAGTAAAATTCTAGTATTTCAACATATTTGTTTATTAGCTTCTGTTTTCAAAATGGCACGGTTATTTTTCCTCATTTCTATCTCCTTTATTTCTATTTTCTGTGAGTTGCTGCTACAAAAGCTTTTAAAAAGGAAAAATGGCCACCAGCACCTGTCTCGTTTTGAGAGGCAAGATCTTATCACTGACAGCTAATCAATAAAAACAAATGAAAAGTAATAACGTCAGACTTGAGAAGTAAGGTTTTTATTCCTAGCCTGAAGCAAGGGCTCACCAATATGTTAAAATCAATCAATCTCTCCCTCAGACTGAACCTAAATCCTAATCGTTAAATCTTTAAAAGTACCATATGCATAGCACCCCGCTGCTCCCACTCAGAACACAAATAGAACAGACTGCCTCTGTCCTTCTCCCCCTCAGGCCCTCATAACCAAGACAGATCACCAGGGAGGATAACACTGACCCTGAGCTTGGAGAGAGCAAAGCCTGTGCATCACTTTTCCTGCTAAACAGATTATAAGCGGGCTCCATGCACCCACTGCGATGAAAGTCTTCCTGAGCTTTTGGAGAGGCAGGCAGTAAACTGACTAAATGCAAAACTGAGTGGTGATCAAATCCTCTGCAAATAATGGCCGAAGGGACCAGATGGGAGCTCGCATATTCATCATAAGCACCACACTTAAGACAATGAGCAGTGTGCATGCTCTTCATTGAGGGCAAGAATGTAAAATCATAAAAGCTTCAAAGTAATGTTTGGAAATTTTTGGCTACAAGAGATTAGCATACACTTGATTATTTTAAAGTCGCTGTTAAGGAACTTCGTCTCGGCATGTGTCCTCATCCTGCTTGAGAATGACAGAACTCTGCCGCACACCCCCCTCACTGCTGTCCCCCCCCCTTCCCCATTGGTCTCATCATTTGATGAAGTTAATAATTAGAATATCAATGAACTAAAACTGTAAGAGTTTATGGCTCATGTACGCAGAGACTGGAATAAAGTCAGAGTGGGGTATTCCCTTTAGTACTCCCAGGTGCATTTATTCACTAATATTCACGAGGTAAATAATCTGCATACTTATGTTCTCATGTTCAGATTCAGATACCTAAGGGTAAATATTTTACACATATCTCATTTTTTTAAAAAAGAATTCTCTGCGTATGTTGAACATATTTCTATAATAGCTTGGGCAAAAAAATAAATAAATAAAGGTAACTTTCTGTATAATGCCAGAAGTAATTCACCTTTCTATGGATTTTATTCTAGAATGTTATAAGATTGAAACGGTATCTCCCATTTTGTCATCTGCCACTAGAATATCCCTGCTCTTTGAGAAAGTGCCAGCACTGTGGCATTTTGATGTGCCAAGCAGACAACCATCCTTATCTAAAAAGAAGTGGTTGTATTAGGATTAGGCAAAATAGGCACCTGGAGGAGGAATACTGAGACCAGTATAGATAAAGAGCCTGTGGTGTGGTACCCAGCACCTTCATTTCCTTCCAGTGTGTCAACACTATCAATAGTGTTTCTATTCTTCTTGCTACGATTCACCTTTCTGAAGGGAGCTGCCTCAAATCCCTGATACCGTCAGCTTTTATAGGCATATGCAATCCCAGTAAACTGTTTAATTTGGAGTCTTCAGCGTACTTACTGAGACTTCTGACACCGACAAAGCGTGAGAGCCTAGAATAAACCACGGTTTCAGTCTCTATGGGCATATTTCTTTTTTCCAATTTGAAATTTCCTTTGTCATTAGGCAGTAGGATATATCAGAAACAGTATTCTCTAAAAGGTAGACTTCAAAGCAGGGAAGTTTCTTTTTTCAAAAAAAAATATTTATTTATTTATTATGTATACAATATTCTGTCTTTGTGTATGCCTGCAGGCCAGAAGAGGGCACCAGACCCCATTACAGATGGTTGTGAGCCTCCTTGTGGTTGCTGGGAATTGAACTCAGGACCTTTGGAAGAGCAGGCAATACTCTTAACTTCTGAGCCATCTCTCCAGCTCCCAGCAGAGAAGTTTCTATTCAATAACTGTGAGTTCCCATCTTTACCACATTCTTGGTTCCCACTGTCGACTCAGTCTTTCAAACCACTCTTCAGAAGCTGTATCCTAACAGTTAATTCTTGAAACTCACCATGCTTAGCCAGCAGTTGAATATGTTCTACACGCCAGCTCTCATTAGTGTAATATTTCTCCTTCTAGCCATGTGTTATAAGAGTTAGCCAATAAGAAGCTCTAGCTAATGGGCCAAGCACTGTTTTTATTAATATAGTTTCTGTGTGGTTATTTTGGGACTGAGCTACCGGGCATCCGGGAAACAAACAAGCTGTTTCATTCCACTGTTTCTTTGTAGCTGATTAAGCTATTTTATTTATACTTCTATTTATTGGATCATTAATGTAGATTTCTTTTTTCTTTTTTAATTATATTTATCGAAAAATATATTTTCTTTCCACTCCCTTCCCCTCCGTATCCCTCCCTTCCTACTTTCTCCCATGGTTCCTAACCTCCCAATTACTCAGGAGAGCTTGCCTTTTCCACTTCCCATGTGCATTAGTTCCATATATGTCTCTCTTAGTGTCCTCTTTGTTGTCTAGGTTCTCTGGGATTGTGAATTGTAGGGTGTTTTTTTGTTTTGTTTTGTTTTGTTTTTTTGCTTTATGTCTAAAAGCTACTTGTGAATGAGTGCATATATTTGTTTTTCTGCATCTGGGTTACCTCACTCAATATTATGATTTCTAGATCCATCGATTTGCCTGCAAATTTCAAGATGTCATTAGTTTTGTTTTGTTTTTTTTCTACTGTGTATACTCCATTGAGTAAATGTACCACATTTTCTTTGGCCATTCTTTGATTGAAGGATAGTTAGGTTGTTTCCAGATTTTGGCTATAACAAAAAATGCTGGTATGAAAATAGTTGAGCACATGTGCTTGCAGTACAATTGAGCATCCTTTGGATATATACCCAAAAGTGGTATTGCTTGCTCTTGAGGTAGGTTGTTTCCTAATTTTCTGAGAAACTAACGCACTGAACTCCACAGTGGCTGTTTGCACTCTCAACAGCAATGAAGGAGTGTTCCCTTTACCCTATGCCCTCTCCAGCATAGTTGTCATCAGCGTTTTTGATCTTGGACATTCTTAGAGGTGTAAGATGGAATCTGAGTTGTTTGCATTTCTCTGATGGCTAAGGATGTCTTTCAGCTATGTTAGATTTCTCTGCTGAGAGTTCTCTGTTTATGTCTGTATCTGATTTTTTTATTGGATTATTTGTTCTTTTGATAAAACATTTTTTGAGTTCTTTGTATATTTTGGAGATAAGCCTCTGTCCAATGTGGGGTTGGTGAAGATCTTTTCCCATTCCGTAGGCTATCATTTTGTCGACTGTGTCCTTTACAGACACTTCTCAGTTTCAGGAGGTCCCAATTATTAATTGTTTCTCTCAGTGTCTGTGCTACTGGGGTTGAAGCAAATTCATCCAGGAGGACTAGAAATCAGGAAATAATCAAATTGAAAGCTGAAATAACAAAAATGAAATATAGAAAACAATAAAAGTATCAGTGAGACAAAGATTTGGTTCTTCGAGAAAATCAACAAAATAGACAAACCTTTGTCCAAACTAACCAAAAGGCAGAGAGAAAATATCCAAAGTTACAAAATCATAACAACAGACATGGGTAAATCTGGAGAATCATGAGGTCTTACTTCAGAACCTATACTCTACAAAATTGGAAAGCTTAAAGGAAAAGGACAATTTTCTGAATAAAAATAATTTACCAAAATTAGTCAAGACTAGATAAGCAAATTAAATAGACTTATAACTGCTAAAGAAATAGCAAAAGTCTCCCAATCAAAAAAAAAAAAAGAAAGAAAGAAAAAGTCAGGACGAGATGGTTTCAGCATAGAATTTTACAAGGTTTTCAAAGAACTAATACTAATACTCCTCAAATTGTTCCATGCAATAGAAACAGAAGGAACATTTCCAAACTCTTTTTAATGTAATTTTCTGTAGCAAAGAATGAGTTTTTAATGCTCTTTTGAATATCCAGTTTCCCTTTTTACAAATATAAACACACTGGCTACCTCTCACTTTAAATTAACCACTAAAATAAAAATGAAGATATATTTCTATATAAATCAATTAGGATACATAAATTCCTCATGAGTTGAAGTGGTTTGTAAGAAATCGCTCAAAATACTTTTTGAAAGCTCCTATTTTTAACACGATGTCTTCAATTTTATATTACATTTTATAGTTTTGTGGGTATTTTGACGTATCAGTGCCTGAATGACAACCCAGGCAAGATAGAGAATTTTTTAAATATCACCAAGGCAAGCATTGATTTCTTTTTTCCTCCAATGTGCCACCATAGCTAAATTAAAAGTAAATCTATAAAACAATTTTTCTCTTTTGTTAATTTAGATTCTCAAATTGAAATGTTGACAGGATGTGACTCATTTCCAGACTTTAGTATCCACTGAATTCTATTCTAATTTTCTTCCAAGGCTAAGTATCAGTATCAATTATTCTCATATTCACAAATTTTTTGCACCAACATAAGTCTTTGGCACTTGTATCAGTTCACAAGTGTGTGGGTGTGTGCACATCAAATCACTTGATCTTAGTATAATTACTATTTATATAAAATAGATTAATATAACTAAAGTTGCATTAAATTTTCATAGAATTTTTTAAGACTACATTAATCATTCTCTTCTATCCTTAGTTTTGAAGAAGTCTACTCAAGTATTTCCTTTTAGAGATTGGAATCCCTCTGGGCTCATCACTTTCAAACCACCAATGAATATTAGGCTGAGGATGCAGTGGAGACAACAGGGATGTGTGGCATGTAGAGTGAGCAACAGAGGTAGGGCAGCACCTGTAGTTTACAAGTCTATCTATGAGCAAATATGTTAAATTTAGTGTTTTCAATGTGCCATAATATGACATTCTCAATGCATATTAAGGAAAATTAATGAATCACATTACTTTTTAAGGATATCTTGAAATAATACAATGGTGTTTCTCAACCTTCCTAATGCTATGACTCTTTAATACAGTTCCTCAGGTTGTGATGACCCCAACCGAAAGCCTCTTCTTAACTATAATTTTCTTACATCTATGAATGGTACTGTAATATCTAATATGCAGGAGAGCTGACCTGTGACCCCCGTGGCAGGGTCTTTTAACTCAAACATGTCAGGACCTACAGGTTGAGAACCACTGTTCTAAAATTTCACATTTATTTTTCATTCTTACTGAATGACATATTTAATAGTTATTTAAAATTGTATTCAGCAACACTTGAAATTCAATCTTATATTGCTTCATTTATCCTAACCAAAAAACTTTGACACATATATTAAAAGTGTTGGTGAGAGGCTTACTACTATATATTTGCATTTAACTGTATTCTACCTATAAAAATGAAGAATTAAATTGAATTAAATAAGCATAATGTCATATTTTCCTTGAATTAGCCAAAATCATGCATATGTTAAAGAGATTACAATAAGTAATGACATATTCAAGGACAGTCATTGCTTTTTCTCTAGAGTTATCTGAAACACACAGTAATGTTTTACTAGTGTCCATTAACATAGCTGCCATATTTAAGTATTATTTAAGTATAGATCATTTAAAAATGAAAGTCTAGTGTTAATAACTGGTATTGTATACTATCAAGTAAGATATGTAGGAGAAACATAGAAAAAATAAATATTCTATTGACATAAAACTTGATAGACTGGAATATATGGTGGGAAGTTACACAAACAGGGTTACATAGAGATTCTTCAATAAAGTAACCATACATCTTCCCATTTAAAGTATAATTAATGAAACAACCATATATATGTGCACATCATATTCTTAACTTATGTGCATATGTATGTACATAAGTACATATATTTTATTTTATATCTTCTGAAGTCGTTCTCTGACAAAGGACTTTCCTATGCAGCCCAGCCTGGCCTTGCACTCTTGATCCTATAGCCTCTATATCCTGAGTGCTGACTGGAATTATAGATGTGTACCACCATGCCTACATTAATATTTGCCAAATTTTGTACAACTTCTTTTATTACCTCCCTTTTTTACCTTTATTATTCTGCCTCTATAAACCTTATAAACATATTTAACAGTTACACCCTGCCTTAGTCACTGTTCTATCACTGTGAAGAGAAACCACTTCCAGTGCACCTATTATAAGAGAATAAGAAAAAGCGTTTAACTCATGGCATGCTTATCATTTCAGAGGTTAAGTGCATTATCAAAATGGCAGACAGGATGCCTGTATGTAGGCAGGCACGGGTGCAGTGACTGAGAACTAAATCCTGACTGTGGACAGAGACACCGTCTTTGGGATTCTCAGGGATGTTTAAATCCTCAGAGGCCACCCCCAGTGACATACTTCTTGGAAAAAGGCCACAATTCTAAATTCTTTAACTAGTGCTACTCTTTGGTGACTAAGCATTCCAATATGCAAGCCTACAGATAATTCTGTTCTCATAATGAAACAGATCCCTTAGTTTTTTTGGGTACATGGTTGCAGGAAAATGAGGAAGAAATGTATTAACAGACACATGCCAAAAGTTTGATATATGAGAGAAAGGCAAATTAAAAAAAAAAAAAACACTATGCCATTAATTGGTAATCGCAAGTGGGAAATTGTATATCCTTTCTATTACAACTAAATCACTTCTTGCTTACTTAATAAAAGTAAATTTTATTATTTCCTATGATCTGTGCTAAAATATAAACTTCATAAATGCAAAGGTGTCAGTAATTTAACCTTAAAGCTTTAATGTCTGTAAGTGAAATAAATTGAGTAACTACCAAATAGTGAATATATTGGAGTAGAATCTTAGAAATGGTGGAGGAAGGTAAGGGGGAGAAACTAGAACTAGCAGAAAGATTGTGTGCGCCACACACTGGTGGCTGGGGTCAGTTATATGGAAGGAAAGTTCAAGTGCTTAATCTTCATTTTGTAAGATTGAAATTATCAAAGTCTGGATTTCAAACTCAATACTTTGGAAATTTAGAGTTGATAGCTCTTCCATTTATTTCAGACCATTTGGGTCCTAGTTATAAATAAACCAAGTAATATACCAGTATGATAACTCATAGGACTATTAAACAACAACAAAGAATTGGTTATGAGAATGAGAACACAAGAACTCATCTCAACAGGAAAGTCTGCATTAGTTTCTGTGCCTTGCAAAAGCCTGTGAGTCCAATCCTGAGTAAGCTAGTCTTTTGTTTTCCCAAGGATGAATGATTCTGTTTCACTCAATATGCAGATTTCAACCAACAAGGCAGTGGTTGATCGTTTCAATTCTGTTTTGTTCCTTTCACCTGGTAACTTAAATCATCATGTCATACTTCTAAGATTTTTTTTTTGTTTTTTCTCAAAAGAGTTGTAAGCATATATATTCAAGCTTCATGGCCACATGCTAAATTGTTTTGGTAACATTATATAAACAGCAGTCAGCTTACTCTAAATTGCATATTGTGACACACACAAAGGTTAATATCCTGACATAGTCTTGTACATCTGTTATACAATGGATTAATTCTTTGGATAGTTCAAATATAGATTTCTATATTTTACTGTCATATTCTTAACTGTCAAATATGTCAAATACCCCAGTCCTCAGTGTCAAAATTTAGATAGTTTGAACTATCTGTTGAGTTGTCAGACTTTTTTCTGTGATAGAAACTACTGAGTATGGGGTAGAGAATTTTAGCAAAATTACACGTGGATGAACATTTATTTGGGAGGATATTTTCTGGACCACAGAGTTCAAAACGCAGGTGACTGTTTCACATTCAGCTACCTTGAGTGAACTCAAGGTCACAGTGGCTGAAGAGTCAGGATAAGTTAGAAAATGAAACAAGTTTTGCTAAAATTGTTCTTTTTAACATATTTTAATTAAAATATAATGAAATATATTTCCCCCATCCTTTTTTTCTCTCCCAATAACTTCCATGTCCCCTTTCTTCAACTTACTTCTATCCCCTTAACTCTTCTCAAATTTATGACCTTTTATGTATACATGCTTATGTATGATGTATATGGCACACACATATATACATATATAAAAAGATATTACTATGACCTGCTGAGTCTATTTTTCTTGTTTATGTGTATATGATTTGGGTAACCAATTCTGGGCTAATTCTGTCCCACGCATCATTCATTAGTTGCCTGTAGTTCTTGGTTAGTTGTGGGAAGCCTGGAATGTCCCCTCTTCTACATTAGCAGGTCTACCGACATTGCCATTGTTCAGGTCTTGTTTAGGCAGCCACATTATTAAGTATCACGAGTACAGTTCCATTGCCATTTCATGGAGACACAATCTCACAGGAAATCTCCTCAGACTCTGGCTATTGCAATCCTGCTATCTATTTTTTCTATGATGCTCCCTAAACTTTAGGTACAAATAGGTGCTGCAGACTTAACTCCAGAACTGTTTAATAAAGTCTCAAAGAATATATGTATATATGGAAGCTATGCTTTGGGGCTGACAATCCTCCCCACAAGCGCAATAAACTATCTAACAAAAACTCTAGTACCAAAATAAAAGAAAATGATTTGAATATTTTGTCAGGTAGCCCAAGTGACTCCCAAAGCCATATAGGCTATAGTTGTTGCCCAGAGGTTGCTTATGTCCCAGGATTCAGATGATCTGAGATGGATCGAATCTGAATGCCTCCTTCCTGTGATCTGGCCTCCACAGTACCAGATAGTACTGTGCAATCTGCCAAGGGAGGGAAGTAACCAAAAGTCTTATCAATCTGATAATCTATGAACAACAACAACAACAACAACAAAAACATTCCTACTTATGCATAACATAATAGAACCAAGAAATCTGGCACTGGGGTGTCTTATAATTTTATTAAAATGGTTTATATAAGATGAAAAATACATTTACATTGAAAAGGAACTCTTCATGTGGACATTTTTGTAGAGTTTCTGTGAAATGAACCTAGCTAAGCAAGTGTTCTACCATATAGCAAAATTCTAATCTATTTGGAGATTTTATAGGAAGAATGTAGTTTCTAACTTTGTAAATTCTTGCTTTTATCAAATTGATTATTGGAGTGAAAAGATCAGTGAGTGAAAGCTATGAGGGTATTCACTGAAATTTTCTGAAAACAGGAACTGACCTTATTCTTAAGTGAGGCAAAGGAAGGACTTTTGAAAAGACAGATTTGTATGAATATTCACTAAACCAAATAAAAACAGTGCTGTAGATGACGATGGTAGTATTTGTCTCTTTTGTAGCTCACTGTTAGATGTTTCACCGGTACAGGGAAACACTTGCCCTCCTTGGAGGTCAGTGCTTATAATATAGTTCGCTTGGTAAAATGCTGAGACTGATTTAAGAATCCTTGCATTTCAAGCCTTCTCCTTTTAGTAGTTGCTTTTGCAATATATTTTACAAAGTACTGTTCTAGATTTACCTAACATTGATTTTGGTATCACATTAATTTTGCACATGAGTGGAAATTATAGCATATTCTATTCCCAGTGATGATTTGTGCACTTAAATAATAAGAGTTATTTAGTACCCATCACGTTGGCATTGTAGAGTGTCCTCATAAACATCAGTTTCTGTTTATTAATTCTTGTTTTACATGTAAGAGTCAACTGTCAGAACTCCAACACAATGCCAAAAACAATAATTGTGTTTTACCTTATTGACATTGCCACAAGTTTGTATTCATGTGAACATATGGCTTATGTCTGCACATTTTATGGAGGTCATTTTCTACAAATTTTACTGGGGAAAGAATGTGTCCTTGTATGAGTAAGCAGTTTCAAATTTCCATATCTCATAAATTATTCATTCGCTTACATCTTGTCCATTTATGTTTTGTTTATTTATCACTGATGTGGTGATGAACATTATTGAAAGGACAAAGGTTCTTTGTCACAAGGGAGATGAGTTCTCAAGTGTAAGGCTATAAACACAACTTATGAACTTCTTCAAACATAGAGATGAATCCAAATGACTTCATTGTTTGGCAACTAATTCATTTGTGAAAAGCTGGCATTAGAATAGGGGGATAATCATACCAGAATATTATTTCTTTATTCCTAAAATTCTATTGCTGATGCTACGTGCTGCATTTTAAGATATTTAAATGAGACCCAGTAAAAATTTAAAAAATCTCTTTAGAATTTCTCTTATAGAATAGTTCTCAAAAACAATTAAAGATTTATTAAATTAATAACAATGTATATATTAAGACACACATTGTTTCAACATCTTGGTGTAGAGTTGTTTGCAAGGCTTTGCTTCTTGTCTGTTTAAACAAGGGTATGACTATATATTTGTTGTCGAATATTAGCTTAAGATGTGTTACATTCACTTGGGCTGTGGAATATTTCTTTAATGATGCAAAGATGTTTTAAATTATTTTATTCTACATTTGTTTAACTCTGTTAAGCTGTGTTACTTTGCCTGTCTAAAACGCTTGATTGGTCTAGTAAAGAGGTGAATGGTCAGTATCTAGGCAGGAGAGGGAAATAGACTGGGCTGGCTTGCAGAGAGAGTAAATAAAAGGAGAAATCAAGGTTAAGAGAAAAGATGAGAAGAGACAAAAGGAAACAGAGAGAAGAATACCAGAGGCCAGCCACTAAGCCACACAGCCAGCCGTGGAATAAGAGGAAAGCAAGATATATAGAATAAAGAAAGGTAAAATCCTAGAGTCAAAAAGTAAATGGGATAATTTAAGTTAAGAAAAGCTGGCTAGAAACAAGTGCAACTAAGGTATTTATTTAGGAGCTGGGTGGCAGACCTCCAAAGAGTAAAACAACAACAACAAAAACAAACAAATGATGAAAACAAAAAAGAAACCCTACATCCATTAAAATGAAGTAAGTTAGTATGATATTAATATTGGTTGTAAACTTGACTGGATTTAGAATAACCTAAAAAACAAACATCTAGATATACCCATGAGGTTGTTTCTAGTTGTTTGAATTGGGTAATTTGTCATAACAATAAAAAATGAAAAAAGCAAGAGTTACACAGCATGTTTTAATAAATTAATGTTTGGTTTATCTGTATATTTTTATATTATTCTATTTTATATTATAACTTACATTAACTTTAAGGATAGTTCTGGCAACAACATCAAAGCTATGAACTACCTCGTGGCTAAATAGCCTTGTGGACCATTGAGGTAGGAACTAATTACCCAGGAAGACACTAATGGCTCCTTTCCTCACAGCAGCCCAACTCCTCCAGATAAACCACAATGGCCTACATTTAGAAAAGTTTTCCATCAAATCTAAAAATTAGCCTGCTTTCAAGAATCTCTAGGGGGATAGTGACCTAGTACTGGGGTTGAATGCTCTCACTAATTAAGATGTGTTTCAGTGGAATCTGGGGGTGGGGTGGGATGAATAGATGAGTTTCTGCATTTTGGAAATGGTAATAATTCTGAAAAGAAGTTTTGAATGAAGGAAGTTACAGGAACCTGAAAGTTAGAGCCTGTTACATTTATAGCGTTGAGCACAGATGAAACAGAGAAGACTGACCTTCAAGGATTTTTAGATGGGTAGCGGTGATAGAAGCTATATTGCAGTGTTTGAAAATGGCAGTTTGTGCGATAAAATTCCAGGAAAATGTTCAGCAGGGGAGGGGAGGAATCAACATTGTATGTTTTAATGAGTTGTTATTAAACTCAGAAATACTGAAGAGAAATATGAGTTTTTGAAACAGTGAGGACAAGAATAATTCTTCAATATGAAAGGTAGACACACAAATGCACTTTTTTATATACAAATTAGAAGAACAAAGATACATGATGTTCATTTCGCAGGGTTATCATAAAAACAGCACAAACAAGAAGCTAAAAGTAAAAAAAAAAAAAAGGAATTAACTTCTATTATCCACTGTCATTCTCAGTATGACAATGCCCTGTTGGAATAATCCAAAAAGAATTATTTCCATGTTACTGATTAAATTTCTGATGTCTTCTGATATTCATGATTTTCTCTCAGTTGAAGCTATTTAAAGCCCAAATTTGCAATCTGCCTTTATTTCCCATGCACACTCCACACTCCCATTTCAGTGGCTCTTCCCTTCTAAGAAGCAAACAATGGATGTTGGGTTAATACAGCTTCCAGCATCATTCTGGTTCAAGATCTCTCATTGAAAAGAAGGCTTATTCTTCATTTTTAAAAAGAATTTTAAACCATCAGTCATAGTGTCAGTGTTGTCCCCTGACTGGTCAAGACGGGATCTTATCACTGTATCTTCTTTGTCCTCTTGGACTCAGAAAATGAGGTCATCGATGGTGGAAAATGTTACACCGCTGTTCTTTTCTTTCTCATTTTGTAGTACTGTTGTTTTAGTTATGCACACAGGACTTACATATTTATACACTTCTGTACCTTGAAAGAAGGACAGTCTGTGTGGAGAGTAAGGACATTGTCTTAAAAACTAATGATGTATACAGTTATTATTCAGCATGCTTGACTCACAAAACCTGACTAAGCAGGAGACTGTGTATATGAAGGTTGAACTGTGCATCACCACGGTTGCCCTTCCAGGTGATGTCAGCTGTACCTGGAGTAAGCAGAAAACCACGCATATCGAGCTTAAACTTGCGCACTGCTCCATTTTCCTTATAGATGGCACTGGGTACACCTTGACAATAATAATGGTTTTCAAAAAATTGTCATATTATCTTACAGTTTCACGAATCTTCTTTTAAAAAAATGTTCAATAGATTTCTATCACCAAACAAGGAAAAAATATTAACCAACATCAGGAGAACACAAATATAGCCGCTCATACAAGTGAGGCTAAGCCCCACTGCTTTCCTGTTTTGCAGACAAAGGGCCCTTTTGAAAGGAACCTTGGGAAAAGGACCATATTGAACATAGAAGAAAACTGCAGTGACTTGGAAATGAAATCAGTATAATTCTAGTACAATATTATTTTATATATCCTGAAGCTGATTACTAAATAAGAGAGAGAGATTTTAAAATTAAATTTCTTACCATGATTTCAAATTCTTTGACAATGAAAAGCTCCTCAGTTTTTACCATAAAGTTTCAAATGGAGATTTTATCTTGATACAGTCAGAGAAGATAAATCATGTATAATTTCTCAAATATGATTAAATCATAAGATTTAAAAAAACGGCATCAGAAGCCTGAATCACTTGGTATGAAACTTTCTGGTTAAATTATTTTTATAATATATAGGAAATTATAAAATATTTTGCATGTGAACACAGAAAAAGAAAAAGTAATACAGTAAGGAACTGGGATGGAGAACTGGAATAAACCCTACAACCTGTTAATTATAAGAGTGGTTTATGCTTATTAGCTTGTGATAACTTGTGAAGGAGCACACACGATTCAGATTAGGGGAAACAAAGACAAATTGTTTGTGGAAGTGCTTCGGATCTTACTTATATCCATTACAAAGAGTGGTGAGAGACTGAACTGGACCGATTGTATTGAACATTATCATTGCTTTATTTTTATGAAAATATTGCTATGCAAGACTAGTAAAAGGGACCCCTGGATTTGTTTCAGTATTCTCATCATACAAAATGTAATCTGATTATATTTTGACATCCCTTCAAGCCATTTATTGTAATTAAAAAAAATATTTTCAGACATCTTGCTACACAGTCCAGGCTCCCCTCATGTTCTCTATCATCTTTCCTCAGGCTCTTGAGTCCTGGAACCATAGATATAAGTCAACGCGCCCAGATTATTTTCCAATATCAAAATGTCTTTCTTTAAATATTTATTTATATTTATTTATTATGCATACAACATTCTGCCTGCATGTATGCACACATGCCAGAAGAGGGCACCAGACCTCATCACAGATGGTTTTGAGCCACCATGTGGTTGCCAGGAATTGAACTCAGGACCTTTGGAAGAGCAGGCAATGCTCTTAACCACTGAGCCATCTCTCCAGCCCTCAAAATGTCTTATATCATGACTTAATCATCTAATTCAATGAATCAATCATAAAGCAATTTAAACTTCAGCCTTTGCTTTAACCATGATAGAGTAAAAAAGAAGGAAAATAGTGATATAATATAATCTACTTATAAAAACACAGAATTCTCTTCACTTTCATAATTTTGATTTTCTCTTTTCCATTCATCTTCAGAAGGGTGTAGTTAAAATTCCTAGATATATTTTTTAATCTTTTTAAAATTTTTCCCCCAGATATTTCTGGTAGATGCCTTATATTATTGTTAACATTTTGAACTTATTTAGAGCATTGTTTCTTGGCTAAAGAGAATTGTGAAAAATATTTAACCCTGAACAGAAGTTTACAAGATTGTGTTTATGTGTGTGCACAGTTTGGTTCCTACAAGGATGAAGCTTCAGAGTGACTTCTGTGCTGACTGGAGACTCTTATCATACAGGAAATCATTCCGGGTCTTCAGGAAAGCCTGCATAACACTTCCTGATTTAGGAGTTCTGCCAGAGATTTTGAGGACCAGTGAGAAACCCTAAGACTGTAATGAAATGCTAGCACAGTAGATGCGAATATCTGTAATTGGCTAAAATTGGTGCCTCTTACCAGTCAAAATGGAGCTTCATCTCTGCACAGGAAATGCAAATATAATATTTTTTGAAATTGATGAGATGCATTTTACTGCTTCGAATATTGAAAGGAGTATTTCCTCACAGTGTTTTTTCTTCCTGGTGGCATCACGAATTCTGACAGTCATGCTTCATCTTGTCAAACACGATGCTTTCATCAACTGGTAATGAAAATGGGCTTGGCTAGAGCCTGCTACAGACATGGCACCTTTGACACAGAGCTGACACACGTTAAGACAGTGTCACACTCTGAGACTGTTCATGTCTACATACCTACTTCTAGAAACACTGTACTAAAACTGTCTTTATTACATTCTATATATGGGACTAAAATGAATACGAACGAGTAGACAATCTATTGCTATTTTTATGTGAGATTACTGGACAATGAAAAGAATGTAAAGACTTAGCATGAAGATGCTTAGAAAGAAAATTCTGTCAGGAAATTAGAGGAATAGAAAATGAACATGAAAATTATCTGGCAGGCATAATAATTGCCCCTCTTTAAAAAATTTTTTAAATGACATATTGTGTGTTTTCATTTTTCATATTATTTTTTCTTCTGTAATAATGACACCTCTTTCCCTCTGTTTCAGGGAGTCCTTTTTATATTTATAAGCATATTTCTTAACAAAATGTACACTGTTTTGAGGCCGTCATAGGAAGCAGACTGATGACGGATGTAGGAGTATAGGTTGCTGGGTGTTTCTTACAGTGATAACCTGTCAGATGATTGCTAGAGACATTTCTGTTGGATCAAGTAAGTACAGTAAATGACAGTGCCGATGAATATCGGGGTTATGTATTGGTAGCGAGGACACACGGGGGAAGATGCTTCGTCACCAAATCAAGAGTGAGATCAACTTTGTGATACCTGCACTGAAGGTTTCTTTTGGCTTTTCTAGTAATTGCTTTCCAAATGCTTTTTTCTTTTAAATTGTGCATGAGTGTGGTATGTACATGCATGGTTACAGTTTGTGGATGCATGTGTCTGTGCACATACATGTGGAGGGTAACGATTGATGCGGGGTGATTTTCTTGATAATCTTCCACCTCATAATCAGGACAGTGCCTCACAATTGAACACTGAACTCAACAATTCAACCACTCTCACTGCTTAACTTGCTTCAGGAATTCTGTCTCTCTAAGTCCTAAACTCTGGGGTTATAGAGGCTGCACCCCCCGCCCCCCCCCCCCCCAGCATTCAGGTGAGTGCTAGAAATCCACACTCAGGCTATCCTGCTTGCAAGGTAAATGCTTTATTCAATTAGTCATCTTCCTGATCTTCCAATGCATTTCAAAAATAGTTTTGTATACAAATTGCTTTATGTGTGTACATGTATGTATGTACATATATACAGAAACACAGTTGGATTCTAACCAGAGATTGCTACAAAAGTTATTTCTTCTTGATTAACATGAGGAAATGGACTAAAATTTATTCAAGAAATGAAAATTATTTCTGAAGTCCATTGATATTTTGCTTACTCTGTTCTAAGAAAATACAGCAATTAGAACTTATTTAACTTTCATTAAATTCAAAATTTGTTCCAAATTTATTTTAAAATTCTGATCATACATAAAATATAAGCTACTGATAACTCCAGTTCCGAGAGAGCAAATTAATGACATGAAACCTATGGAAACCACACGTTAATGCCAAGAGAAATTTCCATCAAAAAACTACATTGAAAATTCAAGCAAATCCAAAGCATGTGGAAAATTACCCACAGTGTTTGAGTACAATTAAACCTATAATAATTGATATTTAATCTATTGTAAACATTTATTACATATGAAGCCTGACAATATAAAATCATATTTAAGGATAATATCAATCAATAGAGAGAAAGATCAGCAATGGTGATGCAAAGATTTACAAGATCAAAATACTAAACACATCTCACCAATTGATGCTGACAAAGAGAAAACAGAGTATATTTATAGGAAAGTAAAATATGAAGGCAGGAAAGACAAATATGAAGAAGACCAAATGGAACATTCATAAATTATAAATAACTGTGAAATGGAAATATTCAATGCTTCTATATTAACAGAAGACTAAAAATGAATAAAAAGTATAACATTAAGAGAAGGCAAATATGTTTGCCTGAATTGGGAGAAATGCTAGTTAAATAAAATGTTTTGGTTTTTTTTTGTTTTTTTTGTTTTTTTTTTAAAGATTTATTTATTTATTATGTATACAACATTCCTTCCATGTATGCTTGCATGCCAGAAGAGGGCACCTGATCTCATTATAGATGGCCATGAGACACCATGTGGTTGCTGGGAATTGAACTCAGGACCTCTGGAAGAGCAGTCAGTGCTCTTAACCTCTGAGCTATCTCTCCAGCTCCCGTTAAATAAAAAGTTAACACAGTTTTAATCTGGGGAACAGACTGAAAGTCCATCTTACGTGTATCATGTACTGGAAATAGTATGTGGATCAGAAGAATATTTTTAAAAATTATTTAAAGATATACAGGAGAAATATTAGAAAATTTAGCATATAATATAAATTCATAAACCTAATTCTCACACATACAGAAATAATACAAAGCTGGGCAGTGTGTATGTTGTTAATCCCAGCACTTGGGAATCAGAGACCGGTGGATTTCTATGAGTTTGAGGACAGCCTTGACTATGGAACTAGTTCCAGGATGCCAGGGCTTTTACACAGAGAAACCCTGTCTCAAAAATAAATAAAAAAAATAAAAGATATAGTCCTACACAACAACCTCACTCATCGCTAATGCCTCTTGTAGAGCACTGGAACAGAGCTATAAACTTTTTCTTTCTAATTTCTTTTTTATTATTATTTTTTCCTTTCAATTATTTACACTTCCTTCCCTCCTCCCAATCCCCTCCCGCTCCCCCTCATCCCCTGCTCCCTCTCCCACCCTACCTGAGAGAAGGCAGGGAACCCTGCCCTGTGAGAAGTCCAAGGACCTCCTCTCTACATTCAGGTCTAGGGAGCTGTGCATCCATATAGACTAGGGTCCCAAACAGGCAGAACATGCCATAAAAACAAGTCCCAGTGCTTTTATCAATGACTTCTCAGTCAGCCCCCATTGTCAGCCACAATCAGAGAGTCCGGTTTGATCACATGCTTATTCAGATCCGGTTCAGGTGGATTTGGTGAGCTCCCATTAGAAAAGGAACAGTGCCTCAGTTGGTGAACCAACCCCTCGCTTTCCTGACTTCCTTGTTTGTCTTCTCCCTCCTACTGCCTTTCAATTGGGCCTTGGGAGCTCAGTCCATTGCTCTGATGAGGGTCTCTGTCTCTATCTCCATCCGTCGCCGGACGAAGATTCTATGGTGATATTCGAGATAATCATCAGCATGATAGTGCGGCAAGAACAGTATTTCTATATTTCTGGTATCAGTGCACATAAATAATATCCAGAAAGAAGAGATAAGATGAAGAAATTAGCCTGTAAGTGTTATATTGACCACATGTTAATTTCCCATTATTGTATATTTTTGAATTTACATAAGATCAACAGTTGTGTGCTCTCCTATTTGTATAGGATAGCAGAATTAAAGATAACCTAAGATGATATCTTACCAACTCAATTCCAAGAATAGAAAAAATATGGTTGGGTTATTGAGTTTAATGAACAAAGCTTGCAAAATCCCAAAAAAATACGACCTGGATGGGTGGATGTGGTTAATTATGAATAAAACTGGGGCTTATTATTTACAAAAAATAAAAGAGAAGACATTTATGAAGTCAATGTGAATAGAACATCATAAAATGAACTAATTAAAGAGCAATGGAAATCACTAAGTGTAAATAATCTCTCATACCTGTTATATTAAAATGAAAAAATTACATTGTGCTGGAAGAGGCAATAAGGTAACAGATATGAGAAATTTTTAACTTTTCTTATCTTTTAAATCTACTTCTAAATTTCTAATGATTTGTGGTCATCTTTTAAAAATATTCAACACATTTTAAAAACATTTTTATTCTTTGATTAAAAGTATAGTCTGGCTTATAATGTACATGATAGGCAATAATTTCAAAATTTCAGAAATTACTATGGAAGCACACTTCAGTAAATTATTTGAGTATACATGAAATGGCATGATATCTCTCAAACAGAGATTATTAACTCTGACAATGTCATTATCTCCAATACAGTCACAGAAACAAAACAGGTAATTACTGCTGAAATGCTAAGAAGGAATTTAAAAAGTTTTCAGTCCCGAAGAAAGTTGCAATTGAGGCTGATGGAAACAAAGAAAAGACAGCCCAAAAATCAGCATATGTCAAGATGCCTAGTATTAGAAATATAACGCTAAATGCAAATGTTTGATAAAATGCACTAAAAAGAAAATATAGGTTATCTAAAAGAACAATGATCCTAAGTAAGTAATTCAAAATGAAGAAAATTTTAATAACAAATGAAAACTCATAATCTCCTTAACATTAAAAAGTCATTTTGCAGTAACAAATAATAACTACCAATAACAAAGAAACTGTTAAATGTATTTTATAGTAAGGTGATTAATTAATAAAGAAAATGTAACTTCTTCTTGATGTCTACCTGCAGAAAACTGTTTTCCAATACCTGCAGAACTGAAAGACAGACGCAGACTGTTGGATGTACACTTGATGCGTTCATGCCAATCAACAATCCTCTCTTCATACTTTTTTTTCATTTTGTATGTCACTAGAGATTGCACTCTCTTCATAATTCATAGAGCACATATTATTAGGAATATGGATCTCAAAGTTACTGTCAAAACTTAAACTGTACTTGTGGTTCACTCAACCAACAACTGCAGAACATGTATATTTGTTCATGTTGGTAAAACTTAATTTCCAAAATACACTATCAGCTGATCCCCAAATTAATGTGTATTAAATAAAAAACACCCATAAAAGTAATTGTCAAAACTGTGGTTTAGTTATACCTTATTTTAAGAAGTTTTTAACAACACAGTCTTAATGTTTTCTTACCTGGCATTTGTGAATAGAGCAGCAAAGACCATGGACGAGAAAGAATCTGTATAGTAACATACAAAATCCTTTGGGTGTTCCTTTCTTTACTGACTCTCCCTAAGTAAGTTCCTCTAGCCTTAGGTATAAGAGGTCTGTTGTAGATATATCCTTCGGGGTTGGGCACTCCACATTCAGTTTCTCTTCATTTTGACCAGATATGTTTTCCGGTAATCATCTCCATTTGTTCAATGATCTTTTAGAAAGTATTTTGAGAGTAGCAATTTAGAGAATAATAAATGCATTGGGAAATAAGGCTACATAAATGTTAAACATTAGAATGTATTTTGTACTGAATGAAGATGAAACACAACCATTAGAAATCGTGCATTCATCTATGTTAAAAGAAGAAATCCCCAGTAATTTTGTCTATTTCCATCAAACAATATAGAAAATGAACATGAACATTAAGATGACCATGAAGCAATATAATAAAAGGAGAAGAAAAGCTCAGGGAAACATATTCACTACATCTAGACCAAAATAGAATGCCAATGAACTAAATTTTGCTATTTGTGAGAAGATAAAAAATAATTGGTTAAATAGAAAACAGATAAAATTTGACAGCTTCATGAGCGACCGAGGACAATGAGAGTCATACCAGTGAATTTCATAAACAAGGAGCAGTGAGAATTTTATGACAGTAAGTGACAATCTCAGTAAAATGATCAAATCCTACAAAATGTGAAAACTATAAGAACATAAGATGTAATAAATATATTAAATTAGGCCTATGAACATTTGACAAAATAGCTTTTGAGTCTCTTGATATGAGTGCTGGGACTCGAACTTTGGGCCTCCGCAGGAGTGGTTTGTGCTCTTAACATCTGTGCCTCTTTACCAGCTGTTTTGTACAAACTACACGACACTGGTTATGAAGGACTTGGTTAGTAGAAAGGAAAATAAGAAAAAATAGCCAGCAATAATAAAATCAGACCTTTGATTTATGTCCGTGAAAAAGTATATGTTTACTTTCCGTTTTCATTAGGCATAAAATGTTAAGTACACTAGCAGTGTTTCAGGGGAATTTCTGAGGGAAAGTGAAAACTGATAGTGTAGCTTATCACCTCTGTACCTTTCCCAAACATGTTCTTTCCTTTTAGTATGAACACCTGAGGCTCAAGTGTATGGACAACCAAAGTCTGAAATCGAAGATCTAAAGTACATGTTTTCTATAGTGTGGCCAGCCTCCATGAAGCCCTCTATCAAACAGATGAGAGTGAGATCTAGGTCAGTGGACAGGTAATTGCAGAAGATTAGGGGTTCTTGGGTGTAGGTTTTTCTTCCCTTGTTCTGGTGTATATCTCAGCAGGAAAGGCATAGATGGAATATTTCAGACTATTCCCACTGACATGGTGAACCTAGAAAGGAGTCACAATATCTCAGATTCAGATGTGGTATAGCTCTTTCCTCAGTGATGAGAATGATGAAGGCTAAAGCCCTTACAAGACAGAATACAGCCTTCTCGGCGTCTCTATGCACAGAACACAGTTTTCTAAGAGGCTGTGAGGAGGAGACAAGTGGGATGTGTGTTCAAGACCATTCATTCTTTAAGGACAGGACATGGCTGTGCTATGTTATTATGGGGTCTTGTAAATGAGAGTTATAGCATTACCTTCTTAAACTTCTGGGAAACAAAATAGATTAGATCACTTATATTTATTCTGGTTTCTACTTCTTTCTCATAACTTTTAAATATCTCTATTTAATGTCTCTAACGTGTCTAACCACAATATATGTGCTATACATATTATGATTGATTATATTTATTTTTGATTTTCTATATTTAATTTCTACTTGTCTGTATTGTGATATGTGTTCTTAATTGTATAAAGGGATAAACAGGTAAAAAGAGATCATTATAATGGATCTTCATCAACCATCCCAGTATACTTAGTATAAAAAAGGAAATTTGAAAGCAAAAAATGCAGATAAAGACAATGATATTCAGATATGAAAAGGACTACCTTCAATCCACAGTGGTCTGTGACAGATTTGGACCTCTCTGTCTTCAGTAGAGACTACTCTTCCCTTGTCTGTGCTGCACAGCTCTGGGGACAAACATGATTAGGGACAGCAAGGGAATGAAGAAATAATAACACATAGAGACTGAAATCCCAGGGTTAGGTGGACGGGGTTTTCTGGTAGAGAAACACTAGCATGCCAGATGCTCAGTGTGTTTATATAGAGTTGGAACATGAAGGCAGTGTTATTGCTCTCAGAGAAACAAGTAGATGGGGTTTATGGTGTATACAGCTGAACCAAGGAGACAGGTTGAGTTAGTTAATCTCTGTAGGTGCAGTATCTGTAGGGAAGCAGTGTTCAGACAACAAACAGCTTGATGTGACGAAAGCTGTGATAGACGTTTTCTATAGATATTATCTGCACATGGACCAAAAGGAATGTATTGTTTCCCTCTGTGACTCACCACAGGGAAAAGGCTTTGCCATTTTCCCCTGGATCTGAGACTAAGATCAATGACAAAAGCTGTGCCCACGTCAAGAACATGCATTCATTCAGTACTTGAGGCACTCAGGGCTTCCTCTGTTCCTTAAATTCCTCTGTCCTCACCGCATACTGATGATACACAAATGCTACCAGGTTTGTGTAGCATCAGATTTCTTTGTTGGAATCATTCAGTAGCGGCACTTTATTCCAATCAATGACTGTATCACACTCTCAAAAACTGATTTAATTTCTCAAAAATCATTTTAATATAATAAAATTATTTACTTATAATTTAAATCATGTGATCAGTTTAGTGTGTTATAAAATTTGAAAACAAGTTGAATCAAATCAAATGCAGCTTTATAAAAATTAGATTGCATTGTTTCTATTATGTGACATGGACGGAAACACTGCTTTATCCTGCATTTCTGTAGTAACAGATTTAAAACCCATTAGCAATGATTTTAGAGGATATACTCCATCATTTGAAGTCTGAAGCCAAGAAATATGCCAGAGTTTTAGGAAAGAACTGACTTTATTGCGTTTAAACTATGCCTCCACATTTAAAGAGCTAATCCTCTCCAGAACTCCACTGAGAATGCCTAATTTAATGTGTTCTCTCTGTTGACACACATTCATGAAATATATCTAAGAAATAAAACTTCATAAGAAAGTATTATGGTAATTGGTTATTCATTCTTTAACTACCCTCACTCATATTTTATAATTGTTATTTTATAATACTTTAATTGGTGATAAATTATGTATTAGATTCCAGGGGAACTATGCATAGTTTCTGGGAGTGTATAGATAAAAGCTTTGTATGTTTTTTTCACATCCACAAAGGTCATGCCTTCATATTTGTAGTATATTACCTTCAGGGCATATACTTGGCCTTTCTGTATATATTTTGAAAATTGAGCAGTTTGATTTCCTCCTAGGTTTGGCTTCCTAAGCACTAATCTTGCTTGCTAAAACTGTGCATCAGGTTAAAACCAAGTACATGATGAGACTGTAAATTTTTCCACTATTATATTTTTGTTCAGGGTTAAAATGGTTGATGATAGTCTGTCCTTGTGTTCCCATTAGCATGTATTTGATATTCAATAAAGACAATGGTTTTAAAATCGTAGTCACCATTCTAATGCTCCAAAAGCACACAAGCATTTGTCTATAAAAAGAATGTGCAGTCAGCTGTCCTGCAATGACCATATACTTTCCATTTTTTATTTTTAATCCTCTTCACATCCTCAAGGTTATGGGCAATTGTAGAAGGTTTGTAAAGAGAGTAATGATGGCTATGATGAAATTTGTTCTGGCATTCTGAACAATACTGCTCAAAGTGTTCCTACTCCAGGGATGTCTGATTGTCTGATTAGCTCTTTATGAGTGTGTACGAGCACGGCACATCTATTGAAATGGTAACTCGCATATAAGAATGTAAAGGGAAAATTACAAGGGGTGAAAAGGCTTAGTTGGAGGTGAGGGTGGGATAATTGAGAAAAAGGGGAAATTGAAGGAAGGTCAACTAAAACCAAGAATATATAAAAAATATGGAAAGAAACAATTTTATAAACTACTTCAAAAGAAACACACACAAAACATGGAAATAATTGGGTGGGTGGGACTAGTTGGGGAGAAAGGGGTTAAAAGGAAACAGATAAGATGCTTTCTTATATGACTATGATCATAACATATTGTAGACATACTGAACTTGTGAAACGTTTATAAACAATCAATTCTATAAAATATTTGAGTGCAAGACTAACTTTGTAGACAGCATCTTTAAATTTTATATCTTGTTGTTGCTATGAGACAAATTATACTTAAATAGTTTATTCAATTTATTACACATTCTATTTTGAAATTTTTCATAATCTTTAAATACTTAAAGGTCAGGATATTGCTGGGATTTTGATACTTCTGTCAACTTGGTTTTGTGAATTAGCATAGTAAATTCTCTTAGATTTATTACTTTAAGATTTATTTTAGTTTTTATGTCTATAGGTATGTACACTATTTGTATGCAGTTGCCCACAAAGACTAAAAGAGGTGTCTGGTGTGGGACAATTCTGTATTCTGTTAATTATGTTTTAAATCAGTGCTGATTGGCCAGTAGCCAGGCAGGAAGTATAGTTGGGACAACCAGACAGGAAGTAAAGGTGGGACAATAAGAACAGGAGTATTCTTGGAAGAAGAAAGTTCTTTCTGCAGTCCTGTCCAGACACAGGAGAAGGAAGATGTTACCTGCCCCGCTGGAAAAAGTACCGAGCCAGGAGACTAACACAGATAAGAATAATGGGTTAATATGAGTTATGAGAGTTAATAAGAAGCCTGAGCTAATGGGCCAATCAGTTTATGATTAATGTAGACCTCTGTGTGATTTCTTTGGGATTTATTGGCTGTTGGAACTGGGTAGGACAGAAAACACAACAAGCAGGCCCACATGTTACAGGTGTCAGTTTTCTGGGAGCAAGGGTTATAGGAAGTTGTGAGTCATCCAGCATAGGCTCTGGCAGCTATAGCTGGGTTCCCTAGAACAGTTGGAAATGCTCTGTCTTGTTACAGTGCTACCAATTAAGTAAGTAAAGCAAAATATATTTGCCAGGCTTTCTTTGCAGTAGGTAAATCATAATTTTAAATGAATAGCATATTTAAATACATCTTATTTTCTATTAATTAAATATAATGAGCCAAGCAATTTTACTAATCTTCCCTATTCTTTACTAAAAGCAAATTATTTTTACCACTGTTTTCAAATAACTGTGTATTACTGTGTTTTTCTTGTTTGTTTTCCTGTTTAACCTGGGAGGATAAAGCAACTTCAGTAATGCCTTGAGACTGACAGTTTTAGGAAAGTTAGATTCAAGCATTGCCTTCTTTTTATTATGTAATGAGATCTTTAAGCTTCTATAAATCGTTACTGACCTAGCACTATGTTAGAGACATTAGCCTCTTGGGTTAGAGTACACACTATGACACACTGCACATTTCCTATTAATATCTTCGAAGTCATGGTTTTTTTTTTCTTCAGCAAACAGGAATTGATATCACTAGGTTTTGTTACTGATAGAAATACCTACATATTTGACAATGATACCATTGCAGCTGTTCTATGCTCATAAAGAAAGAGACTAATCCTCAGTCTCTCGTGGAACTGCAAACACAAAAGAAACAGCAGGAATCATAAGCTGAAACATGGCAGCAGAGAGAACTATGGGAAAGCACTGAAGAGCATTTTGACAAGTGAAGACTTCTCAGAGGAGACATTAAAATAGATTATCACCTTATATTCAGATAAATAACGTCAGAGGGGTTGGAAGTGAGAATTTGGCAGATTTTATTCTTTTTGTAAGTATGGATTAAGCCACTATCTAATCCACTGAACATATTTGGATTCTATAGACTAAACAACCTCTCATCCTATTTTACTTCTTTCAACAAGATGTCATAATATAAATAGTCTAAGTCTAGCTTATTGAAGATATATTACGAGTAAAATAAGAATTGAGAATGAGAATGAAATTTAGTAGTTAGAGTACTTGCCTTAGACATTTAAGTCCCAATAAGTAAACAAATCAAAATAAATGATAAATAGTTATAGCCATTATGCCATAAAACTATATTATATATTTTGGATATTAGAAAAACATACTCTGTAACCAACAGCCATGACTTGCTAATTTTTACTCATTAACTTTTAGAAATATTTAAATAGTGGTTAATTCATTGTCATGTTAAAAATCATATTTACTGGTCCACATTTCACAAATTATATATATATATATATATGTATATATATATACATAGAACAAATGAAATAAATGAACTAAATAAATTTGGCATTGCTATACAAAATTAATATCAAAAATTAGAAAAAGTTGATCCATTATGATAAATTTAACTAAATTTAATTTAATAAAAATAATGAATTATAAGATTAAAATAAAAAAGGTTTGAAAGGAAAAATAAGCTTTTTATTTCTTTGAATGAGAGGATTAAATTTTTCAAGGTATCTTTATCAAAAATATATTGGGTGTATTTCCCCTTCCCAGGTGGATATATATATATATATATATATATATATATATATATATATATATGCTTTTCTTAGGGTTCACCTTGTTACTTACCTTCTCTAGGTTCGTGGACTATAGGCTTGTTATCCTTCGTTTTATTTATGAGTGAGTACATACCATGTTCATCTTTCCGGGTCTGGGAAATAAACAAGATTGCCTGACAAAATTGGGAGCTTGAGGGTAGTGAGAGAGGGGAGGGTGGAAGGAGAAGAGGGGAAAGGGGAGGGGGGAAGAAAACTTGAGGTAACAGAATAGTCGAGATAGAGGAAAGACAGAGATGGAGAGCAAGGAAAGCAATATTTTGATCGAGGAAACCATTGTGGATCAAGAAAATGGGCACCAGAGAAATTCTCAGGAATTCACAAATATGAACCCAGCAACGACCCTAAACAATAGAGAAGAGGGTGCCCGAACAGGCCTTGTTCTGTAGTCAAATTGGTGAATATCTTAAATGTCACCACAGAGTCTTCATCCAGCAACTGATGGAAACAGAGGCAGAGACCCACAGTGGAGCACTGGGCTGAGGTCCCAAAGTTCAGTTGAAAAGTAGGAGGAGTGAGAATATGAGCAAAGAGATAAAGACCATGATGGGTTCACCCACTGAAACAGTTTGCCTGAACTAATGGGAGCTCACCATCTCCAGCTGGACAGGAAGGAACCAGCATAAGACAAAACTAGACTCTCTGAATGTGGGTGACAGTTTTATGGTGGGGGCAGACTTTTAGGCCACTGGCAGTGGCACCAGGATATATCCCTACTGCTTGGACTGGCTTTTAGGGAACCCATTCTCTTTGGATTGATACCTTGCTTAGCCTAGGCATAGTAGGGAGGGCCTTGGACCTTCTCCAAAGCAATGTGTCTTACCCTCTCTGAGGAGTGGATGGGGATTGGAGGGAAGAAGAAGGGGATGCGAGCAGGGGAGGGAATGGGAACTGGGATTAGTATGTAAGAGGAAAAAAGATAGTTTGTTTCCTTTTTTTTAAAAAAAAATGTGATAAAATTAATGTTTTTAAAGTTGTTGTTAAAATGTCCAAAAGTATCTGTAGCTTTTATAATTTCTTTGGATTTAGCAGTTACAACCAAATATGTTCAAGACATACAAAGGAAGGCTCAATCATGGAAGGAAAAATATAGTCTCAGAAATTTCCAATTCCTCTTAAGAAAAAGTGGAATTTCAAAGAATTAAATAGTAAAATTACAAAGCAGTGCTTGGAAATACCTGAATATAGTAAAATTAGCAGATTCAAATTCAAGTTTCCATTCTCAGGAATATGCCCAGCAGATTAGTTAGAATATACACAATGATGAGATTAGATAAAGGTGCTGTTCTTTTATAGAAATGATTAGAACAATATAGATTTCTTAGCTTTCAAAATTATTGAATGATGTGGCATGGATTCTAATTTGTTTTAATAATTAAAATCCTTTATACCCCTATGAAACCCTCAGATTAAATGAGGTATCCTGTCTCTACAAGTCCTCAGACTGAATGTTCCTCCTGCCTTATATTCCTCTCTGCCCAGCCATATTCCTGTCTCCACCTCCCTAGTTCTGGGATTTAAGGGCATGTGACTTCCAAGTTTTGGAATAAAAGTGTGAGTTATCACCTTCCCTGCTCTGTTGTCTGTTGGCCACCGCACTTTTCTGTGAACACCCACACCGGATTCAGGCGCGCGCTTTCCCGACCTGAGTCCACGAGAATGGATTAATATCCTAAGGGTTGAAGCACAAGACACAAGGAGACCTGCTCATTCACCAAAGAGTAAATGGCCACTTTATTAAACTCAAGTCGGGTATATATATTAGTGGGTAAGAGGGCAAAAGGGCAAAGCCCCCTCCCATCAGGAGCAGTGGAAGAGGATGACAGGTGCCCTGTGCCCAAGGCCAGAAGCAGCTGCAGGAGGCAGGCGTGGCAGGTGTACTTGTTTACAGGTGGAATTACCATAACAAAAGAGGGTCAAGTTCTTTCTAAGCTAAACCCTCAGGCAGGTGCAAGTGCAGAAGAGCCAGGAAGCCAGAGGTCAAACGGCCCTGCAAATCGCCACAAACAAAAGGGGAAAAGACCTGTGTACCTACAGTTGTCCTTTTAGACTGAGTCAATTTCTTGTAGCTCAGGGTGGCCTTGAACTCACAAAGATCTGTCTGCCTCTTGAATGCTTGGATTAAAGGTGTGCGCCAGCACTGTCTGGCCTGTATGACTAACCAGTGGCTAACTCTGCACTTAGGTCTTCAGGCAAGCATTTTGTGTTACAACACAAACAAAATATCACCAAGTTTTTATATCTTGCTTGATTTTATCACCCTAGACATAGATTGCAGAGCATCTATCCATTAGTTTTCTTTTGTCTCTTTTTGGTAGTCACTTTTGTTTTAATTCTTCTCTCAAAAAATATATCCCAGTGGTGATTTCCTCCCCTCCATCTTCCCAGCCCTTGCCACCTTCCCTCTCTCCCAGATCCATTGCTTCTCTGTTTCCCTCCAGGAAAAAAAAAAAAAAAAGAAAAAAAGAAAACAAGCCTCCCAGGAATATCAACCAAACAGGAGATAACAAGTTACAGTAAAACTAGATACAAACTCTCATTTCAAGGCTAGAGGAGGAAGCACAGTAGAAGGAAAAGGGCCCCAAGAGCAGGAGAAAGAGTCAGAGAAAAATGCCAAGCTAACAACCCAACTATAGTGTATTTGCAGAGGACCTAGCAATGACAGGCTCCGTCATTGCTGCCTTAGTCTCTGTGAGCCTCTAAGAGCTCTGCTTGCTTGATCTGAAAAGCTGTGTTCTCCTAGTGTCCTCAACCCCTCTGGCTCCCAAATTCTTTTAAGCTCTCTTCTGTGGGATTCCCTGAGCTCTGAGGGGAGGGACCAGGCGGAGATCTTCAATTTGGACTTTCTCTCTGCCTAATGTTTGGCTGTGGATATTTGTGTCCATCAGCTGCAGTGGAAGTCTCTTTGATGACAATTGGTCTAGGCACCGATCTATTAGTAAAGCAGAATATCATTAGGAATAACTTTATTGATACCTATTTTTTGGTTATGCTAGTAAGACTCCAGCGCATGGCCATCTAGGTGGTGCAGAGCATGAGCTCCCTCTTGTGGTGACATGAGCCAACTATTAGACCAGGATTCGGCTGACCACAAGTTCTCCTCCATTGCCCCAGCGCATCTTGCAGGCAGGATAGATTGCAAGTTGAAGGTTTGTGACTGAGTTGGTGTCCCACTCCTGGTACTGGAAATTGCCTGGTTACAGAAAATTGACAATCAGGCTCCAAAGCTGCCGTTATTAGTCCTCTCTTAGGGTCATCCTCATAGACTCCTGGGTGTTTTTAGTGTACATGGCTCCCTACATGCGCTTCAGTTTCTCCATGTATTCTCTCCCTCCACCACCCCAGCGTGGTTCCTCCTGTCTCCATTTCCACCCAACCCCAATCCACTCGAAAAATCGATTCTATTTCTCTTTCCCTTGGAGATCCATGCACCTCCTCCCACCCCTTTGATTCTACCTGTTACTTAGCCTCTATGGGTTTGTTATGTAGCATGATTACCATTTACTAAACAGCTAATGTCTGTCCATTTATAGGTGAATAATATCATTCTTTTCTTTCTGGGTCTGGATTACCACACTCAGGATGATATATTTTCTAGTCTCTTCCATCTGCCTGTAAATTTCATCATGTCGGTTTTTTTAAACAACTGAGTCATACTTCATGGTGTAAATATACTACATTCTCATTAGCAATGCATTGGTTGAGGGATATTTAGGTTGGTTCCAGTTTCTGGGTATTAAGAATAAAGCTGCCATGAACTACTTGAGGAAGTTTCTTTGTGGCAAGATGGAGCGTCATTTGGGAATATGCCGAGAGTGATATAGCTGAATCTTGAAGTAACTTGAGTTCCTGTTCCCGTTAGTTTTATGAAGGCAAAATGATTACTATATAGATATGCACACCTCACCAGTGTTATCCTAAAGTTTATCTTCCTAAAAGTTTATCTGCCAAGTAAACAAAAGAGCCAGTTCCACGCTACTAAGAGACTAAACAATGAGTTACGCATCTCAAATTCTCCAATAAAATTCTATACAAGCACTCATAACTAATTGAATAAAACATGCCTTTTGTGTTTCCAAATGATTATTTTTAATAAATCATAAATTTATATATGGGTACTCATAACCAAAGAGTAAGAAAAGTTAGGCTTACCATTTACTAGCTTCAAATTTTAATGTGAATAAACGAGGCAAATCTAACGTGAGAACACAAAATGTTCAAGTACATGTCACAAGGCACTCCAATTTCCTCTCTAAATGTCAAGTATTACCTGTACATTTTAATGCAACAAACACTGAGGGTGCTTGCTAGTATATGAAGTGACATTTTTCTAGCACGACCTTTCTACCTAACAATAACTTACATTTTAATTAAATTGCACCGTTTTCGTTGCATGCCAAGTGTCTCAGCACCACACATTATTACCCTCCTTTGTTAGAGCTGAAAGTTAAAGGCCATGCACTTAAATAATTATTGAGATTAATGGAATTTGTAATTTATGAGAAAATGGCATGTTCATGCTAGTTTTTATTGTTAGAAAAGTTAAAATTTCACATTTTGAATGGATAGAAATTAAAAAAGAAAATGACTCAATAGTCATTAATATATAATAAAAAAGGTTGTTCTAAGTGGACTTCTGAATTATATAATCTTTTAAAAATATTTTTAGCATTACAGACCACTTTGTGAAATCATAGGAAAAATTGAACCAAGCCGCAAAGAATCCTATTATATTACAAAGTGTCCTATCATCGATTAGGAGAAGATCAGAAGTAGATCAGTGGTTTTCCCACCCATCTGACTGCAGCCTTGTGTGTCATGCCATCAAACCTCTACCTTCTTAGACTACAAAGGGAAGTGAGGTTAAGTGGTTAAGGTCTGTCTGTGCGTAGATTATTTTCACTTAATTGCATCTATTTTCATCTCTGTTGCTACAAATGACAGATTTATCTCTTGTTAAGAAGGTAATGTTGCTCATATTTTTAATTCTACATTTCAAAATATCTTGAAGAATGGTTTTAAAATGTCTTATCACATTAATGGTAAATACTGAGATAATGGGCACAATGGTTAAACTGATCCAGTCCTTTCACAATTTGTATACATTGAAATAAACCTTTGTCCAATAAATGGGTGAAATTGTTCTTTGTGAATTAAAAATAAAGGGAAGTGCAGATATGGATCTTGATATGGGAAATAGTTTAAGAAAAGAGAATGACCCTTGTATGCACGTAGTTCAACCCTCAATACTGCATGAATAGCAATAAATGATCTATTCTGAAATTTAGACAAAATACATGTTTGATCATTTTCATCCCATGATAACTGATAATACAGGTATTAAGTCATGTAACATGGAACCCAAAGTAGTTATTTACAGAAGCTTCCTATTTTCTAATTGAAAATAAATTCATTCCATTCAATGCTAGAAATGTCTACTCCAATGTATTCAATAATAAATGACAAAAATAATAATGTTTGTAATTTATTTTTGTATTTAAAAATTTACACTATGAAACTTTCATATATTTGAATTAAATTGCAGATACAAAATGGGGATTTTAAGAATTTTGCTTATATCACTTAAGACCTTATTTAACTCAGTCTGAATGTTGTTTACAATTTGTTTTTACGTGTATTAAATATTCATATAAATGCTCTTAATTTAAAAATCTACCATCTAAATAAATCTTTATTTCCTCTATTGTCTTGTCTTCTCCTCCTATAGAGGTTAGTCTTCTTAGGAAAAATCATGGTATTCTTTGAAATTTGTTTTCATATCTAAAAATGTCAAATAATTATCAGAAGAAGTTGAAATTATTTTGGATAAACTGTTGTGTTCTATTGCTTTATGGTGTTGGTTTTGAGACATTTTACAATCACGGATTTAAACATTCCCGTACAAATAATGATTTTGAGATTGTCAAACAGATTTATGGGGTGGCAGAGGTGGCTCAGTGGTAAGAGCACTTATTGCTTGTATTTTGAGGGTTCTCTAGAGAAACAGAAGGGATAGAGTGCACAAACACACACACACACACACACACACACACACACACACACACACACACACAAACACAGAAGGATTTATTAGGGTGGCTCATGGGCTGTGTCCCAGAATGGCTTTCTATCAACAGTAGGGCCAAGAATCGAGTACTTGTTCAGTCCATGAGGCTGGATATCTAAACTGATCCTCAGTATGGGGCAGAATCCAGAAGTAGGCTATATTTCTGGTGAAAGAATGTGCTTGCCAGTAGGAGAGCAAGCAGCCAAAGTTCCAAAACTTCCTTCTTAAATGTCCTTTATATAGGCTGCTGACAGAAGATGTGGCCCATGTTAAAAGAGAATCTCCCTACCTCCAAAGATCTGAACTAATGGTGGATCATTCTACCTCAAAAGTTGTGGATGAAAAGTGGGTCTTCCCACTTCAAAGGATTTAATTAAGAAACAATACCTCACAGGCATGTTCTGAAGCTTGGGTTTTAGTTATTTCCAGATGTAGGTAAATTAACAATCAAGAATAGTCATTACACTATACTTCCGGAGGATCCAAAGTCAGTCAGTTTCTGGCACCCACCTCAGGAGGCTTATAACTGCCTGTAACTCCAGGCACAAGGGAAATAATATCCACTGCTACACTTCGCTGTCACCTATGTATACCCACATAGACACAACAGATGGTTTTATAAAATTCAATAAGCCTATACATAATAAACACATAATGATGAAGCTAAAAGTAATTACTGACTGATTAATTATAAAGATATGCATTTTGCATCTATGGAGAAAATGTAAGTAAACATTAAAGAACTAGTGTACACACAGTCATTTTGTGTGTGTATGTATATGTGTGTGTGTTGTGTGTGTGTTTCACACTCTTCAGTTGAACACAGTTACTAATAAAGTTATCATTTGGTTTGATATCACCAACTTTAGAGATCTTTTCTATGGGTAGATGTATGAAATGCGCCACTTCTCACTACATACATGTTTTTTATTTCAACAAAAACTTTATAAGATCCTGGATGGAAATTGAATGAAGATTTAGTTTAAATTATTTCTCATATTTAGCACAAGATCATTTATCTATAAAGACAAATGAATAAGCCTAAAATAAAGGGGCTATGCAGGATTTCATGTATTACCAATTAAAATAATCACAGTATAATCTCATATTTATGTCATACCTTGATTAAATTTAATTTTGAGTTTTAAAAATTACCACAAAGCTTCAATTATCCTCTGATCATGTGTATATATATTTTACCCTTTGATACACAGATTTGTACCTTATTTATAAATGACAAACATGACAAGTATTGCTGTTGTTGAGCAAGCAAGAATTAGCTCTATGGACATGCACCCCACGTGGTTAGCCTAAGCTTTATTCATATTTTGCTTCCACATATGTTTATGGTTTTCCAAGATAGTTCTACAATTACCAATAATGACTTTGCAATATGTCCCTGCACTTTTATTTTGAACTGAACTCTGTATAACTGGGGTCCCTTTCTGATGCTACGTTACAGAAATAGTGCTGTTTCTTACCTTGTACCAGAGAAGTTGTGATCAAACACTGATATTATAGGCTAACAATTCTTGAGGCAGATCTCAATACTGTAGAACTCAAGTTCAGAGGGACAGCTGGGAAACTAACTGTTCAGTGTCTTTTCAGTTGAGAATGTAATGCTGACAGTGTTAGTCTTCAGTTTCTGAAACATGTACCTTACCATAATGAACCCATAGGTACCATGGATTGCAAACTTCTTCAAAATATTAATTGTGGTGAATTTTTTTGTATCATTGGGAGTCAGAAATTTATGTTTAATAAATTAAGAGAAGAATTGTAAGAAGCTACATACATATCTACCTGGGAAGTAAAAAGAAATTTCAGAAGTTTGAGACAGGACAGGGATGGAAGAATCTTTCCAGAGAGTGGATTTCTATATGTTTGGAAGTCCCAACCTTGTGGGTGTAGTTTCTCATAAAAACAAATAGAACTACGGGTGAAAATTAGTTCTATTGTTTTATGATGCTTGGGACCAAAAATTTATTTATGTATTTCTGCAGAGGTGATATGTTGTGCTTATATTTCGCTGAACGCTTGGGATCCCTGGCTGAGATCAAGCCTTGGGGAGTTAATTTATCACCTTACAGTAAGTGAGCAAACTCTGAAGATGTTTACCTGTGCAGAGGTCAGCCTGCATTGCAAGGGAAATGAGACTGCAGGTTAAAGTCATCTCTCACTTGTGCACTGAGAGTGTCACCAGCCTGTGGAGTGCAATGTGCTGGGTTTAAGGTGAGCCTCTGGAAACTGCCAGATTCCTGTACTGAAAAACAGCGTAGTTTTGTCTTGTTTCATTTTGTAGTGTCTTTGTTTGTTTGCTCTCTCCTTTTGAGAGTGAAGGACAAAGAGATGTTTCTTCTATATATAAGCAGACATTCACTTCTGGATCTCTTCACTGACAGACTTTCCCTGCTATCTGCAGAGGACTTTTCCTGATTGCTTTTGCACTCCATTGCTGGATGGATGGGAAGAACCAGGATTCTTTAAGACGATGGAATTTTAGTTGGGTGGTGGTGCCTTTAATCCCAGCACTTGGGAGGCAGAGGTAGGCAGATCTCTGTGAGTTCGAGACCAGCCTGATCTACAAGCCAGGTCAAGCTCGAAAGCTATAGAGAAACCCTGTCTCAAAAAAAAAAAAAAAAAGATGAATTTACAAAAACTCCTCAGACAACATTAATCAAATATAATATGAAAAAAAATCTAACAGTAAATATGCAAATTTGGTAAAACTATAAAAATTTTGCACTTGTTGAAAAATATGTCAAGGTAGAAGCTACTCAAGAAAAAGTAACAGTTTGAGAAAACACAGGACCACAGTTGTAGATGCTTTGGTGCTGGAACAATTGGCCTAATTAGAGAGATAGGCGGTGTCCACTTGGCTGTTGACTGCACAGGTCATACAATTACTTTACAAAATCCCATGGCACCAGACTCTACAAATATGAGACAGATATGAATATGGACAGTAGAAACTTACTGCATCTATTTTTTTTCTGAGAAGGAGAATCAGCGATATTTTGAGAAGAGAGAAGAAATGGAGGCTGTGAGAAGTGTTTATATTTGAAATAATTCCCGGAACAGAATCAAATCAATTTATAGATGTATTGAATAAGCACTAGGAGAGAAACCTTAAAAAGGTTTCCAGAATCACTGGTTGTATAATTTGTGAATGAAATTTTAACATAGAATAGTAACTACTAACTACAGAATACAGTGTTATTTAAGAAAAATTCATTTATGATAATGTTGTGGTTTGAATGAGAATGGGCCCCATATTCTTGAATGATTGAATAATTGATCTACAACTGGTAGAAGTATTTGGGTAAGAGTAGATGATATGGCCTTATTGGGGGATGTATATCTCTGTGAGTAGGTAGCTACCACGTCATGCTCTACTAGGATGGACTCTAAGTATCTGATACATAATCCCAGATAAGAGCATTCTTTCATGTTGCCTTGATCCAATTGATTTCATCACAACAATATAAAAGTAACTAATATATAAAGGTCCAGTTTTACCTAGAAAATTCATTATGATTTTATAATATTTAAGATTTTAATTGAATATAACTTTTTGACTTCTCATTAGCCAAACACTTGTTCGGGAGAAGGAACAAAGAAAAAGATCTGTTGATTAGATTAAAATTTTTCATAAAGTTTTCAACTAAACATGACACAACTATTTGTCAAACAATTTGAATTATCTTAAGGAAAGAATGTTAGAAATGCCCTTAAAATTCAGTTGGAAATAGAATAATTGCTTGAGTTTTAGAACAGCATGAGTCTTCGAAAGAAAAAAACTTCAAATTTCTTTACTCTCTTTCTTTCCTTTCCTGGTCATCCTTCTGTCCTCCTCTGTCTCTCTTCTTCCTTCCATCTCTTGCTTATTACTTTTGTATTAAAACTGACAGGTTCAACACTGAAATTTCGCTACTCACAAATTGAGTTTGTTACCTCCTAGGCAGCACTTCAACAAAAAGAGTTAAGCTCACTATGAATTATTTTTACTCAATAGTGACATATGCTCTGTGATATAAATACTATCTCCATGAAATTTATGGACAAAGTAAAACAGCTTAAACAGTCTGGCCATGATAATACTGCAAATCATTTTTACTTCATCCATAGTTCTCATCAGAGCACAAGAAAGGGTCATAAATAGACTTTGCTTTTCACATTCAGAAAATTGTGTTTCTCTCTTTCTCATTAATGTTTATGACTCTGAATTACCTAATAAGTGACTATCTATGTGTGTATATATACATATCTCAAGTTGAGTTATTCATTGCCTGTCATGTATATTGATGCTCAAATTAATTAGATTCATCTTGTATTACTATTTTCACATTTCCAGGGGAATTCGAGCTAGATATGACGTCTCTAGCCTGTAATGCAGCTACTGAGAGCTGAGATAGGAGAATTACTGTTACTTCAAGATCCATCTTGGCTGCATATTGACTTCGAAGCCAGAAACAGCAACATGGCAATACTCTTTCTCCAAAAAAGGGACCCACACGCAAACACACATGTATATCTCTTCTTAAACAAATGTGAAAATTCAAAAAAAATTTGCATTTTAATTGGAGAAGATTCAGATTTCAGTCCTGATCTTACAGAGCAATGAGAAATGGGCAATGAAGTAGCTTTTCTGACCCAGTATCTTCTCTCTTAATACAATAAAAAAAAAACTAAAACTGAGCTCAGATGATACATGAAATGATAGAGCTATCCGACTACAATCTTATTTGAAAATTTTCTGTTCAAATAGATTAAAATATATTTTGGTAACTCAACTGGGCCCCTAAATTTCACAAAATCAATAGCATCAATGAACTCCAGATGAACAGAAAAGGAACCAGCATAGATCCAAACTAGTCCCTCTGAATATGGTTAAGACCTGCATGGCTGGGACAGACTGAAAGGTCACTGACAGTGTCACCAGGATTTATTCATACTGCTTGCACTGGATTTTTGGGAGCCTATTTTCTTTGGATGGATACATTGCTCAGCCTAGATATAGTAAGGAGGACCTTGGACTTTACCCAAAGCAGTGTGCCTTCCTCTCTCTGTGGACTGCATGTGGGTAGGATGAGTGGGGGGTAAGTGGAGGGCATGGAAGGAGAGGAGGGAGTAGGAAAAAAGACTTTTTAATATAAAAAAAAGAAGGAGACGGAATGGGGGGAGGGAAATGGGAGGTGGGGAGGAGGTGAAAAATTTAAATAATAATAATAAATAAAAGAAGAGAATGGAAAAAAGAAAAGAAAATATTTACATATTGTTCTATTTCTGCCTCATCCATTCTAATTCCTCTCATGTTTCCCAAACTTCTTCTCTAATTCATACCTTCTTTACTTAGTGTTGGTGTGATCACACACAAACATGTTCACACTTTACAATCACTTCAATGCTGCTTATCTGTATATGTGCTCACGGCCAACCACTTGGGATGGCGTAACCTGTCAGGAGTCTAGTCCCTGGAGAAGTCCGTGTATTCCTCAGCAGCCATACATTCCCTGCAGCTCTTTATCTAGAGGGAGGTCCCTTGTGAGGTTTCCCCTCCATGTTGACAGGCCAGCTAGTGTTTTCATTATGTCAGTCTTAATTAGGCAGTCATACTTGTGAGAATCCATGAGCACAGATTCCCTGTCATAAATAGAAGGCACTGTCTCAAAGTAACCCTCACTTGTAAGAGAGATAACCCAGGATGTTGTGAATGCTAGGCAAGTAAGTACTCCTTTCCAGCGAGCCTTATCATACACTCTATCCTCCTTTAATTAAAGGCAAAGCTTTAATACTCTTTCCTTTGTTGTCAATAATCTATGCTTGACACTTTGTCACATATTTTCTGAATGATGTTAGCTAGTTTGACCTTTATTGTTCCATTGTTTATTTGTTTCACACTATGTAGTTTTTGATATGTATGCTGCTTAACAAAGAAAAACATCCTCGAACCTGATCCAAATTGACTTAGCAAAATTTGATAAAACCTCCACCTCCTTGCCCAATGCCCCATTGCACCAGGTTTCAACAACACTTCTCTGTTCCCAATAGACCTTGACCATTCTTTCTTCTGTGTTGCTTAGCTTACCCTTTCCCTTGGGTACTGAATCTTAGAGCTCTTGTATGCTAGTTAGAGGCATTGAAAGTTGGCTACATCCAACCCTATTTTTTTTAAAAAAATATCTTTTTGTTTGTTATTATTTTTTGTCTTTTAAGACGTGTTTTCGCTGCTACCTACACTGGTCTTGATCTCAGTAGCACAGATTGGCCCAGAACTTTTCCTGCCAAAACAGTCTGTATTACAAGCTTGCTCACTAAATCAGCTCTACACTGATCTAATGCTAGAGTGCTTTAGTTAGGAGTTTGTCCCCTGTGTTTTGCCTATTGTAGTTTGAGAATTTTTGCTGGATGAAAAATATGTTATTAACTCTCAAAATTTTATATCCATCCTTGTCAAATTCCTACTGGATATTTATTGATTGGTATTTTTTATTTGTTCTCTGGGGATTTTGTACAATGTTCATGATTTTATATATTTTGTATTCCACTTTTATTCCAGACCCATCATTCATACCCTGTATATTCAACTTTGTGTCCATTTTCAATCCTTCAGCACATATTTTTGCTGTCCAAATATTTGGAGATGTATAGTTCTACTGAAGTGTTCTTGACTTATCAGGGGCAATAACCTTTGAAAAAAACATCATTATTTCTCTAAGGAGCTAACATATCTCAATAGCACAACATCTAGGGGTGAGACTATGTGCTCAACTCCTTCTCTGTGCCTGGATTTGGTCTGCCATGGTCTTATACCGGATTTTTACATTCTGTCACAAGTGATGTGAGATTCTATGTGAAACTCCCCTGCTGCATCCAGAAGTTAGTATTCCCTTTTATTCATGCACCACCTCAGGCTCCGGCACTCTTTCTCTCTGTGCTCCCTCTTCTGCAATGTTCCATGAGCCCTTGGAGAAATAGAGTGTGGTATTTATGTTTGCTTTACAGCTGAGCATTCTACAGACTTTTATTTCCAACTGTGTTCACAGTTGTAGGTCTCTATGTGAATCACCATCTACTGTAAATAGAAACTTCTCAGATGAGGCTAGAGAGATGTGTTCATCTATGACTATAATGATAAGTCATTAGGGAATGGTTTAAGGCAAAGTCTGCTAGGCAGCATAATTGTAATATTTTCCCCCTTTGGTCTATTTCTTGTCTAGCCACAGGTTCTTAGCCCAATAATGACTCCGGGGTGGGTTTCATTATATGAATGAAATCGAGTATTTTTTGGGTTGTGAGTCTAATTAGAAAGTACTTGTTTACTTCTATGACGTTCTTGCCAATTTCGGGCCTGTGCAAATGTCTTAAAGATTAGCATTGTGGTAGCATACACAGTTTATAGCTGAGAGTTATTGATGATTTCTTCTCTCTGGTGCAGCTCTAGCTCGGACACGGCACCTCTAGTTTTCTGAGTGATAGTGGTAGGGATGGAGTTTCCAGATCTGAACCAATGTGATTTCACCTAAGGCTCCACCAAGAACATCATAGAAGAGGGGTCAGAGAGACTGTAAGCACTTCTGGACTAGGAAGTCTACTTCACTAATGTGCCTTCTAGCTATGTATCACATGACAGGTACACCTGTGAAATCTCAACAACATGACTGCACAAATGACAGCTGAACAATTCCAACACCAGTTGATATCTCAATATCTCTGAGGAAATAATGGGACCTCAACCCTAAATAAAGAGCCATAAACAATTGATAATCGATGAGAGAGGAACAGTTATTTCCCTAGGACTGAGAACCCTGATGGGTTACATAATTCCATGTGATCTGTCTAGAACACCCCCTCACACACACACACACACACACACACATATACATAAATTGGGAATTATTCAGTAGATTTCATTTAATAGTTTTTAAATTTAAATGTATAAATAACAGCAGTGGTTAAAGAAAAGAAGAAAAAGAGACGGTGAATTTGGGAGTGAATTGGGATGGAGGCAGATTAAGAAGGGTAGGAGTAAGGAGGGAAAATGGTCTCGGTTATGTAAAATAAAACCAAGACTGGAAGGAGAAATAACATGGGGTGTAGGTGTATGGATTTGCATTCATGAGACTCAGGGGTCCTCCTTAGTGCTACAGATTCTCATTAGGAGGCTCGGGAGTCATTGCTGTTGTAAAGTTGTTCAGGGGTCACAGGAGCTCCTGTTCAAAGGGAAAAATCCATTGTCAAATTCTTGTCTTTGGGGTTAAAACTTTCTTTACAAAGAATAAGGGAACTGTAGTGGGAGCAGCCAGGGAGTAGTTCAGCTTCTTGTTGTTGGGTGGCCTCTGTTGGTTTTCAAGAAATTTGAATGTCTTCAGCTGCTTTTAGTAAGCAACTCTCAGCAAGGGGAAGCCTTCAAAATTGAGGCCCCAACTTGAAAATTCTTGTCTAGGCTCTGATCTCATTTATATTTTGGTACCATAATTTAACTCTCAGAGATCTGATGCATGCAACATTTTCCACAATTTAATATAGTTATTTAATTGCTACTTATTATTCTAATTTATTCTTATACTCTACTCATTCTGCCAACAATTGCCAAGTTTTTCCTTAATCCTAAGAAGAACTCAAAAATAAGCACAACATTCTGGCACCTTTATTGTTTTCTTATTATTCTCTTTATTTTGTTTATCCTTAACACACTGGCCCAAGTGTATCACAGGACACAGATATAAATGCTACTTGCATTATTTTATTTGCATTTTTTAATTTAATGAATTCATATTGAGAATTTAATGCTATGTATGCATCTACTAAAAGTATCAGCAATATCTGAAAGCTTCTTTTAATAATGATGTACTATTCCATCTTCACATCTGTTGTTGAAATTATGTGATATGTTTTCTCATTTATGGAAAACCGTTGTAACTGTGCCCAGATGTTCAGTATGAACACTAACTGAAACAAAGTTGAGAGTTTTGCAATTCCCTCTCTAATCAATTGGAGCCAAATTCCCTTCAGAAACAGTTTCCACAGGAGTGCACATGTTGAAGATGCAGTTGTTTGAATAGATACATTTAAAGCATAAGAATTCTTTTAAAGAAAAGCCTAAATGCTGAATTTTACTATGTACTATATAAATGTTTTACTTTCAAGTTAGAATTCTTATGTGACAAGAAAATGACCTTGCTTTTCCTACAATAATGTTTTCTCCACAAAGAATTCACTAAGTCCTCCACTGTTGTTTATTGTATTGACATTGTCAGTCCAGTCTTGTCTCCCAAGGAGCCAAAGTAGATGAAAACTTCAGAGTTTTATATTTATATCTTGATTCACTTCGTTTGGATTTATTGCACTGTGACAAATTTATGAGCAGAGCTTTGCCCACTCTGAAGATTCTGATAGTGTTTTATTATGATATATAAAATACATCTGCAGGATCATACAAACACCCTGTGATTGAGAGCAGCCCTTGCTAGATATCAGAAAGGCTACATTGTATCACATTGTTGCTAGTTTCTATTTTATACTCTTGATATTTATTTTATGTAGTTTCTAATTTATCTCCTGAGAGCTTTTAAATGTTGTCCTATCTGTACCCTTTCCTAATATTTTCATACTATTTTTTCAAATAAATCTTGACTTGATTTTAAAAATCTATATTTACAAATATCGAGCACTTAATATCATATAAATGGGATCACTCTTTCAAATTCACTTTAATTTTTTTTCTAAAAGATTAATTAAGTTCAGATTGGCTGTGGCTCAGTCTTTTGGGGGGGATATTTATGATACGTTGAATTTTACTGGATGAACCACAATATCACTTTAATATCTTTGAGTCAGAAATACAGAACTCATTGCAGGGACAAATGTCACACCATGGAATGTAAAATAGGTAGTTTAGAAATGAACATAAAATAAAAAGTTAAACATTTAATAATGTTGAAAATAGCATTTAGAGGGAAAAGACTCACATGTTTTGTTTAAATAAACATTTTCTCTGAGAGACAACCATTCTATGTGCCATTGATTGCTATTTTGCATCACATAAAGAAATTTCAAGAAACATAGATTATTTTAGCAAGTAAACTTGAGAACAGAGGCGAGAAAGGCATTTCCATGATGTACCTCTCTTGCAAATATGAGGACCAAACTTTGATGCCCAGAATCCACATGCACATACCAGCAGTGGAGGCATACGTTACTAATCCTTGTGATGGCTCAATGGTCACAGACAAATCGCTGGACGTGGCTGGTCACTTGGCATAGTTTAAATGATGAGCTCCAGACTGACCATTGACTGTTTCACAAAGCAAGCTTTGTGGCTCCTAAGGAAACATATCCAACATTGATTCCTTGCCTTGACATGTATTTGCCCCCATAGAAAAACAGAATGGTCTCTGATTCCCAACAAAAAGAAATTGCAGAATACTACACTTGAGTAAAATGTAAATACTGTTGACTAGATTTCCAGTCTGATTTTCTTTACAGATTCAATATAGAACTTTGTAGGTATTAAATTGAGATGTATTTGCAATATGTAGGAAGACCCAATAGGCATAATCAGTGAACAAACTATGTGGCATATACATCCATTTGATTGCAATATTTTTAGGCCCTATGCTCTTCCTCATTCGTATAAAACACTGCCTTATACCTTCTAATCACAAAGAATTAAACACTTGGCTTGTCAGCAGCCTCATGTCACTCCATTCACTGGCTGTACTCTGCTTATAGGTTCTAAAAACCCCTCTGAGCTGTGATCTAGCTCTGTGAAAGTCCTTACTGACTGAGCCTCCTCACTGAGTCTCTCTGCTTCTTTTTCCATAGTGAATTCTTCCTCTGAACCTATAGTTTGAACCAATGCTTCCTTCCCTATTTGGGCTCTGCGGCCACAGTGATGAGAAAATCCACTGATGTTGCAGAGACAAACAAAGGAAGAAATGTTCCTTAAAGATAAAATTAGCAGTGTCAGCTGTATGGTTAGCAAGATTCCAAATTACTGGGCTCATGTACTAATTTCTCAAATTAATCAGTAATGTCTTAGTTGCAAAAGTAAAAGGAATTTAATGGAAGTTAGGTTGAATTATAAAAGAAAATATAATAAATATAATTGATAAATTGATGAATTTGCATAATGCTTGAATAATATTCAGACCTTAATTATTACCAAGGTTGAGCATAATATTCATAATTTTATATTTATGTATGTGTAAGTTGTTGCAAGATACATGATACACACACTTTCAGGTGTGGGATAAGAGGCTGAAGACCCCTCAGTAGCATAGATTTTGCCTAACATTTAATTATCTGCGATGGATCAGTGTAATGAGAACTCTACATAATAACTACATCCTTCTGAATTTTGATGTTTGCTTGTAATTTGTCACATTGTGTTTCAGTTGTCAACATGCTTTGGTATAGCTTTGGTTTTTACAAAATACATGCTACACTGAAGTTGTCAGAGACAGCCCATTAGAGTTATCAGCTAAAATGAGTTTGGGATTTAAAATAATTATATTCATTTATTGAGATCATGAACCCCAAAGGACCTTTGCTGTCCTTTTCTCCCCAGCTACAATTTATTAGAGCAATTTATCTTTGTCCATTTAGGGAACCTATGCTTCGAAATTAATGTGGTGTTTTGCTATAGGTGACATTAGCTTTTTTTTATGTTATGTTTATTTTTAATGTGCATATATTTCCAAAGCAAGTCACTATACATCTTGGGTAAAATATAACATAAATTATTTTCATGATTAAAATATAATGCACTCAGGTACATTATATTTTTCTGCATATAGTTTTAAATTCATAATTGTTCAATTAAGCACAAAGAGAAATACTTATCTCATTTTCCTTCTAAACTTGGTGTCAGTATGGCAAATGAGTTTGAACTTATTATAAGCATCCTGTATAATAATAGGTATAATAGACATATAATGCCTTTTTCAATCCTCTGCTTAAACAGAATATCTTTCTATTTCAAATTATCAATACTACCATGAATAACTTTTCTAAATATAGATAATCATAAATAACTATCACATATTTCTACATCTATGAAAATGTTAAATAATATCTTCATCATTTAAAGCTTTTCAGTGTTTTCAGTTTATAGTGCTGCTAATTTTGAGAAATTCAACATAAAAGAAAATGCTGCGTTGTCGTTGAAAACAAATGTCTCACAGTGAGATGACATAATACATACATATTACATTCTCTCCCCTTTCAGGATTAGTCCTCCACATAAATTTGATTGCCTCATATATTTTGTTAATATTGAAATTGATCTATTAAAGTGAAAAACCAATTTCTATTTTGTATTTCTATTATATTTTCAAGGAATTTTTTTTAAAGTTTATTAAATTATGAAAGTTTTCATTTCCGCCCCTCCTCCCAACACCCTCCCACTCCCCCCTCCCCCTCCTCCTCCCTCTTCATCCCTAAGAGCAGTCAGGGTGAGTATCCGAACAGACTGGATCCCAAAAATCCAGCATATGCAGAGGAAACAAGTCCCAATGTCATTGTCAGTGGCTTTTCAGAAAGGCTCCGGACCAGCCACATTCAGAGATCCGGCCACATTCAGAAAATCTGGTTGGATCACATGCTCGTTCAGTCCCAGTCCAACTGGCCTTGGTGAACTCTCATTAGATCAGTCCCCTTGTATCAGTGGGTGATCGCACCCCTCGCGGTCCTGAGATTTTTTCATGTTCTTCCTTTTTCTGCCCCTCATTAGGACCATGGGGGGCTCAGTGCGGTGCTCCAATGTGGGTCTCCATCTGTATCGCCATCCATCGTCAGATGAAGGATCTATGGTGATAAGCAAAATCTTCATCAGTATGGTTATAGGCCAAGGCCGGTTCAGGCACCCTCTCCTCTGTCTAGAGAACAGTCTGGGGATCTCTCCTTGGACCTGGGATCCCATTTATAATCAAGTCTCCTGTAAACCCTAAAATGACTCTCAACTAAGGGAGTCATTTTAGGGTTTACAGGAGACTTCAAGGAATATTTTTATATAAACAGATTCAGTTATAACACTTGAGTTCTGGTGAAAAATAATACTCAATTACTTCTGTGCTTGTGCTCTCTTATATGAGCACTGCTCTGAGTGTCCTTAAAGGTAGACTTTTGACTTACAAATTAGTGGATAATTTTCTAATTTTCTCTTCTAGTTTCTGAATATTGTCAGTATAACTTTTTGTTGTAAAACATAAATATATTTTCTTCTGCTTGTTTTCATGATTCAGACTTCGCAAAACTTTAATGTTATATGAAGAAGTTCCCTGATTTTCTTATACCAGTACGCTTGGGTGCACACCCGAATGGAACACAGCTGCTCACCGAATTTACAACGATGATAAAGACAATGTCTCCTTGTTGCCTCTTCCTTGCTCCTCAACTCTCTTATTTGTTTCTCCTCCTAAAACTTTTCACCCTTTTGTCTCTTATCCTCTTACATTGTCTTCTCTTCATTTTAGAGACAATGAAATGACCAGCTACCATGATACCATTAATTTATGTGAATGCTCACATTGGAACCTGACTGTTAAAGTTAAAAAAACAAAAATAAACAAATTCTGTTGTTTTTTTTTTTTGAGTTAATTATTTTTCCTTTGAGCTTCAGTTTCTACTGCATTTATGTAAAGGTGTATTTTTTTTCTTCTCGTTTAAGTCCAGGATTCTTTTATAACTTTAAATTATATCAGTGATTTTCAGTTAGCTAAAATGTCCCATTGAGCAAGAGCTAACTCAGCACACTGAAAACTGCAAAGTGTTAGGGGTACATAAGAACCAGATGTGAAACAATCTGAGGATCAGGTTTATAGTACAGTATCGTAGGCTAAATCAAGATTCAGTGAGCATACACCACTAGATACTTCCTTTTGTAAGTATTCTCATTGTAAAACAACACTATAAAATCATGCTTATATCTATTTTCAAAGATTCTATTGATTTGTAGTCAGAAGTATAACATCATGGAAAATATTTTTAATTTTAGTACAAGCCTAATAAAAGAGACTTGTGTTATAATTATGTTAGAGTGGGCAGGTTGCTTGCAGTAGAACAGCAATTTTTTTCTTGTTTAACAAGGTGAACCTGGCATCGTTAAATATTGATGCTGTCATTAAACTGCCACTGCACTTGTGTTCTCTATTGCTAATTAAGAAGCATTTTAATGTAACTCAAGTCTATTTCTTCAATTAGTATCTAAGTAGAATGCTTATACATGCATATTGACCATTTAAAATACTTTTTACTTAATGTGAAGAAACATTATTTGATAGGAACGTTGCATTGATTGTCAGTTCTCTCTACTAAGGAAAAATAAAATAAACAAAACAGAACAAAATAGGAGAGGGGAGGAAATAGTTGAAAGGAAGGGAGTCTGGGAAGTACAGAAAGGTAAGATATGAGCAGAAGGAGGAAAGAAGGAAAGAAACAAGAAGATTGGAGGAAGGAAAGGACACTGAGTGTAGCTATGGTAGACCTGGCACTATAGAGTGAGCAAGTGTCTATGGACCTGGACTTGCCCTGAGGCTGTTTAACAGGATGTTTTTGCTTCACTGCTCTCTGACATTGTTGTTTTGATTTTGTTTACTATGTATACTATAAATATTTTTCCTTATGTAATAGAAAGGTATAAAGCAAAAGAAATGAATAGCAGCAACTAATAAGAAAGGTTAAAAAAATAAAGAACAGGATCCCTAAGGGAAGCAAGGTAAACAGGTAGGTGGAGTTCATTGAGCATGCAGTTCACAAGAAGAAGCAGCCACACATTATTTACATCTTGCATTCTTCATAGGTTAAGGTTACAAGACAAATAAATTCAAATCTCTGGGCTAGGTAAAACGTTCTTGATTTATAGTTGGGAGCTTTACTTTTTTCTTCCACAATCATTTAAAAGCACATCAGTATTTATCAACATTACAGTGAACATTTATCTCATGCAACAATTCCAAATACTTAAAAAAATCTACTTGCTTGTCTATATGTGTAGCATGTGTGTTTGTGTGTGTATGAGCGTGTATGTGTGTTTTGTATGTGTGTGTGTGTGTGTGTGTGTGTGTGTGTGTGTGTGCACGTGCATGCGTGTTTATAAGAGTTCATCTGGAGGCAGCACCAGGTTTTTGGATCCCCTGGAACTGGAGTTACTGCGTTTATGAGCGCTTACACTTGGGTGTTGGAAACTTAATGGGGGGCTTCTGCCAGAGTAGCAAATGTTCTTAAGTTCTGAACCAGCACTCTAGCCTGCCAGCTACTTTTAATATTAATACTATTAAAGCAATAATAGTAACTGCTTTTATTTATTGATAAATGTAAAAATTGGCTTTCAGATTAGAATCACTGCTCTCCTTCAAGTCCATTTATTGTAATTTTTCTTGGAGGGATGTTGATAAAGGAGAGGGCAAAATTAGCCTATAAAAGATAACCTGACTTCATTTGCCAAAATTTTTAAACCTCCACCTGGCTTATAAGTAGAGTACAAATTGAGAAGGGGCACGGCAAAGATACTGCTGACATGACCATTTCACAACTTCATGATAAGATTTTATTCTACATAAGAAAGGAAGAATAGCCAGAGGTGTCTGCAGGAGTCCAGGGCAGAGAGAGGAATAAGTGGACTGGACAAGGCCAGAACAATCTGTGAGAAAAGGAGAGACTCACCAGAGATATGGGGTAGGGAAAGCATAGTAATAATAGCAGGGACAGGGAATAGTGGGAATCGCTGACCTATGGAAGGATTAGTTGCTGGGGGAATGGGAGCCCATTAGATGGAGGGTGAGGAGGAGGTGAGGGGTTAAGATGCTCGACTTTGAGATGTCTAACAAGTACTTGTGAGTAAGCACTGAAGGTTGACTGGAGGCTAGCATGGACCTTGACAAGGGTCGGTAGGTATATTTTAATTAAAGAGCCCTATGTTCTTTTTGCTAGTGCTAAGGAAAATGACTCCACTAGGCAGAGGGGAACCAGCGTCACAAATTCTTGAGGAATACTGGATTTTATCCAACCATTAGAAATCTTCCTATAGTCCAGGTTGAACTTGACCTAGACTCAATTTTGTATGAGTCAGCGGGCCTGTCCTTTTTTCATGGGGTGGCGGTGGGGCATTGTCTTGTGGACCTGACACAGATCTCCCCATTAATTCAGAAAATAAATTATTCTGAACCACAGATTGCCATGAAAAATGACTAACGTCCACAGGCAGAGGGAAAAATTGTAAGTCTATAGCGGAAGTTTGCTGTGTGATTGGTTGAAGCAACAGGAAGACCTGTATCTCAAACAAAGCCAGTTTTCTCCACAGTGTCTCAGCATCTGTTGAGTTTAATACAACTCAAGAGATTTATTAGATATCATAATATGTGTCTTTTGAGAAAACTTTGGGTTCATCTGTACTATGAGGCCGAAAATGTTCCAAAATACTATTGTCTCTTGTCCTCAACATCCTATCTCACCTCATCTCTGCTGCTTTTATCAGCCAAACTGATATAATCTGTGATCCTAAACATGGGCAGCTTCTTCATAAATTTTAAGCCTTAGTGCCTAAGGATAAGCATTTGTGTTGTTGGACATTGTTGATTCCAAAAGAGAGACCACCTCAAGCATGATTGTTCTCCCTGTAATACTTGTGACCTTACAAACTAGTACTCTAAAAAGCCATGCGCAAAGGATTTGGAACATTTAGTGGCATAGAATGGCAGTTTGTGTTTCCATCCATTGTGACTAGGATGTTTCAAACTCTATCGATTATCCCTTCTAATGTAGTGGTAATGCAACACCTGAACTTAAGCTGTAAGCCCCACCTGCCCCCAAACCAGGCAGCTCCCTGGAATGCTGGGAGTTGCAGTTCTTGAAAAATAGTAAGCCTCATGGGAAAATATGGTGGCCATAAGATCTGTCCTTATAAGTCTCTGCAAAACGTGTCTTGAGGTCACTGAACTGGGAAGTTCAAGGAATGGCTCTGACCAAAGTCTGTCTTGGTCACAATTTAATATTCAACTGAAGTTTGCCTTAAATTTGGCTTTACTGAATTTCAGGATTAACCATAATTATAATGTGTTGCTATCTTTCTGCTTATTTTTGGTACTAGGTATGAACCTTAGAGATTTGTACCAAAAAAAACAATCATCTACTAGTCATTTCTATCCAGCCATCAGAGTTTTTTAATTGACCTATTCCCCAATAATATGCTGTAAGTGTTATGTGCCTATTTTTCATCACTATAATCTTCCTTACTAAAGGCATATATATATATATACATATATGTGTATATATGTACATATATGTATGTATATGTATATCTGTCCCAAACTTCTAACAGATGTTTTCTTTGTTCTTAAATTTTTATGTGTTTTGTATTATGGGGGTAATGGTATGCTATTTACTATGTGTTTTGCAAGAATTATCTGATATAATCTGAAGCTGTCCTTTAATCATTCCTTTTTAGGAAAGTGAAAACTATAATTTTAATGAAGTGCGGTTTATTAATTCCTTCATAGAGCAATGGTGCTCTTGGTGTCATTTTGGAAAGGTCACCCCAGAACCCAGAGGCATATCTATTTTCTCATATCCTATCGTCTAGAATTTAACAGTTTTAACGGCACTTATTAGGTGACTCAATGTAATGTTGAATTTTATTACTTTTTCTTTTTTGGAAGGTATTAGGTTTGTGTTGAGATTCAGTTTTTACATATAATAATCCTGTTGTTCCAGCTACATTATTACTAAAAATTGTTTTGTCATAGTTTAACAACATTTAATCATTTGTCAAATATTGGTTGAATCTTTCATGTGGTCCTTTATTTCACGGCCATATTTCATGTTTTGTAACAACTTCAGGAATTGTTACCTATTGTAAATTCAGAGTGTATGCTAAAGATTGGTGTAAATTTTCCAGCTCTTCAACCCTGAATTTACTTCTCAAGGTCTTTTTAATTTCTGGAGCCAATTTAGAAGTACTTAATAGCTATCCAAAAAATAACTTGTCATGTTTTAATGAGATCATGTTAAGAATGACCAACATTCATAATGTTAAATAATTATTTTAAAAGATTCATGAATATGGAACATCTCTATTTAGTGCCTTTACCTATTTTGTAGGAGCTTTGCAGCTTTTCTCTTAGTGGGAGTGGGGTGAGGGGAGTCATATGCAGAGCAGGTGGCATCCAGAGATTAAGCATGGAGAGCAAGTAGCAGGAAATGAATGTTCTAAATCATGGTCTAGATTGTCAGTAAACCCAGACGGAACAAAACATAGAAACTCCAACAAGAAGGAACTTCCAAAAGCCTAACATCTACAACTCAAAGAGAGATGTTGGATATATCAGAGCAACAGTAGGAGGTCAGCTCCAGGGAGAATTCACAGGCATCAAGTTCTAATAACAAATGTTCTCTGAACACCATATGGTGGCAAAAGCCACCTAAGGAAACTCCTTGTTTCAAATTGTCCTGTGAGCCCTCTTGTGAGCTGCTTATTAGCTTCTCTCCCTCTGCCATGAAATCAGAAAGTGAATTGGCATCTCTAATTGGAAGACTTTCAGCCATCCAAGTTGTCTTCCCAAGCAGTTTCAGGATTAACAGTTCTTTTCTGATTGATTAAATTTATCATCTGATTTGCATACACTTACTTCCAGCCAACCAGCGCCCCCAGGGTCAACTCAACCAGGTCACAATGCAGCATTTTTACTAGGTTATCACAGGCCACAGTCCAGCACTCAACAGGCTTTGGCTGAATAATTGACCCCCAGTGATCCTGGGAGAAAGAAGAAAAGTAAGACCACATCTGAGATTCATCACAGATAGACTTTTGGGGTCCCTACCAACTGAAAAGGGGCACTCAGTTACCCCTTCTCCTGCTGCGAAAAATACTGCATCTGCTTCTCCTGCAGAGAACTTGATCCTGCCTCAGGGTCTCCTGCTCAGAAATCTGCCATTCCTCTGCTCTTACAGACCTGGCAGATAGGAGACACGCCGTCCCTGCTACTCATATTAATCACCTGTTCTGTACACAATCGCTCTGCAACGGCCTTCACTTGGGTAGTGTCAACAGATGTTCTGAGAGCTTAGAGCTATGACATTTGGCTTCAGTCTTTTCTTGGCACCCAGAGGCGAGTGGAGCACAAGCTGTAATACAACCTCTGTTAGCATCCTCTCGCGACTGAGGGTCTCGGAGTTTCTAATTACCTGGCCAAGTTTTCTGCTTTCCCACTATTAATTATTCATTCGAATTATTAATCCTCTCTGGAAAATAAATGTTCACCCATATTTCTTTGTGCTCTACTCTCAGCCCATATTCTTGAAGGGAAAAAAAGACAAGGATGCCATTGGAAGAACATGCAGTTGGGTGGGTAGGGGTGGGAAGGAGTTAGGAGAAGATGGGGAAGGGAAAAGAATATGATCAAGATAGATTATGAAAACATTAGTTTTAAGTATCAAAATTAACCCAATAGGAGGAAATGACTGTTCACTAATTAAATCTTGTGTACATGTAATTATAATTGCACCTATAATATTTTAATGTGTTATCGTAAATAATATTACATTTTTAATTTAAAATTACTCTTGTTCATTTCTTGACAGGAGGATATCAACTTAACTTGTTTATTAGATGTTAAAATCTGATAAAGTTCCTGTTTTGGTTAGGGTTTCTGTTGTTGTGATAAACACTGCAATCAAAAGCATATGGGAAGGAAAGGGGTTTGTTTACCTACACTCCACATCACTGCCCATCACTGAAGGAAGTCAGGACAGAAATATGAAGGCAGGAGCTGATGCAGAGACCATAGAGGAGAGATGCTTACTGGCTTGCTTCACATGGCTTGCTCAGACTTCTTTCTTATAGAAGCCAGGACTACCAGCATAAGTTTGGTTCCAGCCAAAATGGGCTGGGCCTTCTCATATCAATCACTAATAAAGAAATTGACTACAAGCTTGCCTGTAGCCTGATCTTAAGGAGGCATTTTCTCAGTTGAAGATTCCTCCTCTGGGTCAAGTTTATATAAAACTATCCAGCACAGTTCCCTAAATTAATCTTGTGGCATATATGATTGCATTCAGACATGATCAAGATACAATGAATGTCCTGTACTTGACGGTATTGTAAAAATTTTTAAGGGATTTTATTTTCCGTAATGCAATTCTCTTATTTTGTATTGTGTTTGTTTATTTTCTCATTAAAAAGCATTACACAAAATTGGCTCTGCTCTGCAATACTTTGGATATTTTGATATTATAAAGACTAAACTTAATAATAAACTTAAACTTATTAATGAGTTGAAGAAATATAGCATGTTTGAAAAAGTGCTTGTATGTAAGTTTGAGGATCACAGGTGGTTCCCCAGGAACCATTCAAAAAGGGGGGCAGAGTCACATGTACCTGTAATCCCAGAACTGGGGTGATAGGGCATTCCCTACAGCTTACAAGCCATCTAGGCTAGCTAAATAGATGACTTTTCTGGTTTGGTACGGTAACCTGTCTCAAAATTAAGGTAGAAAAGTGACTGAGGAAGACATCCTATGAAAACTACTGTTTGTCACATACATACACACATATGTGCATCTGAATACACATGCCCACAATCCACCCCACACATAGAGAAAGAAGAAAATTATACTTATGTTTGAGATTGATGAACAATGAAGAAATGAGAATGTGGAAAAGGAAATTCGGATGTAACCAGAGCGACTTCCTAAACAAGGCTCAGTTATATGCACCACAGAGACTTCAGACACCCACAGGTCTTATGCTTGTAAAGAATCTGAGGCTGAAAAAATGTGGAGCTAACTGATAATTCTTACTGCTAAAGGAGTCCAGTATCCTTTACATTTATTAAATACTAAGAAAAAATTATCCTTTTGGCTATGTAAATTAAGTGAGCTGGTCAAATTCAAATCAAATATATTAAACTCACCAAATTTAATAAAAATAAATATATTTTTTTATATTAAAATATAAAACATAATGCACTGAATGAAAAGGCCTACATGACACTGTGAATAACCTGTTGGCAAAAGTTGGGTAGAGGACAAGTGTATTATATGCTGTTCATAGATTTCAGACATATCAGAAATGTCTGACACTGACTTAACAAACTTTTTTAAATGTTTTCCAAGTTTTCCTCTCCCCTTCAGTTGGGACAGAATGAAAAAAATGTACTCATGTTGGAAGTTTGCCTTTATGCCTGTGGAAGGTAATAGTATGTGAAGTTATGTATATTCATTACCATGCTCAGTTAAACTCTGGTACCACCCCTACAGACATAAGCAGGCTCCCTGGAGGAGACCAAGGAAAGGAAAAGTATTTTGATGAATATCATATAATGACTGACTATAGCTCTAGAGTCCCTACATTGAAAACATTCCCCTTGAGGTTTCTGGTTCATGATAAATATTCTGAGAGAGACAAGCTTCAATATTCACTATGTCTATCTTCGTAAATTTGAAAATGTCGATTCTACCTTAACATCTAGTTTAAAAGGATAAACTAATAATTCAGTGTGCTCAGCTTTTTCTTTGTTTTCCGGATAAAACACCAACTTTATAGCTTTTTTACATAGGAAGCAGAAGCCAGAAATCTAAGTGTTTGTACTCAAAATGTCCATTTTCTTTCAGGGGATATCTACATTCTGACTCTGGTTCAAGTCTAAATCAATTATATGAACTGTATATAAAAAAACTTAACAAATCAAATGTGTGCAAGTTCAAATGTTGCTGGAATATCAATATAATAACATAGAAAACAAATACATGCAGTTTGATAGTTTAATGTTTTACTTTGCAATCCAAAAGATGAAACTGCATAATATTTCTCAAAAATTCTGAAATCTTGAATAAATGTGCTATCATAGTATAAAAGAACAGCAAATGTCAAATCAACATTAATAATCAAAATATAGGTATATATTTGAAAAGCATTTATTAATATCAAATTATACAAAAATAAAATATAGGTTTATCACAAAGTAAGCTTCCCTTAGTAAATCAATAGCATTGAGGTATAAAGCGCAAATTACTGAAAAAAATGTTTAAACTACTACTGATATGAATTATCTATTCTGTATCTATTGTATCCTCATTCTACAGATATGAATATAAGGAGACATAAACGAAAAAGTAGTGGCAGAGTATGTTAGAGCTCCATGTGTTGTGTCTGACTAAAACGTGTATTAACTGGCATAATGCTGTTGGTAAGATGCATCATAATAGCCAAAGAATGTAACTGGACATCAGCAAAAAGAAAAAGGTAACATAGATTTACAGAAAAATAATAGGAAAGTTTTACATCACATTTTGTGAAAAGACGCTTTTGTATAAACCAGGTAAATACAATGTGGAGACAAACATAGAAAAGGAAATTACTAAAATAGTTAAGAGCAGCCCCCACTCTCCAGATAAATAAAGATCTCAGTAGGCGGTTCACTTTTAAAATACATTTTCATTTTTCAATTATGTTTATATCTGTCCAAATATTGGAATAAATCAAAGTAAAACTGACTTTACTTTTTAGGACCAACATACTAAGAACTTGGAAACTCCAACTGCATCTTCAGCTAAACAAACTGAAAATCTATTACTTTTTGTAGTTCCTTCAGAAACTTTAGGTCACAGAAAAACTGCCCAGAGTGGAATGTTCTCCTTAAGAATAGCCTTGCCTCAAGGGGAACTCTTTCACCAGAGCCTCACTAACTCAAGTTTTCTTAGGAACTGAGGAACTTTGGAGAAATAAAATACTATATTTTAGTGTCCTGTATGCTCCCCTGATGCCTACAGGGTACATGAAGCTCTTCTGTGAAGATCACAGCCCTAAGATAGAGGTACACCGAACCACAAGCAAAACTTAATAATAAGTTTAAAGATAAGGAATCACGGTAAAGAAAGCAAAAATACAGCAGACAAGGAAATGAGCACTTCATGCCATATATAATACGATAAGTGAAAGTAGGAAATTTTCATTCCAAGCTACGCCATATAAAATACAAAACAACAAATCCTGGAAAGAATTTGAAGCAACAAAACCCTTTTTGTTCATGAAGGGAAGACAGGATGGCACAGAAACGTTAAAAATATATTTATTGAGGTATTTTATTTACTTATTTTTGCACAACTTAATGTAATCCTACCATATGATCCATCATGTCTTTTCATTGATAGTTTTCAAGAGTTTTAAAACGTGCCAAAGTCTGCAAATAGATGAGTACAGCAGAGTAATTGATAATTTTACAAAAAAAAAGACAAACAAGATATACTTGAATAGACATGACAGAAACTGGAACATAAAGCTCAAACTGTTTTCTGTTTGATCTTTTATAGATACAACTTGCTAACTTACTGGTAGATATTGTAAAATTTTACATCGTACCCATTTAAGATTCTAACTAATGCTGAAAGGAAGATGTCAAAATATCCCTAAAATCCCTCTCTGCATATATGAAAAGCCACGATCTTTATGACTATCTCACAGCAGAGCAGTGCATTTATTCTCTTGTAGAAATTGCACTAAACACAAATGTGTGTGTGTGTGTGTGTGTGTGAGTCAGTTTTCCATCAATAAACAGCAACACTTGATGTGTTTTCACCTAACAACCATCTTTGAAAATACCTGGAGTAAATTAATAGCACTACAAGAGAAAAGAGACAAATCTACTGACATTTGTGGACTTCAATAACTCTCAGTAATTGGCAGTCAGAACATGAAGAAAATGGGGTAAAGTTACCTCGAACCACATAATCAATCAACAGGTCCAGTTGATATTGTAGACTACTTCACCCAGTAACAGTTGCATGTATATTATGCTTAACGTACAATGGAACTTTCACTAATATAGATCATATATTCATCATAAAACACACCACAGCAGGCTGAAGAAATAGAAATAATCAAACATGGTTTTTGGACCATTGTCAAAATAATTTAGATCAGTGGAGAGTTAGTAAGAAAATTCTCAAATATGTGGATATTATGTTATACACTTTTGAATCAAACAAATCTTGTGAGGAATTAAAAGTTAATTAGAGACAAATAAAAATGCATTTAGCACATCTGTATTTGTGAGATGTAGTGAAACCACAACTTAGATGGAGATTTGTAATCTCAACTTTTTATACTAGAAAAGAAGAATCAATAGTGGCAATCTAAGTTATATTTTAGGAAAACAGAAAGAAAGAAGTGCAGGCTAAATACTAATTAGACAAGGTAAATATATGAGTTATGAATGGAAATCCATGAAGTTGAAATAAGGAATCAATACTGAAAAAAAACTGTCTTAAAAGATGAATGTCAATAAATTTAATGTTTGTATAGCCAAGATAATGAAGAGAAAATGAACATAAAAATTATAGTTAGCAGTGAGGAAGGAAGGCTCAGAACCACTACGCCCATTGTTGCTATTCAAATAATAAAGTGGCATTATGTTCAACTTCATGCCAATAAATTTAAGAGTGAAATGAAATGGAACAGCTACCTACTAGAGACCGACTTCTGGAATCAAAAAAGGAGAAACAGGTAGATCAAATATTTCTCTAAGTATTAAAGAAGTAAATCCAAGAATTAATAATTTTCCAAAATTAAAATATCAGTTCTAGGAAGACATGTGGTTGAATTCTATTAAACAGAGAAGAGTTACATTATCCTACTATAATCCCCTCCAGAAAATATATTTTAAAAAAAGAGAATGTTGTTAATATACTGTATAAAACAAAGCATGGCTTAAAAACTTCACACTAATGAAAACAATGGAACAATATTATTGCAAGAAAGAAAAATGAAGAATAAAATCATTTATGCATGTATTCATAAAGATTGAAGAAAATTTCAAAATAAGTGATGGTATATTGTAGAAAGTATTATATACTACAACAAGGTGTGATAAATCTAGCTTGCTTGACATTTGAATATCAATTGAGGTAATAAGTGAGAATAAATGATAAAAAATGATTATTTCAATAGTTAAAGAAAGATATTTGACAAAATTCAACCAACCTCAAATAGAACTAGCCAGAAAAGTGGAATAGATGAACGAGAAAAATATTTTGATGAAGAAGATGTATAACAAAACATCCAAAATGTACAGTTAATGATATATTTTGTAGTGTTATCAAAATGTTCCCCTTAAGATCAGAAACAGATAACAGTCTTCAGTACTCCCTCTTACCAGAAGTTCTACATAAAGTTATAGTAGGAAAAAGGGAAACAATAGCTAAACAAACTACTAAGGAAAAAAAAAGCTAACCATTTTTAACTAGTGAAGAATTATACCAAAACAAAAATAATATGCTGTTAGCATTCAAGATTCATCATTGCTCTGAGCATGAATACATAAGTAAATTGAAAACCCAGAAAAAATATACTTCTGTATAATACTATAGATTTCTTTTGTGTCTTTTGGATTAACCCGATGTACATTGTAAATTGAAAGAAGCCCATCTTGAAATTCTACAGTGACCGATTCTGAGTCCATGACATGTAGAACTGAACACCATGAAGACAGGAGAAAGATCCGAGGTCACTGTCAAGAAAGAGACATATCAAAACTCTCAACAGATGAATCTAAAATGACTTAAAGACACTTAAGGAAATGCTCAACATCCTTAGCCATCAGAGAAATGCAAATTAAAACACTCTGAGGTTCCATCTTAGACCTGTCAATATGACCAAGATCAAAAACACTGCTGGCAGCTTATGCTGGAGAGAATGTAGGGCAAAGGGAACACTCCTCCATTTCCGGTGGGAGTGCAAACTGGTACAACCACTTTAGAAATCAATATGGCGATTTCTCAGAATATTAGGAAACAACCTATGTCAAGACTCAGCAATATCACTTTTGGGTATATAACCAAAGGATGCTCAGTCATACTAGAAGGACATGTGCTCAACTATGTTCATGGCAGCACTATTTGTCATGGTCAGAACCTGGAAACAACCTAAATGCCCTTTGACTGACAAATGGATAAAAAAAATGTGGTACATTTACATAATGGAGTATATAACATATATACACAGAGCCTTGTTAAATCAGTGTGGAGAACTTTATTATAAACCATGAACTTTTAGCGAGAATTATCAAGATTGCCCTTCCATTAACCAAAATATACCAAATTAGTTCAGTAAAGGAAATTATATGCAGTTTGGCATGATGTGTGTATATATAAATTCAGTGCTCACTTCTAAATTTTGTTTGTAACCATTTAAAACTTTATGGTATGCATTATTTTTTAATTAATTGAAAATTGATATAGCATAACAGTTGACATTTAAATCTATGAAAATCAAAAAATTAATATTCCCTAAAATGTTATCAAGACAAAATAGAAAATTAATAACATATATTAAGCCAAGCAAAATAAAATAATTTGGAGAGAGAAACACATACACAACTTAAATTTTATTTACTTTGAGCAAGGATTTTGAAAATAATTACATAAAGTTGGCATGATGAAATCACACAATTAGAGAGGTCATCAAGATTTCTGCTTGACAAGTTTGAAAAATATTGACTCAGTATATGATAGATCTATGTTACAATACGATTCATTATATTATTTACTTAAAATTCCTAAAAATATTTTGTCTTACAGAAGAATGTGAGCACTTGTAGAAGATTATGGAGGAAAATAAAGTTACTATTTAATTTGTTTCACTGGAAGGATTAAGAGATACAGGTATGGTTTTGATAAAGAAAACTGGTTTCAGTGGGAATTGTGATGAATGAATAAAACCTTAAAAATAATAATTAAGCACCCAGGTAGATATGCACAGGGCAAGAAGATACTTTTAGACAATAGAATAATTATCTTGCAGAGAGACTAGAAATTATTAGGAAATGAAGTTTTAAAAAAATGGACAAAATCAAAGACTTCTGAATCATGCGATTATCTGTGCTGAAACAGATTCAAGGAAATGAAGGGAAAGCATTAGGCTGAGACCTTGCATGCAGGGCGTGGGATGTGCAACAGCCAAGATAACTATGCAGGGAAATCTGAGTGTCTACACTGAAGACGGGACAGTGGGGGAGGGGGCTGAAAGTACATGTCTCGAGTACATGTATGAAACTCATTTTCTCTGCTCACCCCTTTGCGGACTCAACCCATGTTTTAGTCTCTGCTTGCCTATATACATATTTTTCATCAAGAGGTGCACTGCTTCCCAAAATGTGTTTTGCATTTTAACGATGTCCTTAGCAAAATTGACACACTTTGAGTGTCAGGCTCTCCAGAATTAGCTATTTCTATTTCAAATCTCCCAGTGTGTATTCCAATTAGAAACACGGCCTAACTGATTTCCATGCTTACCTATATTTTTATTCTTGGAAGTAATAGAGAAAATAGACCTTAAGATTAATTTATTATTCTGAAACTCAGAGTTGATTTTGAGACACTTAATAACAAGGTTTACTTTTTTTTCTCATTTTAGGCATATGCCTCAGAGAGCCTCAAAATGGTATTAGGTAAGGTTAAATAGAAATTTACATAAAATATTATAATTTTATAAATTATAAGGATATGTACCGATGTACTGCTGTAGACATTCCAAATGTAAGAGATCAAAAATGGATGAAAAATAGGGACTCATATATAATATTATAATTTTAAAATATATAATCATGCATAGGTGACAATGTGCTTTTGGATGATACAAATAACACATCCAGGGACTTTCTACATTTTTTTTCTTACAGATGAACTCCCTCTAACTGCTTTACCTAAAAATAGGTAGGAATCTCCTGTCACCTTTTCCTTCTAATGAGGTTTTGAAAACCATCTGGGGCCAGCTATCTTTTCACCCTAAGGAATCAAATGCTGTCATTCTGCCTCGAATTATGCCTGAGCCTTCTCAACCTAGGAAGAAAAAGAAAAATCTTGTCATTGCCTATCCAATTTTATTCTATTCATTACAGAATACTTTCCAAGATTACATAGTTGGGTTGAATGATTGATAACTATAAGTTTTTTGTAACTATCAGTTAGTCATCATTCCAAATATGTTGTTTTATTATAACTGCTTATATATTCGTTTTAAAGGCTTATGTAATTTATCTGTGCCAGTTTATGATGTCAGCTTTGATCAAATATAATAGGTATGTTTTAGGAAAAAATGACAGTGTAACTGTTTGGGCCAATGGATGGAATTTTGCTTGTAATAACCTCTTTGTCTATCTTATAGTGTTCTTCATGTCACACTAGCGTCAAGAGATCAATTTATCCTGGGGTCCACAATACAAATGGTAGCTTTATTGTCATGACCAAACAGAAAGAAATATGAATTAACTTCAGTACACCATGTACATGTTAAACAACGTGCAGCTTGCTCAGTGGAATAATCACTAATGCTGGGTCTTAACAAGTATTTTACTTAGCACAGGCCCCACTGTGCACAGCAATTTCTCATGAGCGAACAAAGACGGGAAGAAGCCGATTGTGACACGTTAACTTGACACGCTAGTAAGCTATATAATGATTTCTCATGGGAAAAGTTTATGCTAAAATAGGTAATTATGACTCAAAATGTCTCTGGGCAAAAATAAATTACTTTCAGTGTCATAAGTGTTGCTGAGTCAGGTTTTGGGCTTAATAAAATGACTTACTGTTTTATGCCAGGTTTCTTTTTTTATGATTTATTTAAACAGTCTGAAATGTTCAGATTTTTCTTTTTTTTCAAACTTTCCTTCTTTTCTAAACTACAACATATGCAAGTTACTGTCTCTTGCCAAGACACCTTTGAAATAGGTAAAACGCTTGATGAAACTAGAGATTTGAACCACTTCAAAGGTAGTTCTAAATCCCTGGTAAAAAAGAAGTCTCATCAGGAAATGATCATTGTTTCTGAGCTACCGTATGGAAGCGTTCTTAGGAATTCGTCTTGTTTAACACTCTTTTCATCAGTTTACTTAATCTGTTACATTTGAATTTATCAAATAATTAGATTATCAGAATATGTAAAATGTAGACCACCTGTTTGCTAGACTGTAATATGAATGACACCTAGTCCATTTCCTGAGACAACCTCTATTCCCAACTGAAATTTCATGAGTAGTACTTATTGCCTTCAGTCTTACTGAAATTCTAATTACATTCCGGCTAAAATCACATTTATGCACTTCTTAAGGAATTCCAAGACTTGTGAAACACATATCTCTAACTTTGTTTAAATTCCTCTGTCAAGATAGTTCCAAAGGCCTAAGACTTACACGATGAAGTTTAGATACAGGGTAACCACATTCTTAGTACTAGTTTTTTGTGTTAGTTTTGTGTCTTACAAAAAGCAACTCACAGGAGAAAGATTCATTTTGGCTCACCATTTCAGAAGAACTTTATTCATTATGGCAGAGAAATCTCAACAGAGCATTTTAGTTAGAGGGAGAGCATGTCTAGTATGCTATTAATATCAAGGTGGATCAGGAAAATGTAAGATAAGAATCAGGGTCAGATTAACTTTTAAGATCCCAACACTAGCTATTCACTTCTGCCAGCTTCCGCCCAAATCCTCAATGCCTATGATCAAGAATAGTCTACTCTCTGCAGACCCAGAACATAAACCTTTCATGGCCAGTTAGGATTCAAACCAAAATACTCACCACAAAACTGGTGCTAAGAGAATGCTGCTTTATTAATTAATTTATTATTTGGTTTGTTTGATTTAATGGTTCTGAAGTATTCCTTATGTTAGTTTTGTTCCTGTTATTATATGTCATATTATACATTATTAACATGCTATATATGTCAATAAATATTCTGATAAAAAGCAATTCAAAGTAGAGTTTGGTAGACCCACCTAATCTAGATAATTCCTCATTGATATTACTTGTCCACATTGTGTTAAAAGGATAATTCAATGTAGCTGTTATACTAACTCATATTTCACTGAAGTACTAATTGATGTGCATTAATTGAACTGGATAATTTTTAGTTTGTATTTCTTTGATAATTTTAGAAATATCTCCACAGAATTTGGTCTTTCTTTTCAATGTTTCAGCACATTTCATTGGAACTGTACCCACTTGAGACGCACAGCCAGACAGCTGCTCCACATTTTGCTTAATGTTTTGTTTCATTGCTTGTGTTCCAAATGTACTGATTTTTAAATCACTTTCCCTTCCTTGGGAACATCTGCTATTCTTTCTTTTCATGTTCTAAAATGTATTAATTTGTCTGAGCAAGAGTTTTTTCCTGGTTGGGAATATAGCCAAGTCTGAAGTTTATTTTAATTTGAAAACAGTGACTTGGAAACTATAGTTATTTATGATTAAATGTGCTTTTGCAAGTTACCTCACATTCTGGGACAGCTAAAACAAGATTGCTAAGAAGTATGATTATATTGGAGAATAAAATCTCTTAAAGTCACAGAATCATTGCATCCTATTTCTCTAGTTTTCCTCATATATTACAAAATGCATTGGCAATATATTTAAAACTATCATTAAAGTGCCCTTTATTGAGCTATTACTTCACACATCTACCTTGTGAATTTGATCAAATCCACCCCCCTTTTTCCTCTACTTTAGTTCTCCCTGATGATCCACTGTTTTTCTCCTCTATTTTAAAGCCCATTGAGTTTATTTACTACTGTCTATGTGTGCATTGCTGTAGGGTCAGCTACTGAATACCCTCATATCCCTGAAGAAAACCCACTCCACTCCTCCCAGAATCCATCAGCTTCCAAGAGATTCTCAACTAGGCCTGAAATTTAATCCTTGATCCATGTAGAGATTTTGGCCAGTCTGTTGTGCAAGTCTTGTGTGTGCTGTCACAGCCCCTAGATTGACACTTTAAATTTCATGATATTGACTATATATACAATTTCTGCAAACGAAAATCACAGGTCAATATTCTGGTTTGTCTTTGTAAAAACGTGATGCTTTCCTTCTGTGCTTTTGAGTGTCCCTTCTTTGCTTTCTTCTTAGCATTATCTACATGACTAAAAGAGAAGTTCATTTCTGTTCACTCTCCTTGATTGCTCTACTGTCTCCTGTAGTCAGATGTAAATATCTTTCCCTAAGTACAGGGCATTTTTAGCTATTATTTTATCCAAGTGTCTTTGTTATGCCTTTAAATTATATTGTAGTTCCCTTTTATGTATCGTGTTGGTAAATTTAATAACTTAATAGTCAATCCTAATCTTAGGATTTTTTCATTTTCACCACTTTTGTGTCCCAACTGCTGCAGTAACACACACACATAAAGATTTTGTGGGAACCTTTGCAGTTACAACACGGTTTGCATGTGTATCAAACTTGGACTTCCACTGAATCAGGAAAGCGGAGGACACGGGGATCTGGAGGTATATAAATGAAGGGATCCCTACATTTCAGTACCAGCACCCTTTTCACTTTCTGATGCCCGACTCCCAGAGATGCCCATGAGCCTGTCACGGCACTGACCCACATTGTTGGAGAGGTACCGTCGTCTTGACCTCTCCAATGCATTGCCTGACAGACAGTGTACACTGATACATTTTTCTAGTCACCTATCTCTTTGAGCAGCTGTTCCATCTCCAGCTCTAGAGAAACTAGCTAATGCTGTTTGCTTCTAATACAGTATTAGCTCCTTGTGGCTTTTATTTCTTGAGCAACAAGGTCTGCTCCTTGGAATCTATTGTTACAAATTCACTGCTTTTCTATAAGAAAGACTCTCCTCACAGATCTAATACATCGTAAATTTCTGCCGAGGACTTATTTTTCAGGAAGGCTTTAGAGTTCTGCAAAATTTAAATTCCTCAAATACATGTCACGCAGGATATCTTCGACTTTTCTTTGTCTGTAATTATCTCAATTCTCCCTACTTTCCCCACTAGTCTTCCTAAGAGCTAATATCGTCTATGTTAATTAATGCTGATATGTATTGTTCCTAATACCGTAGTTATCAAATAATAGCATCAAAACAATTTTAACTAATGATAGGGTCACCATAGCAATATTATGCAAATATACAATATATGAAATACATTTTTTCATGTCTATCAAGCTTAATTATAAAAATTAAATACCAAAATGGTAGCTCCTCTAATATTTGCGTGTAATATACTTAACTAATTCCAATATTATTGAAATTTCATTTAATTCCAGAAAGCCTTATTCAAATGCCAAGAACATTTCTTCCATCAATCTCAACATCACTCTCAGAATTTATATTACAACAATTAACATCATCTATTTGCAAGCAGTTATTTTTGTATGCATCTTAATTTCCCTTTTTGGGGTATCTATAAGAGGGTGATAAAACAATCACCACTATGTACATCAGAGATATCACTCATGAATTAGTAGTAGATGGAATATTGAATACTATATATTTCTAAGTTATATATAGAAACTCCAAGCGGTCAATAGGGCATTCAGTGACTAGTAAACTACAATTACTGAAAAATAATTAGTTTAATAAAATAACAAAATTATTACCTAAGTTTTCCCAAATAGCTTGATGCATCATTTGTTTTTGTAAATGCAGATATGTCTTTGGATTCTTCCCTGAGTGTCAATTCATCTCGATGCTCAGCATACCTCTCATGTTCAAACTGGCCTGGTCAGCATGCTGGGCACTCTTGGTTCTTTCTCTTCATCAATGAGAAAATATTAGCTGTAAATCAATGATATAGTTTCACATATTCATAACACCTTGTCTTTATTCTGGGAAGTAGAGAGAGCACAGTGGTTAATAGGCCTTCTGATAGATTGTCTGAATGGGACAAAACTCTAATGGCTTTAAATGCCAAAAATCGGGTATATAGAATTGAAGACATCAAAACACAGTAAAAAACAAACTCTGTTCTTGGCAAACCAGGATCTTCAGTGGGTAAAGGAATTATTGTGTCTGTCCATCTGTGTAATCCCCCTTGATCCATAGCTCTGGACTTGTTTCCTACTCATTGTTTTTTTCTAGTTCAAGACAGTGCTCTCTGTTTTCTTCATAAATCTTTTTTCTAAATACTCCAATTCAATAAACCTCCAAAAGCTTTCTGTTCAAAAAATAAACAGTGACTGAATGAAAAAGTGAAACAAATAATTTTAAGTTGAAAAACAAAATGTGTACATACTCATTGATATATGTTGACATGTATAAGATAGATTTTAATTATGTGCATGGACAGATACACCTAAATACCTCAATGCAAAATGAGAGATCTACAGGTCTCATTTCAAATGAGAATTGTGTTTTTACTGAACAGATTAGTGTACTATGCATAGGAAAGTGACATATCCCCTTATATCACATGTACTTCTGTGTTATTTGCATTTTTCTTTATATATTATTAAAATGTTAAAATTACAGAGAAGACAATCCAGAAAAGCATGCACATATATACTCAAAGATTAAAGGAATACATGATACTTCATGACACATGTAATACAATTGTTTTGTTCCACATTTAATGACTACATACTCATTACTTTCTTATAGGTATATCCAATCAATTCCCAATAAATTTAAGGCCTACTCCATGAAATAGAACCTATATCTAACTCTGCCAATAAACTGAGACTATTTAGTCATCAGCCTAGGGGAAACCCTACTACTATTTTTTTTTGCTAAATAAATAGAGAAATAAAATGACTTCTAATAATATATTCCTATACCTATAAATCAGTACTCTACCCTCATCAGAGAATCTTTCCTTGCAGTAGATGGTAATTAACATAAAGAGCCCTAACTGGACCATGTGAGGAGAGTGAGAGTCTTTGGACCACTCAGCCCTATAAAGGATATCTTTATCAAATCCCAGTTTCACAGGGCTTATGGATCTATACAGAAGGTGAGACAGAAAGATTGTAAGACACAGAGATGGTAGACTTCAGAAAACAGTATCAACCAGGTATTGCTGGTACCTATGTGAACTTGCAGAGGCTGTGAAATAATGAGCAAAAACGGCGTAGATTCACGCAAGATTGTACCAGCTCAGATAAGGGAAAATGTATACAAAGTCTCATACCAAACCAACAGACTATCTGTAATGCCTATGAGAGGAGGAAAAATCAGTTTTCTTCAAGGTAGTGGCACTGTGTATATCCATCACACTCCAGTGCATGCTCCATGGCCAGGAGTAGTACCCAACTCAAATCAGACCTCATGTGTGTTGTTTGTTGAAGATGTTGTTTCTGGTTTTGTGGGGATGGTGGTGATGGTGGTGGTGGTTGTGTGTGTGTGTGCTTGTGTGATTTTTTTGTGTTTTTTTTATATTTCTGTCTTATTATTTTTGTTTTGATATCTATGTGCTTTTTTGCTTTATACTGTTTTTTCTTTAAGAGAGAGGGACAGAGAGATAATATAGAGAACATGTGAGAACATGTTGAGTGGATAAGGAGGTATGGGAGGATCTGGGAGGATTTGGGAAGATAAAAGAATGTGCTCAAATTATATTGTATGCAAAAATATTTTAGTTAAAAACATGGAAGAGCATAAAATTGCAGTTTGACTAAAAAAATGACCAAAACAAAATAGTGGAAAAAGAAATTGTGTATATGTAAGGAGGTTAGTCTCAATATAGAGAATCTAAACAGCTTTGGCAGGACGTAGGAACTTTGCTTTAAGAAGACCCCTAGCAATGGAAAAAATCTAGGTTGTATAGCTGAAATCATTTAACAGATTTTCATTTAAAGAAGTAAATGTCTCTGGGGTACACTATTCCAATAATTGTGCCCTGGAAAATGTTTACGAAGATTCAGCAACCTCAATTGGATGTGTCATTATCCATATGTTGCTAAATTTGCAAGCATGCAATGACATTATGGAGTCATGGAGGCATCCCTTAAGATTTTACACAAAACCCAGAGAAGTTTCCTCCCACATCAGATGGAAACAGATACAGAGACCCAGACTCAGACAATATGCAGAGTGAGACCTTGGAACACTCAGACCTAAATGGGGGTATCTTGATCAAATCCCTAACTCAGATGTAATCTTCAAATGATAACCACTAAACAAATGAAATTTTAGTTTAATCAAAGGGAGATTTACTGGAGAAATAAACTATTCTTTTGGAAAGGTCACTTGCCTTGCTGTCCATGAAGAACAAAGAATGAACTCATGGCATCTTTAGATGATTGTTATCTCATAATGTCCTGTCATGAATTTACTTTGTTTTTGTTTTAAATCTTGTTTGTTTCTTTCTTTTTAATATATATACAACAGTTTCATAGATTTTTCTAGATCTGATTTCTGTTGGTGAAGGCTGCTAGCATGCTTCAGGTGGGAGGCAGTGGTGGGAAGCCAGTAAATGCGGGCTCGTACCCACATTGGGCACCAGATGTAGGAGAAGGAGAATAAATTAATCCCACACTAATTAGGAATTAATTGTGATAAGGGGTTCTTTATTTACGGGGGACTTATAGATCACAGCCCTCTGCATGAATGGGGAAGAAGAACTGAACCCAGCATCCAGGCATGAGAGGAGAGAGAAAGCAGGCACTCAAGTGTGCATCTTTTGGGTACCCAAGGCCATAACCAGCCTCATCCAGCCTTTCAAAGGCCATTGGCTAAAAGAGGTTTCCCAGCAGATTTCATCATATTTATTTACTATATCCTCTGGAATAAACTAGGAAAATCATAGTAATAAATCAAAGTTCCTGGTTAGTTATACTGAGATATCTTTATAAGCTAGAGTGTAGTTGACATTGTGTTATATTATATGCTGTCATTGTTATTATAAATGTGAATGTGTAAGACATACATTAGATGACCAAGCAGAGAATAAATATTGTATTTATTGGCAATATTGTCATATTAGCAGAGATAGTGCAGGAGACTCTTTTATCAGCAATTCCAAGTTTAATCTCATGTATGTTAAAATTAAAAAAAATCCATATCATACCTATATATTTATTTTCATTTTGTTTATAAAAATTTTATTAAAATATAGTTTTTTATACTATTAATTTATCATATTTCTTTCACATAGTACTGATTGATCCACAGCATATTAAAGTTATTACAAAAATATTTAGATTGTATTAACAATTCAGAAAAAAATCAAACTAAATGGGGCTAAAATTTTCAAATGCTCTTTTGTGCCTGTGGTGAGAACAGTTCATATAAACAAAATTAAAGTGATATCCCAAGCATGTCTGTTGTAAAGAAGGCTGTTTGTTCATTTCCAGCTGCCCAGACCTGAAATAACCACACAGAAACTGTATTAATTAAATCACTGTTTGGCCTTTTAGGTCTAGCTTCTTATTGGCTAGCTCTTACATATAGAATTAACTCATTTTCATTATCTTATATTTTAGAATGTGGCCTACCTGCAAGGTTCCAGCTGAAAGCTTGTGGCTTTCTCCTCTGGGCTCCACCTTCTTATTTCCATCTTTCAGTTTAGTTTTACATACCTACCTCTATTCTGCCCTGCACAGGCACAAGACATATAACATGTGTGCCTGCTAGCTGGGGTTTCTGTCCTGCCCAGGCCCCCAGTCATTTAGTCCCAGAGAAAATCACACAGAGGTCTACATAAGCTATAAATTGATTGGCCCATTAGCACAGGCTTCGTATTAGCTCTAATAACTTATATTAGCCCATTATTTTAGTACATGTTAGCCACATAGCTCGGTACCTTTTTCAGCGGGGCAAGTCATATCCTGCTTCTTTGGTTGTCTGGGAAGGACTGTAGAGGGAGCTTCCTTCTTCCCAGAATATTCCTGTTCTCATTGCCCCTCCTCTACTTCCTGTCTGGTTGTCCCGCCTATACTTTCCTGCCTGGCTACTAGCCAATCACCTTTTATTTAAAACACAGTTGGCAGAATATAGACAATTCTCCTGCACCACTCCCCCGCCCCTTTTTGTTTCTAAACAAAGGAAAACATCCATAATTTATTTTTTTGGGAATGTGGGCGTAGTTTTCCAGGCCGCATCCAGCTGGTTGGGGACATTGATAATCTTATAGGGACCTAAAGAAAATTTAGAATTATGATCAAGTCCTGAATGGAATATGCTGTGAGGCTTGATCATCTCAGGCAGCAGTCTTGAAATCTGTTCTGAAGGTAGAACTTTGATATCCGGGCCATCTGTTCCTACTGCAGATTTCTCAGGTGCTCTTTTTTGATCAAACCTGATTTTTATTAACTCAGAATGAATCCACAGCCTCTCATTTCCTATGTAAACAAAAGCAAAATCTTTTCTCCAAAGTAACATACCTTTTGACTTCAATTTTAAAGTCAAAATATTTTCAAAATACCTATCTTGGATCAATTCAGCAGCATTTATAAGCAAATATCTTTTAGCAGCTGTTGCTCCTTCCTCAGCATTTAAACCATCCAAAGAGAGAGTAATAACATACAGTATCAAGATTCTCTGTGTATTTTCCATCTTTATGTGGCTTTATTTTAAACTCTACTTCTTTTATTTTTAATTTTTGGCTTTTTGAGACAGGATGTCTGTGTATCTTTGTCCTGGAACTCACTCTGTAGACCAGGCTGTACTTGAACTCACAGATATCTGCCTGTCTCTGCCTACCCAGTGCTAGGATTAAAGGTGTGTGCCACCACACCTTGAACTCATAGTGGTCCCTCTACCTCTGCCTCTCAAGTTTTAGAATTAAATTTGAGTACCACCACACCCAACTACTCTCTTTCTTTTTTATTTTAAGGACTTTAACCTTTAGCCTGCATATATATTTAACACACTATAAATCATTTAGAGGTTTTCTTCATATTTGACTCTCACTTTACTGTATATCTCTTTTCTTTCTGACCTTGTGAGTCTTTAATTTGTTAAGCAATCTGGAGAGGATTAAAGCCATGACTTTGATGGCTAGATCCAGCACATTTTTTAGCTTTCTGAAATTTCAGCCTCATTGTGGAGGTATCCTGTTTAACATTGTGGAAGTATCCATATAAACTCTATGGCATTTCAAGGTCCCTGCCAGCAAGCAAGCTGCAGCATTCTGCTCACAAACAACACTCAAATGCTCCATAGTCAGACCACCTGCCTGAAAGGGTTAGAATTTGCCCTAGCAGGATGACCCAGAAATCTGGCATTTTAAAACAGCACAGCTTTTTTCCTGCTATGTCTGAAAACCAAAAAGCATGCGGTTGGCTTTTCATCAACCCTATGTAAGTGTTTCGTGGCAGGACTTCTTAAAAGAGCTGCAAGGTTTTGCAGCTAAAGCTGAGTCAGGAAGCCTCTCTTAAAAGAGAGCGCTGACTTGCCTCTAGCAAGCAGAGCAGACCCAAGAAATTGCTGCTACCAAGAAGCCATGTGTAATGCTGTTATTTTGTTCTAGAATTACTTCCCAAACTGTCTCAGGCTTTATGTGGATGCAGTTGTCCATGTGGGTGCCATTCTGTAACAACCACAGCTTCTTTATAAGCCAATAGTATTTACAATATTCAGAGAGAAATCCCAAATGCATATTTCTTAAATATTGCTATTAATGTTTAAAATAAAAATTGAGATTAACTATTAATTCCCATTTTCAATAATTTAAATTTTATCAGAAGCTGTAAACCATTAAAGCTAAAATTATAGAAATTCCTTTAGGAGTTGCTTTCTACCAGTGGCTAGGTAGGTCCTGCTATATTACATTTAGAACTAACTTCAGTGAAAGAGGGGACACTTTTCCTTTCTGTTTTGCTGCATATTTTAAAAGATCATGATTCTTATAATCAGAAGTTTTCCGGTAAATGTGATATATTTGCAAGCACTGAATTTATTTGTGAATTTTAACAGGCATGTGAAGAACACACTTTACATAGGGTGGAGTGCAGGGAATAATCTCTTTAAAGGTTTTTGGTTTCTAAGATATCAAAGTTATTTTCAGCATAAAATATATAAAATATAAAAATAATCATGTAGAAAAAGTGAAAATCCACATTACTTCCTCTCAACTTTCATTTGCTAGTAGTGTGAAAGTCTGAAATACATTGTGATAATAAGCTGAATTTCCTGAGAGTGATACTTTCCTCATGTGGGTATTTAACTATGCTTTGTCACACTGACAGGAGAGTGCAATTAAAGAAGGGAGGCTGAAATGATTATCACTCATTAAAATAATTCTTTATGAGAAAGAAATATTTTTAATTTTCTGATGGGCTTTAATTCAAATAACTGTACTGTGTATTTGATTTGAAAACATGAGTGTAGCCCTGAATTAAATAATTTTGTGCCCAAATACTTCAGCTCTATATAATTGTCTTTGAAGGGATTTATTTGTCTTATGGAGAATAATGGGAACAAGAAGACTGAGAATTGTATTTTTAATTGTAATTAAATTAATATCTTTTCTCTTTCTATCTGTGCTAACCTTAAAGAAATATCAAGTATCCTTTTTACATTCTTCATAAGAATATTTAAATGCCCATTGCATATTTAAACCCTATATATGGTTTCTAAAATATTAAATGTCAGGTTTGATTTTATGTACTCCATAATAAACAATGAATTATGGTTTGAGAGTAGAGGAAAATAAAAATTCTTCCCACATTTCTTTCTCACATTCTTCTAGAGGTTTTAGCATTAAAGTGTGCATAAATATCTACTGAGAAAAAAAAAGTACTTTGTTTTTCTAAGGTGACAGAAGAGAGAAATCGCAGCATATGTTGTACAAAAGAAGGTGGGGCTTAGTGCAGACAGAATGCACAGAAGAGGCAATCCCAAGAGCATATCACCCTTGACAACATGCCAAGAACTTTATGCCCATTTTAAAACAAAAATATGTAAGGAAATATATGCCAAAAGCAAGAGAAATCATTTATAAGAGTGTATAACTCCTGTCAGAATAGTTAAACTCAAAAACACCAATGATAGCCTATGCTGGAGGGGATGTGGAGTGAGGGGAACACTCATCCATTGTTGGTGGGAATGCAAACTTGTGCAGCCACTGTGGAAATCAGTGTGGCGGTTTCTCAGGAAACTGGCAGTCAACCTCCCTCAGGACCCAGCAATTCCACTCTCGGGAATATACCCAAGAGATGCCCTATCATACTACAAAAGCATTTGTTCAACTATGTTTATAGCAGCACTATTTGTAATAGCCAGAACCTGGAAACAACCTAGGTGCCCCTCAATAGAAGAATGGTTAAAGAAGGTGTGGAACATATACACATTAGAGTTTTACTCAGCGGTAAAAAACAATGACATCTTGACTTTTGCATGCAAATGGATGGAAATAGAAAACGCTTTACTGAGTGAGGTAACCCAGACCCAATAAGAGGAATATGGTATGTACTCACTCGTAAGTGGATTCTAGCCATAATTAAAGGTCTTTGAGCCTATAATTCGCGATCCTAGAGAAGCTAAATAAGAAGGTGAACCTGAAGAAAATCATATAGTTATCCTCCTGGATATTGGAAGTAGACAAGATTGCCGGGCAAACTTGGGTACACGGGGGATGGGAGGGGTGGAAGTAAGGGGAGATGGTTAGAGAGAAGGGAGAGGGGGGAGAATTGGGGATAGCTTGGGGGAATGGAATGGGGGGAGGTAGGAAGGATGGTTATGGGAGCAGGGAGGCATTTATCTCAACTAAGGGAGCCATTTTAGGGTTTGCAAGAGACTTGATTCTGGAAGGGTTCCCAGGCCCAAGGAGAGGTCCCCAGATTGTTCCCTGGGCAGCAGAGGAGAGGGTGCCTGAACTGGCCTTGGCCTATAACCATACTGATAAATATTTTGCATATCACCATAGAACCTTCATCTGGCGATGGATGGAGATAGAGACAGAGACACATATTGGAACACTGGACTTAATTCCCTAGGTCCAAATGAGAAGCAGAAGGAGGGAGAACGTGCGCAAGGAAGGCAGGATCAAAGGGAACCTTCATCCAACGATGGATGGAGATAGAGACGGAAACCCACATTGGAGCACTGGACTGAGCCCCCAAGGTCCAAATGAGGAGCAGAAGGAGGGAGAACATGAAAAAGGAAGTCAGGACTGCGAGGGGTGCGTTCACCCACTGATACAAGGGGACTGATCTAATGAGAGCTCACCAAGGCCAGCTGGACTGGGACTGAACAAGCATCTGATTAAACCGGATTCTCTGAATGTGACTGACATGGGGGCTGACTGAGAAGCCATTGACAATGGCACTGGGTCTTGTTTCGTCTGCATGTACTGGCTTTTTGGGATCCTAGTCTGTTTGGATGCTCACCTTCCTAGACCAGGATGGAGGGGGGAGAAACTTGAACTTCCCACAGGGCAGGAAACCATGACTACTCTTAGGACTGGAGAGGGAGGAGGAGAGTGAGTGGGGGGAATGGGAGGGTATTGGGAGGAGAGGAGGAAGTGGAAATTTTATAAATAAATAAATAAGTAAATTTAAAAAAAAAAGTTTAAGTAGTAAGGAAATATATGCCAAAAGCAAGAGAAATAATTTATAAGAGTGTATAACTATTTAATAGTTTAAGTAGACGTTAAATAACTATATAAGTGAACAGAGAAAAATACTATAAATCAGAAACCTACCATCTTCAAAAATGTTTCCTCACATTTTATTGTATTTTTATTTTTAGGAATGCTGTCTTATTTTACATCAGTAAAGTTAGTCCCTCATAATAACAAAAGCAAAGTATTACAAACCATTTTTGATAAGTATGAAGTTGAACTATTGATAAACTTTAATCAAATTAAACCTTTTGTACTTTGAAAATTTATATGTAATCATACACTCATATAAGCTCTACTTACTTCTACTTTCAAGTGTGGAATAGTATTAAAATATTCACAAATGTAATTTGAAAATCAACATATCAATATACATTTATGAAACTGATGTCAAATGAGATAACATTAAAAATACATTTTAATAATCATATATTTAAAGATAGTCAAGCATATCAAATATGATTCGAGCCTATTGAGTTCCATCATAACAGGAAACAGTATTAAGCCAGAGAGTCAAAAGAAATGAATAAAATAATTCTTATTTCCAAATATAGTATTTGAACCCAGAAAATTGATAGATATATTTGAAATTACAAGAATGTTTAGAACTTAAATGGAAGTACAATTAAAATACAAAGTCAGAATTGCATTTTTATGTTTACAAATAGTTACATTCTTCAATATCCTATGTTTTCATATGTTAATATAACAGAATATGTTTACAAACTTTTTATGGATAGTATCCAATGCCAGATATGTCTATATTTTTAGATAAGCAGTGATTGCAATAACTGTAATATAAAAATTTTCAATATTGTTTTCTAGAGCTAGAAAATCTAGTTTTTACTTTGTGAAGCAGAATTACAGGCCAAAAATTGATTGTGTACTCTAGGAAGATCAGCAGGCTTTGTTGTATTATAATGATGTGCCATTACATACACAGACAGTTACTATGTCTTTTAATATCATGTCAAGTAATAAAATCACCTATATATGCAAGAAACTGACATACATATGTGTGAAGCTTTCATATATGGCAGAGATTTCAGATCGGCTTTAAGTTCTAGGTTCCTTTATATTATTGTCATTATCAAACAAGGAACACTTTTTATTGTGATTTTCATGTTTAAATGCCATTATAATTTGTTCTTATGCTTTATATAAAATATAGAAAAAGAATTGATGTTTTAAAATTGTACTAATAATGTCTTGCCAATACGGAATAAGATGAAATTGAAATCCTAAATCTAATTATATAACCTGCACATATTGCCAGTAAGTCATTAATGTAGACATTTCATAAAGTAGGTAGTGATTAACACAGAGCTCCACAACTGGCCAAGGAGCAGAAAAAAGTATACTGCAGAATGCCCTTCCCTTAATGGAACATATTTACCTCACCCTCTTTACACAGGTTCAGGGACTATTGTGGAAGAAGTGGCAGAAAGATGAAAAGAAGTAGAAGTAGATGACTACAAGGAAAGGGTGACATCTGGACACACCAGGGGACCTGCATTTATGACCTCATGGCAATTGTGAAAACATGCACAAGATAGGGGCAAGTCTGATCCAGAACAAACCCCAACATGGAGAGGACAGCTGGGCATAAAATCTCCCCCTTAGCTGTAGAGTATTTGATAGTTGTTAGCTTCTGGGAGGGAGATAGCCAGTTTTCCCTTAATATTTACCCTCTGGTCATTAACCATATTCTAGCAGAAGGCTACACACTGAGAATATTTAGTGAATGCAAACTGGTCTTAGTGATCCTCTAAAAATTGGAAGCAATGTTTAAAAAAATTGGGTAGGTTCAGAAGAGGATGTTCATCTGGGAGGATCTGGAGAATGGAGAATGATAAGAACACACTGTACAAAGTTCTCAAAGAACTAATGAAAATTAAAAACAAAACATTTTAATACTTTTCATAATATGCATATACTTTGTAGCTTTAGACATCTCTGCATTTTATAATTAATATTTTATCATTAAAGACTTTGTAAGTGTAGTATATGTTTGAAACTTAGAGCGTAGCCACAGGATTTATATCAAGATTTGAGGTATGAAGTAGGATCAGTTGCAGGTTATATGAGGTTGGAAACCCAGCCACTAAGTAGACCAGATGGAAGTCTCAGAAAGTTTAAGACCTTCCTGGGCTATATAGTGAGTTAAAGACATAATTATCGTGTGTAATATCTAATATCTTTTATGGCAGTATTCTTTCTAAATATGTGCAGTGGTTCTAATAACATTACTTTAAAATTTTCAATATTGTTTTCTGGAACAAAAAATTCTCTTTCCGTATTTTGTAAGGCCTGGACAAAAGCAAGAACTTATATCAAAATCAAATGTCAAAATAAACTGCTGGGATTTTTGTTCAGAGGTGGTGTAAATTCAGCATGCACCGAGCCTTAGGATCACTCAGAAAACTGCCACAAAAGATAGGCAAGTAAAGATGCAATGTGACCAACCACAGAAGTGTGACACACTTTTATTTTGAAATAGAAACAAAATGACAATGATCAGAAGCTTTGCATTTCCTTGTCTTTGCCAGGCTTGTTCATACAACCAAGTGTATATGGCTACAGAATTCTCCAGGAAAGATAATGGCTCACACTATCATGTACACTAAGAATCAAACTTGTCAATACAGCTCCCATGACTGGAGAGATGACACAGTGTTCGACAGCACACACAGTACCTGGAATCAATTCCCATCTCCCAAGGGCAGCAAATGGCCTTGTGTAACTCCAGCTTCAGGGGTTCTAAAACTCTCTGTTGACTTCCACAGGTACTACACTTATGTATATGTACCTCCTATACACAGACATATACGTAGAGAAATAATTACAAATAAAATCTTATAAAATTATACCTTCTTTCTTTCCAGTACAGAGAATTTAGAAACAATAAGCATAAAAACTTGTTTTATGTCATTTATACACTTATTTTTTAAAAATTTTGAGTTTTAAGTAAATATAACTTTTTTTTAAAAAAAGTAGTATATTGCTCTTAAAGAATTTTTGCTTCAAAGATAAACATAAGGCAGTTGCTAGGCTGGAAAATGCAGTGATGGCAATTCCTTAAAGACTGGTAGAAGAGACACTAAGTTTACATATGAATGGGAGTATTGTGATACAAAAAACTGATACTGTAGAGTCATACATCCTGAAGTACTGTTTTTTCTTTTTTAAAAATTTATTTAGTACTATTTCTGACCACGTTTTCACAATATGTTCAGATCGTTTTGGCCTCCTCACCCTTGTTTACAGACCCACAACCCCCCAAAATATTTACTTTGTAAAATTACTTAATATTTCTTTAAGAATTTCAAATGTGTGCTTTTGAATGATATTCACTCCTTTACCAATTCTTCTTAGACTCCTTCTTCCCTAGACACCCAACAGTATGCCATTCTTTTTGAAACTCATCATAGTCAATTTATATTGCCCAAATATTTTTGGATTTATGAGCTTCCACTTCACTGTGGTCCATTACTATCCCCACCATGCACACTTGCTTACTTCTCTAGGAAAACACTAAATTTGTACTGAAAATCCCACCCATATCCAGCATCAGGACTCCCCTTCTGGAGGAAAGGGAACTAAATCTATGTTAGTCACTCACTTATCCTCAGTACTAGTCTGAGGAACACATTTCCTATATATTGCATTGATATATTCCAGCAGCCCATTTTTGGGTAGGAGGATACAAATACCAAAGCGAATCTCAATTCTTTTGTAGGGTTTCCTATTTAAAAAAAATTCAGAGAACTAATAGATTTCTAGAATAAGGTGTAGAGAGAAATGTCCAAGGAAGCAGATAAAAGATATTTTTGATCGGTTCAGTAAAGGATTATTATACTTTTTTGGAAGATGTGGTTCCTCACATTAGAGGAAAACATGGAGTAAACATGGATACATATAGGGAAAATATAGGAGACAGGCATTGCCTCACCTTTCTGGTACATCAACTGCAAACAAGAAGAACCAGGCACACACACACACACACACACACACACACACACACACACACACACACACGAAATTGTCATGGTGAACTCAGTACTTTTATGAAAGGCATTATTGTGACTTTACCATGATCCTTGCAATGTGAGTAGTGTCCTTTGTTCACATACTAGATTCACCCTTGTAACCATTTGAACATTGAGTTCTTGTACACTTTTTAAGAATAGGGTTTACAGAGACCAAAACTACGCAGATTCACATATTTCTCTGATTTTTTTCTTCACTTCCTGTCTGTTAAGTAAAATTGAACCTTGCTTTTGTGTCATTTTATTTCTTAACATTTAAATATCTTATTCTTTATGACTATTTGTTAATTTAACTCTAGCTTACCAGACAGAAATCTAAGTTTGAAACATCATTGTACTTTTCTTCCACTAGAATAATTTCATAAAATGATTTTCCAGTAAACAGAATTATGATACTTAACAATCATGATATTTTGGCATTCTTTCTTTATCAGGCATGGAAAGATAATTGCTGGTCTGCCAAGTCTGGTCAGGCTCTTCCTTGATTTTGTCAGGAAAGATCCCGGCACCTGGTACAGCATTTGCAGTGGACTTTCTGTCAAAAAATCATATCCAATATAAGTTGTATTTAATCTTGATTTTCCCAGAACTCTCACAACCCTACCAATTGAAATCTTTCCAACACCAATATTCCACCTTACTACTTTGTTCTATCTAAATCTACTGTTCCTTTATACTTTATATCCCTTTTTATACTTTATTTATTTATTTATACTTTATATCCCTTATACTATGCTTCCCACGAAGTCTCTTTTCTATTCTCTAACTCCCATTTGTCTTCCATTCTTGCTGTGCTGTGACTGGGAACATTTTCCATATATTTATGTATTTGAACATTTGGTTTCCAATAGGTGGTATGCCTGGGAAGTTTAGGAGGTGTGACTTTGTTGAAGGAAGTACCTCAGTAGAGTTACCTCACACATTTTGAAGACTTGAGCCATGTAAAACTATCTCTGCTTCATGCTGGCAATTCAGAATGTGAGCTCTTAGCTGCCTGCTTCTGCCTCCATGCCTGTGCTTGTTGTCCTTCTGTCTCTACCATTAAGGACACTAGCCCTCTGGAAACAAATCCAAAATAAACACATTTATTTTCCTGTAAGTTTCTTTGGTAATGGTATTGTTTTTACTTAGCAACAAAATGTAATTAACATAATGTAAACAACCTAAACAAAATTTGGGGGTCTAGAAACTGAAAATGAGAAAGGACATGCGGTGTTTAACTTTGTAGACTCAAGTTATACAGCTCAGTATAATTGCTTTATACTTCCATCCATTTCTCTGCAAGTTTGATGATTTTAGTTTTTATGAGATGTGAGTACTACTCCATTGAATATGTGAACCACATTATCCTTTTTCATTCATCCGTTCAGAGATGTCTAATAGGAAGTTTGGTGGTCACACCCTTTTAATTATCAAAAAAGGGAAAATGTAATTTGTTCAGCCTCTGTGCATTTCCACATTTATAGGAAGCATAAATACAAATTCCTAAATATAAACTGTCTCTATTGTGGGCAACAAGTGAATAATTTCCTGTATTATGGTACTACAAGTTTCCATTTTCTATTATAATATTGTTACCTTCCCACACATGTAAAACTTTCCAGTTTTAAAACTCATTGCTAAAATATGTCCTTATATTTTATCATCGGATCTTGAGCTTCTTAACTTTATTACCAACTACAACATGAAATTTGCCAGATTTTAATTTTCTCTCAGGGATATAGTGGGATAAGTTTCCCTGACAACATGAAAATTCATATAATTTATCTATAGGACAATTCACTTCATTTGAACATTTACTTTTAGTATTATTTTCTCTTTTGTTTTCTGAAGTCATTATGGTTTTGACTTTTCCAAGATATACTTTAGGGTCTAAAAAGTTGGCTCAGTAGATAAAATAGATTGTCCCCAAGCCTCAGTTTGACCTTAAGAGCTCATAGTCAAATATAGGTATGGTGGAGAGCATGTGCAATCACCACCTCATCAGTGAGAAAGGATGGAGCACAGGAGAATTGCCCAGAAGCTGTGGAATCAGACATCCTGTAGTACACAGTACGACTGAAGCCACAATAGAGAACCTGCCTCAACCACACTGAAGGAGAGACCTGAGTCCCAGAAGCTGTACTCGGCTCACCACATGTGTACCATTGCATCCCTGTGCTTATATGCCCCAGTATTATGGACATGGGGACACACACACACTAAGAATGACAAAAACAATAATAAAGGTAAAAAAACTAGTAATAGTAATATGCACAAATATAGTATATAGTGGTAATCTGGGTAATTAACTCAGTGGAAACCCAATTCAGACCTTTTTGTTTTATGTTAATTTAACTTTATCTTTGAGAGCCTTGAGGCTTCAGTGATCTGGGCAGGAGTGGGAGGAATCAACTTCCTCCTCCCCAGAATTCTCCTGCTCTCCTTGCATCATTTCCACTTCCTGTCTGGCTTTCCCGCCTACACCTCCTGCCTGGCCAATCAGCGTTTATTTAAAACATGATTGACAGAATACAGACAATTCTCCCCCACCAATGTTAATTTAACTTTATCTTTGAGAGCCTTACATGAGTACTGCGTTTATGTTTCCACTCTACTCCTCCCCCATCTAATTCCTCCTATGTACGTTCCACTCCCTTTCAATTTCTCAGCCTCTTAACTTTAACTTCACATACGTGTGTGTGTGTGTGTGTGTGTGTGTGTGTGTGTGTGTGTGTATTTATAGAGAGACAGAGAGAGAGAGCAGGGACAGAGACAGAGAGAGAGAGAGAGAACCATAGATAGACAGAGACAGACCTTACTGAATGTATTCCTTGCTGTTTGGGTGTATATGTCTTTTAAGCTGACCACTTCGGAAAGGATAACTCATCTTGGAGAAAATTGACTTGCCTTGTCTCACAGCTGTTGGCTGCCTACAAATAGTAATCAAGGAGTTGGATCTTATAAAAATTTTCCCTATTTACACTGTTTTGTCTACTGGCTTTATTTTTCAGATCATATATAAGTTATCATATTTTTTGAGATTATATGAGTTCATCGTCGTCACTGTCATTTCTATCAGATACTAGGTAGCAGCATGTTCTGGTCCACTGGTAGCTATAATCATTCTGTCCCCTTTCTGACAGTTTATCTACACTTGGCTGTTGGAATTGTGTTGTAGATATATCAGCTGGGGCTAACTGCACCGTGATCAGTTGATCTCTGCACTTGGACTGATTGTGTTTCTTTAAAGTAGTCTCCATCTTTTGCAAAATAAAGCTTATTTGAAGAAGGTTTGAAGAAGATTTGGAAGCTAAACTATCTGTCAGTACAAAGATAAGCATTAGAATACATTTAGGAACTATACTGGTTTAGAAAAATGGCAGTAGTAGGGTCGATGGCCGCTTCAGCTACAGATAACCGGCTAGGGTTAGAGTAGCAGGCATGAATTTTTTCCTATTGAGCAGGACTTTAGTCTAATCAGATAGCTGCTGGTTAACTGAAAAATAAAAGCGCTACTATTATACCATTGAATGCATATTGCTAAGATGATCATTCCTGTTCATTGTAGGCCTGGCAGTTGGATGGCACTTTTAATTGCTTTTCTCCTTTGGCAGCTTCTGTAGCACCTCCAGATACTATGAGATCTTCCTGAGAAAATGGGCTTCAGAATCAGTTCCAGCTCAGTTCTTCCGTGTTCTGTCACTAAAGTGTGTAGCATCTTCATTGATAGGGCTTTACCTTTGAATTCAAGGAGCAATCAAGGACAATGTCAATAGCCTATATTATTTTGGAAGTATCTTGGAATCCCCTGTCAAACAAAATAAAAATAAATTTTCCATTTTGAGCAGTGGAGTTTTTGTTAGACAGACTAACCATTAAGGGGAGCTTTGTCAACTATGTTTTGTAATTTGGGTTATATACTCAAAACTAAATGTTCAGAGATCACATCTATAAAAAAAATGGAATCAGATCACTTCCTTTTATTAAGGAAAGCAAGTTAGAGTGCTGATTTTATCTAAGGACTAAGCAAAGAAATTCTAATTGTTTTAGATTTAACTGTTACATAAACAAACATGCAATTAGAATATTACTAAATAAATGTGATTATAATTGATGTAGCACACCTGCAAAGTGGTTACATAAATCAGTGTAAAGCAAATGCCGTAGATATTTATATTAGCCATTAACTTAAAATCAAATATTTAGCAAAATAATAAATTTCCTGTTTTGTTTGCATAAAAGCAATTAATTCTCGGAGGATTTATGTTACTCAGTAGTTATTGCTGTCATAAACATGGGCAGCTCCTCTAAGTGTATGATGACTTCATTCCATTTAATATATAATATGAAATGCTCATTAGCTATTAAGAGAATTGTTAGCATTTATGGAAACATAAGAATCACAACCTGCTTTATTTTTACCATTTCATTAAAGTGAAAATGTTTCAAGAAGATAGAAAAAATAGTCAGACTCACAGATCTTCTGTTGTTTCAAAGAAGTGTACAGAATACCCATGATTTATGTCTATTATTATCCCCAAATGATATTTCCTGATATAAAAAAGCAAGAAAGTCCCTCACTAAGAAGTGACCTATTTTTATCGTTTCTTCCAATTCCTCTGTTACTAAGCAACAGAAAGAACCCACAAAAAAAGATTTGTAACACTTTACATATATCATAGACAATAGTATATGCCAAATGTGCTTTATATATCAAGTAAAAATAATGTTTTTGTGCTTCTGTTTTGTAGGATTTACAGATCTGTCATAACAGGATATACTAAAGTTTTTCATCACTATATATTTTATAGACATTTTTATCTCAGGAGGTATTTGTTCATATAGGATCTAAAAGATTCAATTATTAAAGCTTTTAAAACTAAGCCTGCATTGTGACAACCTGAATTGACCATCCAGAATCTCAAATCCTTCTACAACTTTTCTGATATCAGCTTAAGGCAGCCTTTACTGTTTACCTGGCAATATTTTCTCATCCTCCATTTCAGATGATTTATATGTTTCACGTCCCTTTAAACAATCAACATATACTGCAAACTCTATACTCATCATTATTTTAAAATCTAGTGAAAATTGAATACATTACTTAGATTTATACTAAATTTGAGGTGACATTGTCATATTCTACAATTCCCTACTTCATTCTGTAGTCATCTGCCACATGTCATATTTGCATGACTTTTTAATATCTGTCACAAATTGATAGTGGGAGACTTCTTTAACTCATTTTATTCCCAATAGACAGCTCATCAAGATAAAAGTATAAATAAAGAAGTGCTGGGGTTAAATGAAGCTATATACGAAATGGGCCTAACAGATATTTATAGGATATTTTACTGAAATAAAAATTAATATACATTCCTCTCAGTACCTCATGGACATTTATCCCAAATAAACCAGACACGTGGACACAAAGTAAATATAAAAATATACAAGAAAATCAAAATAACACCCTTTATCATAATTACCCATTACAGATTAAAGATGATATCAAAAGCAACAGAAACAACAGAAAGTTTACAAACTTAGAGATATTAAACAAATCTCAATGAAAAATGTTTCAAGACATACAGGAAAGAAATCAATGACATTCTAGAATTGAACAAAAATGGACACACAACATATACAAACTTATGGGACACAATGAATGAAATTATGTGGCAAGTTCATAGTACTAAATACCTACATTTAAAAAGACAAAGAAGAAAGAAAGGAAAAAGAAGAAAAATAGAGAGCTTTTATACTAGCAAATTAGTGGTAGACCAGAAAACTCTGGAACAAAAAGAAAAAAAAAGAAGTAACACCAAAAAGGGCTGACTGACAACAACATCAAAACGATGTAAAAAATTAAAGAGTTGGTTCTTTGAGAAAATCGTGAAGATCAAATTAAATCCATATCCAATTTGACCAAAAGACAGACAAAGAGTGTCCTAATTAACAGAATTAGAAGTGAAAGAGGAACATAATAACAAACACTGAGGAAATACAGACAACAATAAGGACATACTTTAAAAAAAAAAAAACCTGTAGCACACCAAATTGGCAAATCTAACAGAAATGAAATATTTACTTGGTCCATATACTTACGAAAGTTAAATAAAGATCAGATAAGCAATTTAAATAAACCTATAAGTGGAGAGTGTTCTTTTGTTTTCTAGTCACCCAGACATAGAAACAGAAACATATTAGTTACAACTCTGTTTGGCTGATGGCTCAGGTGTATTTCCAGCTAGCTCTTACCTGTTAAATTAACCCATTTCTATTAGTCTGTATATTGTTATGAGGATGTGACTTACTGGTAAGGTTCTGTGTCTTTCTCATTTGGCAGCTATATGGTGTCTCCCGGACTCTGCCTTCTTTTTCCCTGCATTCAGTTTAGGTTTCCAACCTACCTATAATCTGCTTTGCCATAGGCCAAAGAAGTATTTTTTATTAACCAAAGATAATAAAATATAGTCATAGCATAGAGAGGGGAATCCCACATCATTGACCTATAAGCCCTAGTGAAAAAGAAGCAGTCATTAACAAAAGAGAAAGAGAGAGCGAGAGAGCGAGAGAGAGAGAGAGAGAGAGAGAGAGAGAGAGAGAGAGGAAAAGAAAGCCCAGGGCACAGGGCCAAATGGTTTTATATCACAGAATTCTACAAAACTTCTAAAGAAGAGTTATTTCCAACAATCTTTATTTATTCCACCAGATGAATACAGAAGGAAGATTTTCTGATTCTTTTTATGAAGCTACAGTTACCCTGACACCTACCACCATGATTAAGTAGGCTTTATTTTAAAGATGGTTTGATGGATATATATATATATATATATATATATATATATATATATGACTGATATGGCAATTTAAAAATTTAATTCACCAGATGAACAAACTGAAAGACATAAATAATACACAATATTAGCATTAGATGTAAAATGGTCAAAATATTCTGACAAAATTCAATATCTCTTCATTGTAAAATCCTGGAGAGATTAGGGGTTAAAGAAACATATCTCAACATCATAGTCAATTGATAACAAGCTTGAAACCATCACCAATGTAAATTTAAATGTAGAATAAGTCAAAGAAATTCACCTAAAATTAGGAGCAAGACAAGGTTGTTCATTATTTAAAGCTCTTTAATATACTACCGTCTTAGCTTGAAAAATAAGATGACCAAAGTCTTTTTTTCTTTGTATCCCCTATCAAAGGGTTCCAAAGAAGAAAGCAAGAAATTAAAGCATCTTTATTTGCAGATTATATGATAATATACATAAGTGACCCTAAAAATTCCACCAGGAAACTCTTAAAACTGATATAAACATTTTCAGCGAAGTAGCAGGATAGATGATTAACTAAAAAATTATAGCTCTCTTATATGCAAATGATAAATGGCCTGAGAATGAAACCAAGGGAAGCAATACCTTTCAGCAATAGCTTGAAATGATGTAAAATATCTTAAAATATCTAGGAGAATCAAAAACTTCAGATAGCTGAAGAAAGAAATTTAAGATTTAGAAGTTGGAAAGATCACCCATGTTCGTGGATATTTAACATTATAACACCAAAAATTATCTACAAAGTGGATGAAATACTCATTAAAATTACAACACAACTCTTCACAGTTCTTGAAAGAATAGTTTTTAGCTTCATTTGAAAACACATACTCACTTACACATACAACAATAACAAACAAGCAAGCAGCTTTAGGGTAGCTTAAGCATTCCTGAATAGTAATAAAACTGCTGGAGTTGTCACCATCCTAGTTATCAAGGAGTACGAAGAAGACACAGTGATAGAGGGAGCAATGCCTTGGCACAAAACCAGACATGTTGATCCCTGGAATATTATTCAAGATCCTGACACAAATGAAAATTCCTATGGGCACGTGATATTCTTTTTGTAAACAAACCAAAATAAACACTAGGAAAAAAGTAATCGTTAAATTTTACTAGTCAAACTGAGTGTCTGCATTTAAAAGAATGTAAATAGATCAGGCTTATTACTCTGTATAAAACTCAACTCCAAATGAACCAAAGATGTCAACACAAAACCAGATACATTTTTCCGAATAGAAGAAAACGTGAAACTAGTCATGAACTCTTTGGTACAAGAAAGACTTTCTTTCTGAATGGAACACCATTAGCAAAGGAACTAAAATCAACAATTATGGTATCTCATTTATCAACAATAAATGGGATATCATTAAATTTAGAACCTTCTGCATATCAAATAATGTCATCATTTGGGCAAAGATGAAGCCTAATGAATGGAAAAAGATTTTTTATCTACTATACATTCAATAGTCTAATGTTCAAAATGTATAAAGAGTTCCAGAGGTAGGCAGGGAGATTTCTGACCAGTAAGTAGCACTGATCCTGTAGCAGAAGATAAAATGGAGGGGTAAGTGTTCTCCTGACCCGCCACACAAGCCCGTTAAAGGAACACACAATTTTCCCACCATCCTTATCTCCCTGGGTATTCCGAAGGGGCGGCTTCCCCCAGCTAAACCCTCTCTCCTCCTACCCCATCCCCACTTTTAGCCAGGAATCCCTTCCCTTCCTCTCTCTCTTTTTCGGGGCATGAAATCCTCCAACTCAGCCTGTGTGGGCGCCCCTGGGACAGGGCGGTAAGTGCAAACAGGAGGGAGTTCCTTTGTTTTGATAGCCTGCCTGCAGCAAGGTAAGACTGCATGCAGGGAGATTTCTGACCAGCAAATGGCACTGATCCTGTAGCAGAAGATACAATGGAGGGGTAAGTGTGCTCCTGACCTGCCACACAAGCCCAGTGAGGTAACACACAATTTTCACTGCCATCCTTATCTCCTTGGGTATTCCAAAAGGGCGGCTTCCCCCAGCTAAACCCTCTCTCCTCCTACCCCATCCCCGCTTTCAGCCAGGAACCCCTTCCCTTCCTCTCTCCCTTTTTCAGGGCACAAAATCCTTCAACTCAGCCTGTGTGGGCAGCACTGGGATGGGGTGGTGATTGCAAACAGGAGGGAGTTCCTTTGTTTTAATAGCCTACCTGCAGCAAGGTTCAACTGCAGGCAAAGTGATTCCTGGCCAGCAAGGGGCACTAATCCTGTAGCAGAAGACCCAGCAGAGGGAAGAGCCATTGAAGAGCATCTGAAGGAAGAAATGGGCAGGAGCCAAGGCAAGAATTCCTCCAACAATCTGAAAAACAACATGAAAACACCAGATCCCAGCGATCTAAAGACAGAAGGACTTGAAACCCTATCCAGGAAGAAGTGGAAAACAGTGTCATTATGAAAGCAATAGAGTCTCTTAAACAGGGTATGAATAACTCACTTAAAGAAATAGAAGAGAAATATAACAAAAAGATTGAAGAAATGAGTAAAGAAATGGAAGAGAAATATAAAAAAAGTTTGAAGAAATGATTAAATTCGTAAAAGATACCCTGGGAAACCAAGAAAAAAACAATCAAACAGGTAATGGAATCAGTTCAAGAATTGAAAACTGAAATGGAGGCAGTGAAGAAAACACAAACCGAGGGCCGACTAGATATGGAAACACTAGGTAAAGTGTGGCACTTTCTCAGGAAACTGGCAGTCAACCTCCCTCAGGACCCAGCAATTCCACTCTCGGGAATATACCCAAGAGATGCCCTATCATACTACAAAAGCATTTGTTTAACTATGTTTATAGTTGCACTATTTGTAATAGCCAGAACATGGAAACAACCTAGGTGCCCCTCAATAGAAGAATGGTTATAAAAGGTGTGGAACATATACACATTAGAGTTTTACTCAGCGGTAAAAAACAATGACATCTTGAATTTTGCATGCAAATGGATGGAAATAGAAAACACTTTACTGAGTGAGGTAACCCAGACCCAAAAAGAGGAATATGGTATGTACTCACTCATAAGTGGATCTAGCCATAGTTAAAGGTCTTTGAGTCTATAATTCGTGATCCTAGAGAAGCTTAATAAGAAGGTGAACCTGAAGAATATCATATAGTTATCCTCCTGGAAATTAGAAGTAGACAAGATTGCCAGGCAAACTTGGGTGCACGGGAGGTGTGTGGGTGGAAGTAAGGAGAGATGGTTAGGGAGAGGGGAGATGGGGAGGATTGGGGATGGCTTGGGGAATGGGATAGGGGGGAGGGAGGAAGGATGGTTATGGGAGCAGGGAGGCATATATCTCAACTAAGGGAGCCATTTTAGGGTTTGCAAGAGACTTGATTCTGGAAGGGTTCCCAGGCCCAAGGAGAGGTCCCCAGATTGTTCCCTGGGCAGCAGAGGAGAGGGTGCCTGAACTGGCTTTGGCTCATAACCATACTGATAAATATTTTGCATGTCACCACAAAACCTTCATATGGCGAAGGATGGAGATAGAGACAGAGACACATATTGGAACACTGGACTTAACTCCCTAGGTCCAAATGAGAAGCAGAGGGAGGGAGAACGTGAGCAAGGAAGGCAGGATCAGAGGGAACCTTCATCCAATGATGGATGGAGATAGAGACGGAGACCCACACTGGAGCACTGGACTGAGCCCCCAAGGTCCAAATGAAGAGCAGAAGGAAGGAGAACATGAAAAAGGAAGTCAGGACCGCGAAGGGTGCGTTCACCCACTGATACAAGGGGACTGATCGAATGAGAGCTGACCAAAGCCAGCTGGACTGGGACTGAATGAGCATGAGATCAAACCGGATTCTCTGAATGTGGCTGACATGGGGGCTGACTGAGAAGCCATTGACAATGGCACTGGGTCTTGTTTCGTCTGCATGTACTGGCTTTTTGGGATCCTGGTCTGTTTGGATGCTCACCTTCCTGGACCTGGAGGGAGGGGGGAGAAACTTGGATTTTCCACAGGGCAGGAAACCCTGACTGCTCTTGGGAATGGTGAGGGAGGAGGAGAGGGAGTGGGGGGAGCAGGAAGGTATTGGGAGGAGGGGAGGAAGTGGAAATTCTTTAAATAAATAAATAAGAAAAAAAAGAAAAAAAAGAAAATAATAAATATTTATGTGTAACATGAAAAAAAAGAGTTCCAGAAAGATGTCAAGAAAATATAACCTAATTAAAATATCGTACATATCTAAAAAGATTTCTTAAAACAGGAAACTCAAATGACTGAAAATGTTTATGTTCTTTAACCATCAGTGAAATAAAAATACAAACTACTTTGAGATTTTATTTTATATGTGTCAAAATGACTAACTTCAACAAAACAAATGACAGGTCATGCTAGTGAGGTTTGAAACAAGGGTAATACTCATCTATTTCTGTTAGGAATGTAAACTTGGACATTCACTATGAAAATTATTGTGGTGGTTCCACAGATAGATAGAAATCAACCTACCTCAAGATCCATTTATACCATTCTTGGGTATATATCCGAGGATGCTTTATCCTACTACAGAGATACTTTTTCAACTGTTTTCAATGCTGCACTATTTAAAATAGCCAGCAATTGGAAACAACTTAGGTGTCCTTCAACAGAAGACTGGATAAAAGAGATGTGGTATATTTGCATAATGAAATATTGCCCAGCTGTTTTAAAAATTGATATGAAATTTATAAGCAAATAGATGGAACTAGAAAAAATAGTCTGTGTTAAGTATCTCTCAGAATCATAAAGGAAAATTTAGCATATATTCAATTATATAGAGATATTAGGCTGTTAAGTCAGTGATAACCAAGCTACAATCCTTAGAGCTACCGAGAGTAGGCATAGAGTAAGGGACTAGAAGAAAGAGATCAGTCTTGTTAGGACAGAAAAATGGATAGAGTTCTGAATGAATAGAGAAGCCTGCAATGGAAAAATCATTTGGGGAGGATAAGGGAGAGGGAGTTGTGGGAAAAAAACTAATAGATTGTATTAGAAAACAAGATCCAATTTACTGCTGCATTCAAGGAAAAAAAAAACCCTCACCACTAGAGGAGTTTACCTTAGAGTGAAAAGTTGGAAAATGTATGTCAATAAATGGATCTAAAAGCAATCAGCTGTAATTATTTTAATAGCTCAAAAATTTAACTTCAAGGCTCTTCAGTAGAGATGAATAAAGACAATAATTCTCATTAAAGGAAACATCTTCCAAGAGCATATTGCAATTCTAAACATTTGTGTACCAAGCATATGTGCACCAGTTTTATAAAGGAAATACACCACAGCTAAAGTCATACATTGTTTCTAGCACAATGATAGTGGATGACTTCAGAACCTCATTTTTGTCAATGGAAAGATTGTGTAGACAAAAAGTAGGCAAAAAAATACTAGAGCTCAATAACCCTCTTAATGGTTCTAACAGACATGGACAAAATATTCCACTCAAACACTTTAAAACAAAAGCAAGCAAGCAAACAAACAAACAACTCATTCTCTTTAGCAGCTCATGTAACTTTCTCACAATCGACTACAAGTTAGAGCACCAAGCAAGTCTTAGCAAATAGAGAAAAACTGAAATGCTGGTGAAAACACCCAGCATCTTATCTGACTTCAAGAAATTAAGGCCGTCTATCAGCAACTATGGAAATGGCAGAAAGCATATAAAACTGTAGAAGGTAAACAACTTACTACTGGATGAATATTGGGTCAAAGTTAGAGTTTAGCAATAGTGTCCTCCAGAAACTGTCTGTATGGTAACTGATTGGTTGTTTTGTCTTTGTACTTAAGCTGAAATTCCAGCTGAATGTAGATTGTGAGGCTCTGTGGGAAGTTTTATAGAGCTTTGCTGTGCTTGACAATGGTTTTGCCTTTGCTAATTTTAGTCAAACTAGATGTGCATTTAGGCAATACCTTCTCACCACTGATCAGCATATTTGGACAGTGGTCTCCAGAACTGTCTAGAAAGTTATAGCCTCTCTTCTTCATGGAAGTGAAGTATTAGATGAAGCCATGGTCAGCAAAAGTCAGGGCATGTTTATCAAGATTAATGTTCACAGGCTCCTGATTACCTCAGTCAGATATGCTACTGATGGTCTCATGAAGTTTTAGCAACTCTCATATAGGATAAGGTTTTGTGTGTAGGTAAGGAAGACAGTGGGCTCTATAGGACCTTCTTAACTCTAGAGATGGACTTCTGGATATCATCAAAACTACATTTTGTGGAAAGAAAATTTGAGCTCTGTTTAATTTAATTTATCTACTATGAAATAAATTGCTAAGAGAATGAAAAGACAAGCCACAAACAGGGATAATAGGTTTGCAAAATATGCATCTGAAAAAAATGATTATATTCAAAATAGACAATACCTATTTGATTTTAACAACCAGGAAAAGATCTTTTTAAGAGTTAAAGTTATGCACAGACCCTTATATAAAAATGACATTTAGATGGCAAATATGCACATAAAAAAATTCTCCATCCCATCACATACATCAGGGAAAGGAAAACTGTGCCTATAATGATATGACACTTTAGAACATTAGAGTGGCTCAGAATGCCAGATGCTGGCAGTCATGTGATCCAATAGGAATTCACATTATTGACAATGGAATTGAAACATCTTAAAAACTATTTTGTAAAACATTTTTTCAACTTTTTTAAAACTAAGCATTGCATCATCACATTTTTGAGTAACCGTACTCCTTGGTATTTACAAAATAGATGAGAATTTATTTATGTCCAAACAGACACCCACATATGCATGGTTATAGCAGCTTTCGTTGCAGTTACCAAAATGTAGATGTGACTAAGAAATTCCATGCAAAGAGAATGAATGTACAAATGGTGGTTAATAATTTAAGCAAAATAGAATACAATGTAACCTTAAGTATGGATGATCACTTGAGTTGTGAAACCACTCAGAGGTGTCCAGTAAAATGAGAGCTAGTTGATTGGGAGAGACACGGGGTTCTCAAGTAGTCATCTTCACATTTCCAATCTGGTGATTGCTACTTAAAAATAATCAAGAGTGTGGGGCCTGTAACTTTCACATTAAAAATGAACCACCAAGGCAGTTCATTGCTGAGTCAAAGTTAAAAGTTCAGGGTGTAGTACTGAATTGCATTAGCACACTTCCTGAGCTTTGGGCTACTTAGACTTGTCTCTGGATTATCACAAGATAAAGGTAACAGCAGTAAATGCGTTTGGTCCATCCCCAGTTCATATTTCAGTCTTGGCACCGAATGTTTCCCTCATCCTGAGCAGATTAGTTTCATGGCTACTTCAAGAAAAGCTACAAGCAGCCCAAGCTTTGATACCAGGTTTCTTATTCTTTCCTATTTTGCAGGGCATGCTGTTCTACTTGCCTATGATTGAGTGTTCCCTTATAGTTTCCTGTAGTTTGGTATTGATTCTTGTGTTGGGAAGGTACTCTAAAGGAAATGCCAGTAACCGTCAGCCCCACTCAGCTAAGAACCCATATGATGGCATTTTACAAAAGTTTTACTCTTCCATGTCTTCACTGAATTATATTTTTATTACTATTTTTAAAAAGAATAGTAAAAATAGACACCCCTGTCTTGTTTCAGATCATAGAAGAAATATATTGCTGCTGTGAGAACCAGCATTGAGCAGCTCATGGAGCCAATAAACTAATAACCCTACTTGACTTCTCTATCTATAAAAGTAAAACTTAATTCTCTAGGACTGGTGAGGGAAGTAGAACTTAAGTCTCTGGGGCCAGTGAAAAAGAGGAAAACACGCACATACACATGTATACATACATCTCCAACACGTCTGGGTCTCACCAAGGGTGCTGATGAAGGGCAAGCTTTCAGCAGGTCAGAGAATCTGAAGAGGAAATGCAGAGCAGGTGAACTACTATACAAACAGGTACATGAGGACTTCTGAGGGCCAAAGCTTAATTCTTTATTTTGGTATTCTTTCTGCTGCTTGTTCAATGCTATTCTTTTTCTTTTCTGATTTTCTACTCTGAAAGTCTGAAGGTCTCTCTTGACATCTTCCTTCTAGCTATCTTTTTTTTTCCTTTACAGCTTATATACCCCAGCAAAATCTTTTAAGCAGTAAAAAAATTAAATATGGTTACATTCAAATTTTCATGTGAATGATCATCATGTAAAAATAATAAAGACAAGTAAAAAGCAGCATGTTTTCTATATCGCTTACATGATTACACGTTTTATATAATACAGGTAAAAAGCAAGTTGTTCCAAGAACCCACATACATTCAACCCAAGCAATTTTTGTTATAGATTAACACAGTATAAACAAGCAAGGTATTTTTCTCAGTCAGTTCTTTTGCTGGTACTCTGCATTTTATGTTTACAAAGAAAGGACCAATTATTTCATTATTGTCTCAAAGGGTAATCTTACAAAAAAAGCTTAAAGGAATCATGAATCTAAACTCTCATATATGAAAACAACCAGTCAGTTCTATTTTAAATCCTCAGGGTGCGTACCCACTCACCAACATTTTTATATCAGGAAATTGCGGGCAGACACAGGCACAAGGAATTAATCATCACCTTTGATCATCAGCCCATCCTGGGAAGAAAGACCTGCCATCCAGCTATAGCCAGGCTGTCATTGTTCTTGATGCTTGACATTGAGTCCTTTATTCAGTTATATGCTTCCTAAACTTCAAATTGTTCTCCAAGATTTTCTAGCTCAAACCAATTACCAAAAACATCTTACCCCGTCCTTCCTAACGATTCTACATGTCTAAATTATTTCTAAGGGTGGTGGTTGCATCATTAACCTTTTCCAGCTGCGAAGTTTGGGAAAAAAATTAATCACCTTTTTTTTTGTAAGTATCAGTAACACTGCCTAGTAAGGGCTAGAAATCCCCTGATTGTTTTCATACAATTCTAGATTATGAGAGATGAGGAGACAGTGAAGGCAAAATCAGAGCTGTGCTCAGTAACAGTGTGATGCCATCAGGACATGCAGTCCTTGGGTCTTTGCCTCTCTAAGGCTCACTCAAGTGTGGCTTTGCCAACCACCCAGCTGTTTTCCAAGAGTTTCAAGGCTGCACGTTAGTCCCTTCACATGGCCCATAACAGAAGCTGTTGCATATTTACTACATTCATTAAGATAATGACTACATGCTAATGCTATATAGCCTTCATTGTATTCAGTTTTCTAAACTTTGTTGGCCGCTTATTTTTATAAGTAAGAAATAGTGAGTTTGTCTGTATATACTAAAATGACCATTAGCTTTTATATTATTTTGTTAGTGTGATACTGAATTTACTGAATTCTGTGAATTGCATTATCCTTGTGCTCCTAGAATAAAGACTCCTAGGTGGTGGAGATTGAACTTTTTGATGTATAATTAGATTCCGCTTGCTAGTACTTTATAGAAAATTCCCTCCCCCTTCTTCTGTTTTGATCTTTCTTGCTATTACAGTTCCCTTCCAATTTTTTATATTTCCCCTTCGTATCATTTGTATCATGATAATCCTTTTATAGATTTTCCTGCCCTTATGGTACTCGTACCCTTATTTGTTTGCATAGTTATCCAGATTATGTACTCATATCTGAAGCTATAACTAAGAATTGCAAAAGAAAGATGACATATGACCTTGTGTTTTGGTGAACTCTATTTTTTTATTTTTTTTATATTTTTCTTATTTTTTTTCTTTCTTTTTTTAATGTTTATTTATTTATTTATTATGTATACAATATTCTGTCTGTGTGTCTGTCTGCAGGCCAGAAGAGGGCGCCAGACCTCATTACAGGTGGTTGTGAGCCACCATGTGGTTGCTGGGAATTGAACTCAGGACCTTTGGAAGAACAGGCAATGCTCTTAACCACTGAGCCATCTCTCCAGCCCCCAAATATTTATTTATTTATTATGTATACAATATTCTTTCTGTGTGTATGTCTGCAGGCCAGAAGAGGGCACCAGACCTCATTACAGATGGTTGTGAGTCACTATGTGGTTGCTGGGAATTGAACTCAGTAGGTGAACTCTATATAACATTTTCTAATTTGTCCATTTACTTGCAGTTTTATTTCATATTTCTTTACAAATGAAGAGCATTTCATTGTTTACCTGGAACACATTTTTATTATTCATTCCTCAGGGTGTTTAATTTGTTTCCATATTGTAGCTCTTGTGAGTTTAACAAGATTGAACAAGGCCGATTAAATATCAATGTAGTAGAATTTTGCGTCCTACAAGCATATGGTAAGGTATGGTATGGTTGGATCATATGGTAAATTTATTTTTAACTGTTTGAGAATTCTCCATGCAAATTTCTAGAGTGTCTGCACTAATCAGCAATCACACCACCATAAATGACTATTCTTTTTCAGATCTGTGTTAGTTTGTTGATCTTCGCCATCTTACCATGAAAAGATGAAATATCAAAGTTGTTACAATTTTTATTTTTTTAATTGTAATGGACAGTGAACACTTTTCAGATATTTGATAGCTATTTCTATTTTTTCCTTTGAGAAACCTCTGCTCAAATTCGTTACCCATTTTTAGTTGGTTAATTTATACACTGACTCTTGCTAAATCTGAGTTCTTTCCATAGTCTGGATATTAATTCTCTATCAGATACATATTTGGCGCAATTTTCCTCCTAATCAGTGGACTTTGGTGGGAACCCAAGGCCTTTCTAGTTCACAGAGGGCACATCACCGGCTCCCACCTACTTGGTGCTGCGGGCAGAGGTCAGCAGATCTCTGAGTGTTTGAGGCCAGCCTCCTCTACAGAGCAAGTTCCATACCTACTGAGAGGTCAGTCGTGGAAAAGGGGCCACACCTTCCCTGGCCTGGCACACATGATGTGGGATTCCCCTCTGTGTTCTGAGTCTCTTCCAGTGAACATATTTGTCTTTTGAGTTGAGAGTTGAAGACATTAACGTTAGATGTTATTACTGAACAATGAGTGCTAATTGCATTATTTTGTTTTCTTGCTATTTCCATTCTTAGCAATATTTTATGTTCCAACAATTATAGTTTCTTTTGCTTTCTTCTTATCATGTTTTGGCTGTGTTTTTTCTTACTTAAATCCAAAGAACTGATTCCAGTATTCTATGCAGTGCTGATTTGGTAGGAAAAAATATTTAAGCCAGTTTGCACCATGGAAAGTTTTTTTTTTTTTCCTCCTGCCTCAACCATGACAGAATGGCAAAAGCTTTATTATGTACAGTAAACTAGGTTGGCATCTTGTGGGGATTTTTTTTTTCTTTAGAGACATGGAATAACATTGCTCCAGACTCTTCATACTCAAAGATTCTAATCAGAAATCAGTAGTTAACCTGACGGATTTTCTTTTATAAGACTTTTTAATTTTTTTAATGCTTTCAAACACGTCTTTTGTTCTATATATTTAGGGTTATATTGGCAGTGATAAATTTATTTTCTGACTTTGTTGATTTGGTGTTTTATGTACTTCTTATACGGGAATGAGTATGTCTGACCTATGTTTGGAAACTTTTTATTCTATAGTCTTGAAGGTTTGGTTTATGCTTTGACCTGTAATTCTTTTCCCTCAGCCATACCCATAATTCAATGGCTTTTCTTGGTGTCCTACAGATCTTGAATGTGTGTTTTTTGTGTAAGTTTTAGGGTTAGTATTTGTTTGTTTGTTTTTCCACATTCTTAGCTGGTATGGTGTTGTTCTTCTACCTTATCTTAAAGTCCTGGATTCTGTCATCTACTTGATTCTTTATACTTGTGACGTTCTTCCTATGTTTTCTAATTTGGTTAATTAGGTTCTCAATTCCATCTCATTTCATCTTGAGTTCTTTTCAATATTTCTCTTTATTGAATTCAGTGTTCAAAGCCTGGATAGATTTCATCATTTCATTCAGCCTTATGCTTGTGTTTACTTGGACAGACTTCAGGCTTATGTTCATTCTTTTAGTTTTATTTTATCTGTTAGTTTGTATAACCTTTAAACTCTTTTAATATTTGATAAAGTTTGTTGTTATCTTTTAAGTTCTCTGTCCTGTAGTTTATTCATGTAATTATTGTTAGAGAATATTTCTATAGGACTAGTATATTTATAGAGAGTGGGAGGGAGACATAATTCTTGATATTTAATATTGCTTTTGACATGGTACCTGTGCATGTGGATTTCTTTTGTTGATTGTGGGTTTGATGTGGACACATAAGTTGGATTTTTACACAATTATTCCATTAGGCTGGAACTTGGAAGTTCTAGCAAAATTTATCAGATTGGACCCTGGTTGAAGGATCTGGAGTAAGTATGTGCATTGTGGAGGCACAAAGTTAGCTTAAGGTCAGACAGACTGAAAAACCTTGATGAGAGTGCACTGTGTGCAGGCCAGGCTGAGCCTGGAGGACAGATCTGGTTGCAAGCAGCTATGGAACAAGCAGATTATGTGGTCTGCGTGGGGCATGTGAAAGACGGAACAGATAGCCTACCTTTGTCTCTGAATCAGATAGGCAGGCCAGAGGGTCCCTGCTAAGATCTGTGATCTGGCACTTTCCTATGGGAGTAAGAAATGTCGAGAGAGGTCAAGATCTTATCAATGTACAGCAGTATGATCAGAGTTTGGACCGCTGGAGTTTGACCACAGGAATGGCTGTGACAGAGATGGCAGCTAGGTTACCAGTGTCTGTGCCCGTTGAACAGGATACAGGGTTCCTGGTTAGGAGGCTTCTACCCCGCTCACTTTTTCCGACAAAATTTCCTAACTATAAATAGAATTTCAAATTCATGAACATGAAAAATGAATGCTGGTAGATAGTCTCTGAAAACTGTGTGTGATGTTGGAAATTGCTTCATTTAGCCTAACAAAGTTCTGGATGAATTAGGGAAAATTAAAATCAAAAGAACAAGAAAACCTTGTAACTCAAGCTACTTGGCATGAAAATCGTTCTTCTGCTATTTACTGTAGCAAAACATAAATGAGTTTTGGTGTTGATAGCATATACAAAATTAACAGACTTCCTTCTGGATGCAGATGCCTGCTTAATGAATTTGGAACTTGCACTGCCACAGGTGCGGAGAGGCTAGGCTTGCTTAATTGCTTGTTCCTGAGAAGTGCTGGTTCACTAACACCAATATGCTCTCCTTGCTTCTGTCACTTAGGAAAACCATCCGGGCGCAGTCTGATCATACCCACCTGTGCAGGTCTTGACAATAAGGCTGTGGCATATATCATTGGAGGTATTAAAATAGCCTGTCAGTTATGAAATGACAAAATTAAAGCACAAGATTAGCTAGTCAACTTCAGGGATTCAGAATTTCAGAATTTATTCTATTTTATATCCTTTTAAGATCTCATATCTGCCATTTAGGCTAATAATATTTCTATTTTTATTATTTGGCTATAATTTATTTTTTGTGTTTGTTCATGTGTATATATATATATATATATATGTGTGTGTGTGTGTGTGTGTGTGTGTGTGTGTATGTGTGTGTGTCATCTGTTACAAGTTCCCACAGGGGCCAGAAGAGGATCTTGGCTTTTCTGGAACTGAAGTTCAGGGACTGCGGACAGCCTCTTATGGGTACTGCAAGAACTTTGATCCTCTGGAAGAGCAGCAAGACATCTTAATTGCTGAACTATATTTCTCCAACCTCTTGATTTGTTTTGGAGATTATTTCTTTGTGGGGAGTTTAGGCTGGTCTGGACTTTCATAAATAAGTTAGCCTAGAACTTAAATCTATCCTCTTGCATTGACTTTCTGAACACTAGATTTAAAAAGTTACAGAGAAACCCTGTCTTGAAAAACCTAAAAAAAAATCCCTATTTGTAAGGAGCCGTCCAATTATCGCCATTACAAGATGGTACCGGCGGTCCTGCAGCTTGGAGGTAAACAAGTCCTTCTTTGGTATTGCCGCGTGGGGCTGAGCGCCCTTTGCCTGTACATGCACAATTGAGCCTTGTCCCTGGCCAATCCCGAGGCTTCGGGCATCAGCAGACTGGTATTCACCAATCAGGACAGTACCTGAGTCCCTTCAACCTATATAAGCAGATGCCACTTGGCTTTCTCTCTCTCTCTCTCACTTTCTCTTTCTCTCTTCTTGTTCTCTTTCACTTCTCGTTCTCTCTCACTTCCTGCTCTCTCTCGCTTCCCGCTATCCCTTCAACCAAGAGGCTCCAATAAAGTGTGATTTGAGAAGGATCCTCGACTTTGTGGTTGTTCTTCCTTGCTGGTCAAGGGGCGCGCCACACCTATTTTTTAAATTAAGTTTGTTTTATATCTTCTAGGTTCAATAAATTGTATATTATTTCAATAAGTTGTGGTTTCCAGATGATTTGCTTATTCCATATGTTTTCTAGTCTGAACAATAACCATATGGCAATGGTCACAACCATGACTCCGGTGATAGAGCTCTGCTGTATAACCCTAACAAACTGGGTTCAGTACCAAGAGCCCACATAATGCTACAAAGAGAGAACTAAGTCCAAACACTGACCCTGACCCCCACACAGTTCTGTAGCATGTGGACACCACCAGCAGTAATACATCACACATACAATAATAATTAACATATTTTGTTTAAAAATCATTACCAAATTAGACAAGTATCAGATAAGTTTAACATTTGGTGATTTTATATTTAAATATGAAACTGGGAACATGGTCTTCTAAACTAGGAATCCGTTTCGTTTCAGTAATTAAGACAAATTGAGAAAGCTAAATTGATTAACAACAGTGCTGTGCCAATTCTTTGAGAACCTAAACAAACATTGTTTACAACTCTAGTGGGAGGCATAAACTTGGGAGAGTGGGGCCTAAAAATGACGTAGACTAAAAATGCAATTGCCAACTTTGTTTAGAGCATTAAATAGTTTAGACTCTGAGGGTTAACAGAAGTCACTTGATTAAGAATCCAGCCACAGTCCATGAATGCAGTTTTGTGAATTTTCTGAGTGCTTCTGAGACAACTCCAATAAAATAAGCACTAAGAAAATTCACAAAACTGCATTCATGTACTTTGTTCTGACAATACATCATGATGTTCAACATATGTCTTTCACATATATCTAATTTTTATATGTAATAACAATTGTACCAATTATTATAGAATAAACAAATTTTGTCTTAATCAAAATCTCATAAAACCCTATTTTAAAGGCTTGAAAATTAGAATTAAATTTTAATTAATAACTGGAATTGCTACAAAGTAATACATTTTTCTCATTGAAGAATTTTTATTTAGAACAAAAATGTAACTTGGCCACCAATACACCTGGCTAAATATGCTGCTAAAAAAATTTACAACCTAAAGACACAATGTTTTGCTTCATCTAAATTTTATTTTTTGTATAATAATGCAAAAAAGAATAAACTTAATTTATATACATTTGGGATATACTTAACCATTTTTTAACGTCTACAAGAAAAATATGTTGACAAAAATGGAATCTGGAACATTTGTAATACAAAATAGTGCCTTAAGACAGACCCAGTAGTATGTACTTTTAAACACAAAACTTGGGAGGCAGAAGTCAGTTTGGTAAACAGGATGAGTTCTAAGATAGGCAGGGCTACATGGTGAAACCTTGTCTCAAAAGAACTCACCAAAGAACAAATCCAAACAACAACAAAAAACAAACAACAAAATACTAGCTATAATGGAAGAAGGAAGACACATAGTGAGCCTTGGAAAGAATTATGAAATTAAGAAATTATCATATTATTAACTAATTTCCTAGAAATGCAAAGGAGAAAAGACATAATTTTGAATTTTAATGCATATATCAAAATTTTTAATTAATTAATTTTACAAATTTGATTTTATAAGAATATCTTCACACACCCAAAACTGCAGAGTGATTTAATAAAAGAAGTAAAGTTTATTAGAGGTAATGTAACAGAATGCAGACAAATTAAACAAAAGTTTTACTGTCAATGCATTCAAAGAAATAAGAATCCAACAGGACAGTAGTGTAAGAAAAACCATTTTATTTACCACTGTTAATAGAAATACATGAATGACAAACTTTCATATAAAAACATACATGTTAAATAAAATATGTAGAAAAAAGAATGCTTAAGAATGTACATATATAAGAGCACGAAAAAGGACCAGTGGTTGTAGGTACTTGCTTCCAAACTTAATGACGTAGGGTTCATCCATAAGATCTACATGGTAGTTGGCAATAACCAAGTCCTACTAGTTATTCTTCGATAACACATACTGATACAAATGTGCATGTTTGCCGTATAGACCAAATAAATACATAAATATTTTAGAAAATAAAATGTATATGCATATGTTATATAAATACAATAACAAAATATGAAAAATTATTGAGAAGCAAATAATTAAAAATATGAAAATTTAGAGTATAGCAATACTAGTTCATAGTATTTTTTAAACATTATTTTCAATTTAGCAAAAATTCTGTAGTAAATACAATATCTAGTAATAAAAAGATATCTTCTCTTTTGAGAAGACTTTGGAAATATTACAAAATGATAAAATATTTTGAATTAACAATTATAAAAGATTATGCTTTACTTCATAAAGAAGTATTAAAATTTACTTTATAATGATGATAAAGATGTTGTACTATTTTAAAAATTAAAACTGGGAACCATAAAATAAAAGTAATATTTCATGAAAATTAAAAATTGTAATAATATAATAAAAAATTAGAATTTTTATATAATGCATTTATTAACAGCAGTATTATTTTGTGAGAATCTATTATAAAACTAGATACATATGTATTCTAGTAAGACTTGCTGTAGCTGTGCTTTTGTTGCTGAGATAAGACAACCATGACCACAAATTAATTTATAAAAAAGGATTTGGGGAACTCACTGTGTCAGATTAGAGTCCATGACCGTTATGGCAGGAATTATGGCAGGGTGCAAGTAGGCCAGGTACTAAGACAATAGCCGGGATCTCCATCAAGGTAGAGACAAATACTGGAGATGACAGGCTTTTGAAATTTCAAAGCCTGTTTCCCATGGAACAACACTACAGCAAGGCTACATGTCCTTGTCCTTCTCAAACAGTTCCTCCAAGTGCACAAACACAAGCCTATTCATATTGAGACTACCACCTTCTGAAAACATTTCCAATTTTCAACTAAAAATCTCAGAATCAGATCTTTAAGATAAACAGATACAATGATTCATTTCAAAAACTATTGCATTTATATGTGTATGTACATATGCATGTACATGCTATACTTGTGAAGGTCACAATATTTTTATGTTTTTAAAATGACACAGATGTCAAATAAAGCTTAAAAATGATTTGAATTTATAACCTGAAAATATGTTTTTTATGATTTAAAGGACCTTAAAACATAAACACACAAATGTACACATAAGTATACATGTACATTTAAGTATCCAAACACATACACACACATAAAAAAATTACACATATTCTGTACACATATGCACATATATAGACATGGCACCAATGTACACTATGCATACATTTATGTGTACACACATGTATAAGGACACATACAAATAAAGACATACATTCAGACACACATGCAAACATATCACACATACATCTAAGAAAGTTATCCATTAATATTTACTATCACCACCACAAGTCTAATTAATGTTTATGAATAGCTTGATTGAATTAATAAAATCCTAAGAATTTATTAGTGCAACCAATTTAACCACAAGCCATTATTAGTGACCTTCAAGAGGGCTAAGAACATAATACACCTGCTCTCCAGCCTGATAACCTGAATGTGATTCGCAGAACCCCCATGACAAAGGAAAAAAAATCTCTATTTATTCTTTGGTTATTTTATATATGTCTCAAGTATATTTTGATCATTACCAGCCCACTCCCTAAAATCTTGCCGGATTCCCACTCTCGTCACTTCTCAATTCCATCTCCTCCCTATCTCTAATCTTGGCACTTCTAGCTGAATATTTTTCAAGTCTTGAAAGCAGATCTTTATAGTTTAACCTAATAATAAAGTTCAAGATAAGCATAGTATTTTATCTGGCAATTGAACGTGCTACCCTTCGGCAGCTGTGAACCATGAGGAGCCTAGCATTAAGCCTAGTTTCTGTCATTTCAGTAATAAAACTGCTAAGTATACTTAGGAATTTAATCTCTGCCAATTAATGCACAGCCAAGCCTATCCTGAGAAAGTTCTTGTAGAGCTGGGCTTGTGTTAATCTTCGAAATTAAAGATTTACTCCCTGCTTAGCCTAATTTGGAACTGTGTGACACAAACGCCAACATTATCCTTTTAAACATGTTCCGTGTCAGAGCCTTTACATGAAGGTGATAAAGGTTAATTCATGATTTTCTTCTTTAATTAAAATAAGAGCAAGTTTGTATTACATATGTTTACCAGGAGTTTCTGTTACTTATCTCCAGTGTATGTCAGAACATTATATTAATGTTGTCCTTAACCCTCAAAGTGGAACACCCAATATCAATCATAAAATTTTAAATTTAAAATTTCCTGAAAGAGGAGTATTTTATTCAAATTAAATAAACTCTAGAAATTAATTTTAAAAATATGTACGTTTCAACATGAGCTACTTCCCATATTACAAAGGAGATTTTGCAAGGACAACTTAATTTTTATAAGCACAGCGCAGCTAGTCACACAAAGTCTTGAAATAATTCAATGTTCCTTGTGTTCTAAGTTTACCTCTGCTTCCCAGGTGTCTCTGAAGCCAAAGGGGCTAAATGCAGAAACACTTCCTTCTGAAAAACTCTGAAGAGCTATTTCTCTTCCATCAGTGGGATTTTCTCATTGAAATTACAATCTTTTTTTTGCTTAGTTTTTATTATTAGTTGTATGAGCTATATAAATCATCGCAAAATGAAGAATAAAAACAGACGAACTCCAAAAAGATTGATTAACTTCTCAATCAGAGGAGTCCACCTTACAGGACGAGGGTACTTACTAGAGCAAACATGACATGTAAAGGGTATCACTTAAATTGGCACTCAAATTTCCAGACTTCATGAATAGTAATGAGACTGTAGAATTTGCTTTTTAATTTTAATTTTTAATTATTTAGACATCTTTAATAATTTAGTCATTTTTAAATTTGATGACTAATGCTTTCGTTCTTTGTGCATAAATGCACAGGTGGGTATATCCGTGTGTGCACTTCTGCATTTCTTTCTCACAGTTTCATGGCCCTGCAGAGACAGGCAATGTGTGGCAGGGTATTCCTGACATGAATGCAATGATGAGTGGTACATAAGCCTTTGGCTATGGGAAAGATCTGAGACTTTGGATATGCCAGGTCTGTGGAGTATCTGCTAAAGAGAGCTAAATGCCCAAGTAGAACCAGTCCAAGTGAGAGGTGTTTGTTTCAGGCACCAAGACTCGCAGGGCAGAGGCATCTAAGCCCACTGTACCAGATGTAAAGTTACAAGACTTGTCTTTTTCCTGCTGGATTTTAGTTTTGCCTTGGTGTATTATTTCCTCAATATGCTCCATTCCTCTGTTTTTTAGAATGCTAATGTGTATTCTGTCTAATTATTTGCTGAAAATAGTTAATTTCTCTTGAATTTTACCAGTCTTACACTTCAGAGATTGCCTTGAATTCAAAAGCGAATTTAGGCTTTGGGTTTTTAAAGTACTAAAACTGTGAAAGACTACGAGGACTTTTGAAATAAGATGAAATTCATATTGAATTATGATATATAGATGAACCTATGGGAGCCAGAGAATAAAACCTGATAGTTTGATTGAGAACAACTCTGAGAGGCTCAGATATTTGACTATTTAGTTCCCAGCTAGTGGCACTATTTGGGAAAACTACAGAAGTGTGGCTTTGATGGTAGGTATTGGTCACTTAGAGTGAGCTTTGAGACTTAATCTTCTTGATTCACCTCTAGGTGATTCTCCTTTGTGCTTGTGGTTCCAATGTGAGGCTTCAGCTTCCTGTTCCTGTTGCCGTGCCTGTCACTTACTGACATGCTTTCCTGCCATGATGGACTCTAATCTTTTTGGACCTTTAATAAACTCCTCTATGAGTTGCTTATGTCACAACAAAAAAACCAACGCATCAGAGTTACACTGCAATGTAGATTTTAGGAATCACTAAAAGTTTTATTTGCTCATAAGTAGAAGAGTAATAATAAGAGCTTCTGAGAGACAATCACAAGCTAAACTTTGAGTGATCAAATGGTAGGGAGGTATTGGAGGCATCTCAGCAACCACAGCCACTACCGGCTTCTTCCTTCACTGAGATGTTCTTCCACTTGTTCTGGACAGTACTTAGGATGGCATAAACTGCAAACCTTGGTGTCCTTAAGTCTTCAGGACCAAAGAGCCCTTAAAAGCAACTCCAGCCCAGGAAAGAAGCAACCATGAGGATCCAACCCATGAAACTAATGAGTGACCGGGGTATATAAACTACACAAGGCATCTTAAAGCCTTGAAGAGTCAACTCCTACTCTACTGTGCCTAAGATCTGAAACAGTATCAAAGATATAATAGGTTTTCCTGTTTTAGGTTTGAAACTACCTTGAGATGGCATAGTCCTTTCTGCTTGTTGATTTCTTCCTCAGAGAAAGTGAACCTTGACCCACGGAGACGGTGGGACTGATCTAATGGGAGCGCACCGAGGAAAGCTGGAATGGGACTGAACGAGCATGTGATCAAATCAGACACTCTGAATGTGGCTGACAATGAGGGCGAACAGAGAAGTCAATGATGACACCGGATTTGGATTCTACTGCATGTACTGGCTTTTTGGGAGCCTAATCTGTTTAGATACACACCTTCCTAGACCTGGATGAAGGAAGGAGGGCCTTGGACTTTCTACAGGGCAGGGCACTCTGACTTCTCTTAGGACTGGGAGAGAGAGGGAGAGTGGGGGGAATGGGAGGGAAATGGGAGGATGGGAGGAGGTGAAAATTTTTAATTAATTAATTAAAATTTTAAAAAAAGAAAGAAAGAAAAGAAAGTGAATCTTATCTATTTACCACTGTATTTTGGAAGCACTTACTTTGTTGATTTCACTAGATAACAGCTACAGAAGAATTTCTTTGTGGGCGACTCTGCCTTGATGCTCATTCAGTTGATTCACATGAAACTCTAAATGTTGGATGTATTAGGTGGTGTTACATTAACTTGCATTTTAATCGAATAAGATGGTGTAAGTTGCTTGTAACAATAAAGGTCAGGATACTTTGGTTTAATGGGACTTTTGAAGTTTTTATTTTGAAAATGCAAGACAAAGTGTAACATCACAGAGGGCTTAAGTCTTTATTAAGAGTTATAAGGTCACAATAGAGCCACTCTGTTGATGAAGGTGTGGATGAGCCAACCCTGAAGTAGTGACCAAGGGAGAGCTGTCCCCATTACTTGTTGGTCTTGAGGCAGCATAGATGGGGAAGAGTTACCTTCCTCCCTCCTCCAACACCTACCTTCCAATGCCTGGGGCAGGTGAGAGAGCTGGCTCTGTGGTCATTAGAGAAGGGGAGCTGTCCTTGTTCCTAAGCAGCTGCAATATCTGGGGGAAAAGATGCTGCACTTCGCCAGGGCAGCACAACAGAGCTAACCCTGTTGGCACAGGTCTGGGTGAGCCAGCTCCAAAGTAGTGAGTGTGTAAGACATAGCTCAGCCCCTCATCTGCCATATAGAGGCATAGACTGGAGAGAGATGCCCTCCTCCCCCAGTCAGTATTGAGGCAGATGAGAAAGCTGGCCCTGGAGTCATATGAGAAGCAGAATTATCCCTGTGCCCTATTAGCTGCAACACTTGGGAGAGCAGGTCCTGTACATTCCTGGGCAACACAATGGATCCAAACCTGTTAACACAGCTGTGGTGTGGATGGGCCTGAAGTAATGAGCAAGGTAGAACTGTCCCCATCACCCATCTGTCCTCTGGCAGCATGTGGGGGTGTGGGGGTGGGCAGAGTTTCTTCACCATCCCTCCCCCACTGTTTATCAATGCCTGAGGCAGGTGTAAGAACTGGCTCTAAGGTCACAAGAGCAGGAGAGCTGTCCTTGCCTTCCCACCAACAACTGCAACACTTGGAAGAACAGGCCCAGCACTTTACTTGGGGAACATTGTTGGTAGAGGTGTGAATGAGCCAGCCCTGAATTTAAAAGTGTGGGAGAGGTGTCCCCATTACTTGTCTATCATGTGGTGGTATGGGAGGGTAAGAGAAACTTCTCCTTATTTCTTGCCCCTTACCATTTGCCACAGATGAGAGAGCTGACCCTTTCTCTTACCAGATGCAGCACTGAGGAAACTGTCCTCACCCCTTATCTCAGCAGTGTAGCCCAGCTGCCTGCTGGTCAGAGGTGAGGGTGACCCAGCCTCAATTCTGTGAGCAGAGGAGAGATGTCTCTATTACCAATCTGACATGTAGTAGCATGATTGGAGGAGAGATACCCTCCCTCCTTACTATCTCCCATAGCAACCATCAACACTTTAGACAGGTAGAGGACCATAAGAGTGGGAGGGCTGTCCCTACCCCTCACCAACTACAGCACTTGGGAGAGAGGCCCCTGTAGTTTGCCTGGCTCTAATGATGTAGGTGTGAGAGCGCCAACCCTGGTGGTGTGAAAGCAGAACTGGCCCTACCTCTTGGTCATTGCCACAAGAGTGGAGTTAGCTGAGATAATGTTACAGCGTTCAGCCTCATAATGAGCTCATGGGAGAACTGGCAGGTCAGCCAACTCTACAGCTGCCCAGACCCAGAATGAGGGTTAGGACTTGGTCTACTTCAACATCCACCCCATTAGGATCTGCTGGAACATATGAAGGAACCTGACCCATGGAACACAACACAGGGCACCAAAAAGAGAACCAAGAAGAGTCCAAGTGAGGGCCCAGGGTAGTATACAGAAACCAGAGGCCTTGAACCAGACTGATGACTTTATGATGAACGCTTGCAAGTAAAGATATATAGACAAATGAGTTTAATGTGTGACTCACTTTGTCACACTGCAGCTTCTATGATGAGATGTTTAATTCCCCCTTCCTGTTTCTCTCTTAAATATTGTTTTATTGGATGGGATGCAGGGGTAGAGGAAAGGAGAAATAAATGAGATCAAGATATATTATAGAAAAGACACATAGAATAAATAAAAAGAAAGTAAAAAACTATAGGTTCATGAAAGTTCAGTGCACATTGATGTATTAATGCCTTTATTAAAAGAGTAAAAGTATCTAAGGAATTTGTCCCTGACAAAAGGCAGGGTGCAGTCCTTTTGTCCACTCCCATATCTCCTATAATCCATCGTTCTCTCTTGTATCATAGGATGATTCATTAAGATTTATCTTAAAAGATAAGAGATCCTGGCCTTACTTTACCCAGTTTACAGCTCACAAGAAATAAAAGTCTTTTTGCATAAATTATTTAGTGTCTAAACATTTTTTTATATAATTACACAATAGAGTAAGATATGGTCCCCCGGACGTGCTTAGTGTAAAGTTTGTAAGTTTATTAAATATAAAACCTCTTATTAGTTATAAAAGCTCAGCCTTATTGCCCCACTAGCTCTTGTAACATAAATTAACCCATATTTTTATTACTCTATATTCTACCAAGTGGCCTTTACCTCTCTCCAATTCTGTGTGTTTGGCTAGTTTCTTGTCTTTGTGGCATCTTTTACATACCTAGATTCACCTCTTACTTCCTATCTCTCTGCCTGGAAGTCCTGCCTATACCTCTTGACTAGTTATTGTCTCTCAGCTCTTTATGAAACCAGTCAATGCGATATATCTTCACACAGTGTACAATATCCAACAGCAGTGATTAGCACAGAAGGTAAATATGACACCATATGGAATCAGGGTTTCTTGAGATAATAAGGATCGAGTAGCAGATGTAGGGAAGGGAAGAGAAGAGGCAAAAGAAGGAAATGGAGTGGATTACAACTGCCTAGAGGATGCCAGGGCCAAGAATCTGATCTGTCTTTGTCAAAATTCCAGCTAGACTGGTAACGTAAATGATGGTAACATTAAAATAACCTTATTTTTCTGACTATCAATAATCAGACTTTCATTTAAGCATACATAAGACAGAGATATTTTTCTTAGTTTTTTCTTTTACTTGTAAATTTGTTTTCCTTCATTCTCTGTTTTAAGTTGGTTTAACTATAAAATAAGAAAATTAAAAAACACCCATATATACTTTTTATATAAGAGCTTTCTTCACTGTTAAGACCTCCACTCTATTAATATTATCTGACTTGATATCCATTTAAAATTGATGTAATATGTATGATTTAAGTACCCTTATTTTTCTTAAAATTTTTTTGTCTTAATGTGTCTGGGGGAAGGTCAGGCGCTATACTAAAATAGAGTACTAACGTCATGAAAGGTTTGGAAAGGGAGAGTACAAAAAGGGAACTGAACTAGGTAGCTGGGGAGTAAACAGCTTGTTAGAACTGTTATTTATGCCGTAGACAGACACCATGGCAGAAACTTGGAGTAGAGTTCATGGTTCTAGCATGTGCCTTCAGTCAAGGCTGTTTGATTCCTGGGCGAGAGTCAGGGAAGAGTTGGGAAGCAAGGTATGTGCCCACTCTTCAAACTTGCCTACCAGGTAAGAGCTCCTTCCACCAGGAAGTCAGTCACATGGGGACAACAATTTCTTCATAGGATTCCTGTTAGTATCTGTGAAAGAGCAAGAGCTGCTACAAAATTGCATTCTTACAGTAGCCAGTGTATATTGTAATCCTTTTAAAGTGGTTTCTATGCATTCCTTGTAAAGCAGAACTTCTTGGCTCTGTATAATGAGGGTCTGGCTCTTTAAGACCAGGCAACCATAAGACAAATGCAAACAAAAAGGGGCCAAATGGCAATTCAAATGAGCCCCAGTTCCTGTTTTCAGAAGCAATTGCTAAAGAATGGTCTTTCTTACTTTTTCAGGAACAAATAATCCCAGCTTCATCTCTGTTATCCAGGAAAAAGCAACTTCGAATGTGCCCCTACTTCTTTGCAATGAACTCCAACCACAAATTTGGAGTACCCACCGCCATGGAAAACATACAAGCAGAGAATCCTCTTTGTTTCCTAGATTCTCCCTCCAGACTCTTCCTTCAGTAGAGATTTGGTATCCAGTCCATATTGGGATTGTTGCTGTCACTCGTGAAATAGTGTTTACTTGAAACACATCTTTACACTTGTCTGTATTGAAACTTCTCACCAGACTCTGTCTCTCTACACCCCTCTCTCTCTCCTTCTCTCTCAACCATCCTTATCTAAAATTCTTCAGATTAAACATATCTTGTAGCAACCTGTAAAACTATATAAAATTGAATTAAATAAGTAAATAAATACCAATAATATTTTCTTAATTTCGATATATATTATCATATATATACTGTTCTAATATATATGTATGTATATATATATTCTGTCCTAATATTTACAGTTGTTAATTTATTTTTTTCTCATAACAATTTCATATGGAGTCCGACATGAGAATTACGAAATGCAATGGAATGCCTTCTCTGGGCTTAAACTCTGTCCTTGTGTATACACTTTATATAAACTACAGATTTATCTACAGGAATTGCACAGTATCATTGGAGGTTTCAGTAAAGACATGGCTGGCATCATCATACCACTCACTCAATCTTCCCTTGAATAGGAACAGCTACATAAAAGCCAATCAGCAGCATTTACAGCCCCAAATCATGAAGAATCTTACAAAAAGCCCTTTTGAATTACAGCATGGTTTCTTTGCCTAAGCCCAGACATCTGCATCCATATGAACCTCGATGTTTCATTTGTGAATATCATGGTGTCACTCTGCTGCATATAAAATTAATCACACAGGCTGATGCATAATCAAAGCCTGCAGCGCACTCAGCTGCTTCAAATCCATAGATCTGTAGTTACGGTCTTTGTGTGCAAACATGTGCAGATGTGCACATTCTTTCTATTAAAAACACCTGCAAAGGTTGTAGAAAACGTTTCATAAAAATCCTTAAATCTATACAAAATTTGTTTCAGACCGGCTCGTGATTGGTGATTGATGATTTTCATGAAAGTTTTCCTCCATTAACTGCATTAGAATATGAAGATATCGTCACTGACGGGGACATAGGATGTGCGAAAGATGGCCTTTCTAAAAAAAATATACTCTCATAATAGCTTATTACTGACTATATGGAAAACAACATGTAAAAGCAAACAAAGTACAGATGGATTATGTTCCAAATGTATTTCATGTGTACCTGTCGGGGTCCTATGCCCCAACATAAACTGCTCTTTCCTCTCTGGACTGGCATGGAGGCGTGGGAAAAACTGAGACAGTTCACACAGCAATGGAAGGGAGTCTCAGGTTTCATTAATTCCTGAGGATCACCCGCATTTGCATTTATTTTTCAAATACCTTTTATTCCCCAAGGTAAACTAAGGTGGAAGCTCATTAACATTCTCTTTCTAGGGGATGCAGAACTGCAGTCAGGTCTGCAACTCTGTCGGTAACTTGGAATTCACACCCCTTCTCAGGCGATCTACATAATAACAAAAGAGAAGGACCCTTTGTTAGGTAGAGACAGCCTGTCTAGAGGGTATGTGATCACTTTGGATACCAACAATGGCCCCAGAACTTGGCTGTCACACCATGCAGAAATATGGACCTGCAGTACCTTCCTAGTAAATTAAGGTAGGTAATGTGGGGCCATGAAATATTCCTTCATCCTCTGTTTTTACTGATGATCACTTCAAATCCACTTTGCCTTCTCCTTACGGGGACAATAATGAAAAGGTAAAGGTGATCCTCTCCCCAGTTTACCTATCATCTATCCACAATCTAGGTGCTGTTCTACAGGCCCACTGGGAATCCTTTGCTGTGCTCTTGACTTCGATATGATTGTAAAGACCAGTCAACTTTCCTCAGTAAACTCAGGTAAGTCGAAGCTTCTTCAGTGGCTCTGGCTACTTACAAGCACGAATACAAAACACTGTTTAGATCTTTTCATTAAAAGAACAGTAGCTCAGCCAAAGGGAACAAAACCATGTTGATATTTTCCCTTTGAAGAATCTGAATTACAACTACTTATGAAGTCATGAGTGTTAGTTACTTTTCTACTGCTGTGACAAAGCACCACAACCAAGAAAGGTTTTACTTGGGATGTGCAGATCAAGAGCATAAATCAGTTATCACCATGCAAGGAGTATGAGAGCAGGGAGTCAGGCATGACTCTGGAGCAGTAGCTGAGAGATCACATCTGATCCATAACTAGGATGTCAGGAAAAAGAGAGATAACCAGGGGAGATATGAGCGTTTGAGGCCTCAGAGCCCATCCTCAGTGATACACCTCCTCTAACAAGACCGCATATCATTATCTTTCCCAAAGAAGTCTACCCATTGACTAACTAATCAAACATGTGACCTGTTTGGACCATTCTCACGCAGACCATCACACTGTGAGTACTATGAACAGTGAGTGAAAAAGCTGTAGGAATTTATTATTCTCTCATTCTACGATTAGGGGTTAAGGATGGGACTGGGGATATCAGACTTCTCTGCAAATACTCTAACAGGTAGAACTATTTTTCTGGCCTGTTTTTTTTTTCTTTTCTTGCAGTTGTTTGGCAAAACCAAATTTAAAAACTATATATAGTTCTGTTGTTGGTATTTTGCTGAGCAACCTTTGTGCTCAAATATCTTAATATATTTCTTAATCACAAGACAGCTTAAAAATAATAATGGTATTTTGAGGAGTGTTTGTTTTGAAATAAAATGTGAATAAATATAGAAAGAAAGAGTGTCAAAAATTTAGTATTATTTGGGGAACACAAGATACAAATTATACTTAACTCATTACTAGAGAAACTATAAGGCCAAATAAAAATGTAATTGATTATCCACTCAGAAAAATGCTTTAATATTACCGATTGTCAATTATATAGAGAGATTCTTATAATCTTCAAGTAATCTAAAGAAGTCATTGTTAAACTTCATAAATTTTCAGTAATATGTATAAAATGATAATGTATAAACAAGGAAAAATTTAAAAATTTCACTAAGATTCCTATCAGGACCAGTACAATACTTTTGTAGCATTATACTTAACTATATTTAACAAATATGTATGTATCAACATACAAAGTATGTTCTTAAATATTTTACATGATTTTATCTAAAATATTTTTAGTATTTTCATCTACTAAGTGTCTGAATATGTTGTTACTGAGTGTCCGCAATAGTTCACAGTATCTTTTAAGACACAGGTGTTAGTAACCTGTCATCAAATTGACAAAACATCTCAGCTAATCAGTTTCAAAAAATGGGAAATTGACTTTTTTCAATTCATTCCCCAAAGTTTCCTTCTTTGGGCCTTGGATCCAGTGTTCTAGGGGTTTGATGAGTATATTGTGGTAGTGAGCATATAGTAGCAGAAACATAAATTTCTTACTATTGTGCATGAGGAAATAATAAGAATGAATACTCAAATATCTCTGTGATAATATTTACAATTCTTTGCTTATGTGTTCAGTAGTGGTTAGTATTTTTTTTGAATTTTGGAGAAAAATACACATTGATTTTCATAATTACTGAAATAGGTAGAACTCTTACCAACATCAATAAGGGACCCTCTGAAGACTATTCTTTGTTGACAACTTGTCTATGTCTGGAATGAACTACAATCCAGAAATGGAGTACACACCTATGAACCACATCTTGTGGCTGTGAGACACATGACTTTAATTTAGATCTTGAGATAGGAAGATACACCTATAATTTGGGCTACAACTTCTGCTGTAAGCCTCTAAATGTCAAGGAGAAAACAAGGTTTTGTTCTTTGACTGCTTGTCCATTCTGTCACTGGTAGTGGAACCTACTGTTTTGGGATTCCAGCATATGCTGAAGATCAGCCGAGAGACCAAGCCTTGTGAACCTAAGCAAATACTAGATGTCAGACATTTTATTCACGCTAACCTTTATTGGATTAGATTGACCGCAGTCTTAAGTTATTGAAATAAATCTATCCATTCATCCATACACATACACACACACACATACATGAATACATATGAAATGAATGGACACATACACACACACAATTTCTCCTCACTCATGAAACAAGTTAATCAAAGATATTTATCTTTTTAAGGTGGTAGTATACTTCAAACAATGGGCTTTCAGTACTCTCCACGTTACCAGGAGAGGGAATGACTTGAGAGGTTTCTGGAGCTGAACGTGCTGGCTAATTTAAAGGTGCTGGCAAATTAAAAAACTTATTCTGGATACTTAAAATATTCATCCATATACTTCTAGTACCAAAATATGTATTAGTCAGGGTTTCTAGAGGCACAGATCTTATGGAATGAATCTCTTTCTACTTTTCTCAATCTCTATCATATATATACACACATATATATGATAACATATATATCACACATATACACATCATATATCACACACACGCGCACACACACAGACACACATACATATACGTATATATATCATCAAAAGCAAATGGGAATGAATTTGTTGACCTTGTGTTTGAAACTTTTGACAATTTGGGTGAAAATAAGGAAAATGTTGCTGCTGATTGTTTGTTCTTAGCATTTCCAGATGAACTGATAAAGGAGAGGAATGAGATACATGATAAAATTAACCACTTTCAAATGTGATGGGAACAATGACCTTAGTGACAAAATTGACCATCTGTAGTGATACAAATAAACAGTCTAAAGATTTCCAAGTGTGCCCTGGAAGAAAATCTCTCCAGTAGCCATAGAGCACAAGTTGTAGAAAATCAAACCAAAGCACTCAATATAAGAATGACTTAATTACAAGTGAAAAAATCAAATTTCATCCTCAGAGGTTGTTAGTGGTTAAAATTAGGACTATATGGCCCCCATAGACTCCAGTGTTTGAATGCTTGACCCATAGAGTGTGGTACTATTAGGCCGTGTGACCTTGTTGCAGTAGGAATGGCCATTTTGGAGAAACTGTGTCACTGTGGGAAGAGACTTTGAGGGCTCATATGCTGAAGGTATGCTCAGTGTGGTTCATAGTCTCTTTCTGTGAGACAAAATATAGAGCTCTCAGCTCCTTCTCCAGCACCATGTCTGCCTGCATGCTACCATGTCTTCATCAGAATTTGTTACCCTCAGTTTTCTTGAAAATAGTTACTGTAGCTAGGCCCAGATGATACCTCAAAGTAGTTTTGATTTTATTTTCTGGGTATTGATGGATATAAGATACTCAGAAATACATGTTGACTATTTATTTTTCTTCCCCTTGTAACATCTATCTATTCATTTCATTAGTTCATTTGTTCTTTGCAAGTCTTTATTTGGAATTTTACTTTTGTGATGCTTAATTTTTTGGTTTTCAATAAAATTCTATATAATATCTCTGATTCAGAAAGGTAGTTGGAAAATAATTTCTACCATTCTGGAGGCAGTCCAGAATTGTAGATTCTGATATTAAAACTCCTGATATTATAGTATTTTTGATATGTAAGAAAATTACAATTTTATGTACTCTAATTTTGTAATTCTTGGGTTACAATTTCTTGTGTTGTTAGAGTTTATCAACACTTATAAGCTAAGGTATATAGCATGTTTGGTTTTTTTTTGGCCTGGTGATTTTAATATTTCAAGTTTTAAGTTGAGGTCTGTGTTTAATTTGAATTGATTTTATAAGACGTGGTTCTATTTCAACCTCCTGCACACAGTTTCACATTGGATAAACAATTGATGTTCTCTTTCCGGGGCAGGACTGTTTATCCTGTTCTCAGTGTTCTTTACTTGTCTGTAGTTCTTTATGTATGGGTGATTTTTTGTGAGCTTTCTCACACCTTTTATAACATGTCTATTGGTGTCTTCCAAGTTCAGCTAATGTCTAGTCAGTTGATTGTTTGAGAATTTGTGGACACAGTCTCACAACATACTTCCGGATCATTTGGCTTTTAAAGTCTTTCCACTCCCTCTTTTGTGTTCCCTGAGCCTTAGGTGTAGGAGTTGCAGTATAGGTGTACCCACAACCGAACATCACAACTCTGCGTTTTGATAAGTTTCAGTTTTGTCTATTGGTCTTTATTTGTGGCAAAGAGAAATATCTTTGGTTGGGAGGACTGCACTTATCTCTAGGTGGAAGAACAAATATGTAGAATGTAGTTAAGTGCTAGGTTTCCTGAGTCTCCTTATTCCCCAGGGAAAGCTGTGTGCGCTGTCTTCCCATTCCTGTAGTCCCATGATACAGAGTAATCAGATGCGATAGGGATTCAAGTCAAAGCAGGAACTCAGTTTATTACTGTGAGTGTCAGCTTATAAAGGTTAAGTGACATCATGTGATGTGGGGGTACCTTCAGCCAATGAGAGGCAGCCAAACCCTCCCCCTGCTTCAAGGGGTGTCTACCTAGATTTTGCTGTCTCATCCTCATTCAAACACGAGCCAGACTTTTCTATGTCCAACAGGCCTCGAAGTCTAGGCCCTGAACTTGAGCCAGGATTTTTTCTGTCCTATAGGTCTCAAGGTACAGGCCCTGAGATAATTTTGGCCCAACATCTCCTCCTTCTGTTTTATATCCCTCACACTACCGTGGTCATCAGGCCAGAATAGCCCACCTGGAAGAGAGTGCAGGTCAGGGCCACCCTATTCACAGTTTCGGCCTGTGCACCCTCAAATTAGGAGTTCATCCATGGGGTGAGATGTATCGAACCTATCATAATGTTCGAAGGGCCATGTACTTGTATTTGTTTTTGGAATGCTTGTTTCAGCCTTTGGAAAACACACTGTTAGGAATATTCTTAAGACAAGTCGCTCTGCCGACACAAATAATTCCAGTCAGACCAAATTAGATCAAATAAAAGATGCCCATGTTTCATGCAGCACTGCTGGGTGCCGGGAAAAGCATGGCAAGGGGAAGAGAGCAGGGGAAAGCACACAAAACACCAAGACCACGTGTTTCTTTTCTGGGTGGCAGCCTACATAGCCAGTGGGAGTGGTCCTGACCCTCACTGGGCAGGGGGACAATGCTTGTTGGTCCTCACTGGGGAGGGGTCACTGCTTGGCCAACTTTCCCGGAGGTGGAGTCCAGACCAAGGCGATTTCCAGGGGAGGGGTCTTGAAATGGAGCTTCCTGCTCCATTTCTGCTCCATTTCTACTCCATTGATGGGTGCCAGGGGCTGGGGTGAGGCTTTCACTCAAACATCCTGGAATCCATGGATATAGGGATGTCAGGGGACTGGGATCTCATTTTTGGCCAAACATGCATGGGACAAAAAGACAGATCAATAAACAAATAACCATGGGCCCAATTACGTAAGAGATGAGTGTGGTAAGCAACATTCTTCACCATGTACGCTGGTCTCTGTCTTTTCTAATTATTTCCAGTCTTGTCTGCTCACATTCCCAAGAAGAATATTAGCAATCAGGAGTCTCCACCACCACAGTTTATAATAGCAGAGGCAGTCTAGTTGCTTCCTGGGCATACATAAAAGTAAATAAATGGTGTCTGCAGGAGGGCATGTCTCCTAAGGACATGAGAACACCCAGGCTCATTAGGGTAAAATTCCTGGGGTACAGTGCACCCCATGCCTGGGGTAGGATACACCCCTGAGAGCCTCTACATTCAGGCCTCCCTTCAATCCCTGGAATCCAGTCTCCCATGTCCCAGCTCCCTTGAGCCAAATCGCAGAGGTCAAACATCAGGCCAGGCCATCAAGTCCAGGGTGTCCTCATGTGAGAAGTCTGTTTTAGGATACCTCCAGTGTTAGTGATTAACAGGATCCATGTCATCTTCGGGGGGGGGGGGGGGCTTGCTGCCTGGACCTTGGTTCCAGTGAGAATTAACGGATTAACGGGATTATCACCTGGAAGGTCATCTGAAATAGATAGACAGGGAACAATTTCCTCAAGGGTTAATCTCCCTTGGGCAGAGATTATTTTTCTTTTCCTTTGTTTGAATTTAAGGGCTTTCCACCATGATCTCTTTATAGTTTATTATTCTAGTTTATTAGACAGGAAATTGAAGTTTTTTATTCATGATTCAAGACTTCACATCTTGCAGATTTACCAGATTAGATCCAAGCAGGATTTGGCTTGGGGGAGAGAATTTTCCTCAACGTAGAATCTTAGACTGTTAATATTAACTTGTGGCAGTCTCCTTCTTCCTTCAAATAGTTATTACTACACCACATGTACTTGAGTATGCAAACTTTTTTATTGCCTTATTTTTGTAACAGTTCTGTGATTTTCGGTTGGGTGGTGGTAGCGCACGCCTTTAATCCCAGCACTTGGGATGCAGAGGTGGCCAGATCTCTTGGAGTTCCAGCCCAGCCTGGTCTGCAGAGCGAGTTCCAGGACAGTCTCCAAAGCTACAACGAGAAACCCTGTCACAAAAAAAGAAAGAAAACAAAATAAAAGAAAGCTGTGATTCTCACAATACTCCTAATATCTAGCTTGTGAAAACAGTTGAAATTTATTGATAGCCTGTCATTTGGCTAAATGACCCATTTGTTTTGGAGAAGAACCCATGTTCCTTTATAAGGTAATGTGTTTCACAGTATGATTGTGGTTCCTTCACTATAAATATACCCCCAAATATTTCCAATATTAGACACGTTGTTTGTGTCTAATCTGTATTATGTCTTTTAAAGGATTGTGCTCCTGGGTTTCAACCATGATACTAAGTGTGTTGACAACCTGTACTATGTTAAAAACATAAAGATTTTAAAAGTAATCCACTGTATAAGCATTTTTATAAGCTGCTAGTATTGAACTCCAGAATTCCAAAGTAGTTATACCAATGAAAATCTTCCATTACAATTTTTTTTCAAGGCAGAAAAAATGAGAGATTTTATTTATGCCAACTCCTGCAATAGCTAAAGGATTCTCCAGTAATTCTGTTGCTGAACAAAATTCATAATCAGACCTACTGAAAAAATTATGCTGTTTGCCTGAATTTGCACTGCACTGCTTTGATGGTAAGTATATCATTAATATTTTAGCTGAACAATTAGAATTTAATAAGAACATCATTGATATTAAGAACAACTTTATCTGAAATTTAAAATGAAGTTCAGTTTCCTACCAAGTGATAAAGACTTACAAATTAATATTTAATGACATGATGCCAGAAACTAGTTGATATTTTGTGTTTATTTATTTTAATTAGTTCTCAATAATACGTACGCTTGTCTCTTTCTGCTTCAGAGTTAATACCCCTTTGCACAAGTAGTCTCTTGCTTTATGCATTTTATATTGGACCATGCCTGTGTGTGCCAGAGGTATGAGTAGGAGTCACTAGAACAATGTCAATAAAATGTCATCAGCTCATGTGTTGCTAAAATTAGCATTCTTACTATTCTGTGTCCAACTAATTCAATAAACACACTATGTTAGATTTATTGGGTTAGAAAACAAAGGCTAAATGATAATAATTATTAAATATCAATGTTACAGGATATTTGATCACACTGTGAACTCCGAGGTTAAATTATTTATTGGAAAAATATGCCTCTAGCTGTTTTATGGTACAGCCCTAGTACACACCCATAATTCATGATTTCTGCTTATTGTAAACAGGATGAAATAAAATCAGCCCTATGCAAGAGGTGGAACAAGCAACTAGTTGACAGGAAGTGGTCATAGAGAGCAAGAGGGGTTAAGGAAGATGAATGCAGAGATGCACAGGAAGTTGTAGGGAGGGACCAATTAAGTTTGTTGGTCGTTTTTGATTGGGATAGCAGAAGAGAAGCTCTCTCTCTGGGACATCAGCAAAGGAGGCAGGTGAGCTGATGGCTTTCTCTCCTTTTCTGAGCTAGCAGGCTTTCACCCAGCACCTGGCTCCTGAGTGTTTAAAATAAAAGAGAGTATAGTGCCAATTTACATGTGTGCACCACTGTGACAAGCAAGGTTCGCATCAACATTTGTTACTATATATAAAACCTGCTAGAAAACGGGATCACTAGTATATTTCATTTGTTGTAAATTAAGGCTTCAATATTTTCACATGTAACTTTAAAGATGTAGTGGCCAAGGACTTCACGAAGAGCTGAATCCTCACCTTGACATTTTAAACACAAATCTTTAGGGATTTAAACTATATCATCCACAAAGAGCCCAACTTGCTAATTACCACTGAAACTTACTCAACTTATAGGTGAAGTTACTCAAATTATAGATAAAATGTTAAAATATCAACTTCTTGTCTGTATGATTTCCCTCCCTTAGTTCAGAAAATATGTATCTTCAAGGAGTAAGTAAAATAAGTAAAAGATCAAAATTAGCATTTTCTTGGTGACATTTAAATAAATATTAAAATATGTGGATATAACATTGTTTAAATTACTTTAAATACCAAGTGTAATGTTAGCACATTTTTTCATTTTAGAAAGATGATTTTATATTTAGAATTGTAAATTGTGAATGTATATATGCATAAAAGTGCTATAAAATTAAAGATTAATATATTTACTATTTTAACATGTCTTCTACTCTTCAAAACATAATACATATGACATAACCCCGAAGAATAAAATACTGAATGAACAAGTATCACCTATTTGAGGTAATATCCTGTAATACACCATATACTAGCAAATAAATTTCTCAGTATCATGATGTGTTATCTCATTTTGAGTTGTTGGCTGGTATGATCTCATAGATTCCCTATTCTTCACTAATACTAATATTCTTGGATACGCCTTAATAAACTCCTGTTGCTGAATATGTCTAACTTGATTGACAAGACATAGTGTAGGCGGAGACTGCTCATTTATTTTTTGACTGCTCAGACCCAAATAATCACACAGAAACTGTATTAATTACAATACTGCTTGGTCTATTACGTAAGAATTCTTATTGACTAACTCTTACATCTTTAATTAACCCATTTCCATTAATCTATGTATCTGCATGAGGCTGTGGCCTACTGGTAAACTTCTGGATCATCTGTCTCCTTTAGCAGCTGCTTGTCATCACCCTGACTCAATCTACTCTCTTCCTATATCTCGGTTTGGATTTCCTGCCTGACTTTATTCTGCCCTGCCATAAGTCAAAGCAGCTTTATTCATCACCCAATAAAGCAGCACACATACAGAAGGACATTCCACATATTTACCCATTTCTGTCTAATGAAAAAGGAAGGTTTTAGCTTTAATATAGTAAAATTACATATGCAAAACATTTATCAAATAAGAATTATAGTTACAATATCTTGTCCATTTATGTTTGGCAAAATAAGGAAAATACTTTATTGTCTACCCTATCATTGTGAGTCTAAAACTTTATATCTAATTTATCCTTTATTATAATTAAAGAAAACTATAACTATTTGTCTTTAAAGATCCCAGAAGGATACAAAATTGCCTAAGTAAACAGAAAGTGCATTGTTAACAACTTCCAAAACTCTAGAATTGACAGAGACATTTTTGAGACCTGGACAGTCACCCAAAGATCTTCTGTAATATTGAGGCATCTATCTTTAGCTATAGTATTCAGTAGACTTTTTCATAAAGCAGGAAATTTGAAGATCTGTTCTGCCTTGGAATGACGAAGTTCACCAGTAGCTTTCTTCTATGTCCTGCAAAATGTCTGACAGTTTTTTAATTCTGTGAGGCAGGAACCCTGAAGGACCATCCCTCATCTTTTGGCTCCTGCATGTCAAGTTCATACAACATAATGTCAACAAGTCCAGGCAAGAACATTTTCTTGCCCAAGTGGCTAGCCTTGTCATAATAAAGGCAAATTCCACAATGAGATTGTTTTTTAATACTCATCAACTTCTCTGAAGTAACTGGTGCTGACAGAAGCAGACATGTCTCAGTGTTGAGAAAAGTTTAAGTTCTTAAACTATTTTAAATACCATATTCTGTAGGTCTTCGAAATGTTGAAGAATACCTATCTATCTGAAATATATCTCTGTACATCTTGAAAACCTAACTAACATGATTACAAGTTTGAGTATTACAAATGACTATTTATTAATGTGTATTTCTTAACTATATATTACGTTTTAAAATGAGCTGCCCAAACACAATACCTTAAGCAAGAACAGAAATGCACATACAAAGTACAGCAAATCTACCTTAAATTTGTATCAATAGATTAAGATCCAAACCAATGTAAAGTATTTATCTCAAATTTTGAAATCAAAATACCTTTAAAATATGTATGTTGGTTTAGCATAGCAGCTTCCACAATCAAATGTATCTCTGTAGTACAAAAATTTAAAGAAAACATAATGATATATATAATCTAGACTCTTTATTTTTATTTTTACATGGCCTTTTCTTATTACTTTTAATTCTTTACTCTATGTCTGTTTGTACTCTTTTATATTAATTTTACTGTCTCTTTAAAGACTTAGTTTCATTTTTAAACGTTCTATACTCATTTTCTTCTCTCCTTCAAGTCTATATACATTTTTTGAACACACCTTTTTCTCATTTAGAGGTATTCTATGTCTGAATCTATTCTTTTGCATATACAAAATTATTTTCTGACAAGGAACATTTTAAAATGGTAAGAAGTGTGGTCACAGTGGCCCTGGATGTTGACTCTACATCTCTCACCCTTTAAATATGGCCAGGATACCTTTATCGCCAGCTCTGGGGCTGCAGGTTAGGAGCCACACTCACCACTTCAACTCTGAGAAGGAGCATGCAACCCTTTTATCTGAGTAAAAGCTAAATTTTTCATGCTGTGCACTGCATGCTAACAGACTCCTTAGATAGCTATTTGTCCAACTGCCTTTTGGAATTTTGGAAAATGGAGGGGTTTTTTTTTGGAATTAACATTAAGTTGATTGGTTTTCTTCAGACTATATTAGTATCTAATGAAAATCCTACTAGTTTTATTTAAAATGTGGGAGTTTATGACAAGGGCAGTTGTAAAATCACTGATTTGGACAATATATCTTGGAATCAGTTTTATTGCCAGATTGATAGATCACACACACACAGACACACACACACACACACACAATTACTATGGAAATTACATGACTTATTTATATTGTATTATTTTATCTATATATTATCTATACACTGCCTATGTTGAAAGGTTGTTATCAGTTTTAAGAATTCCTTGAAAATCTTTAGGGTCTTTGATATATAGAATCCATCCTTTGCAAAAAAGGATAAGTTGCCTATTATTTTATATATTGTTTGTCTTTTTCTAGCACAGTTTTATATATGTATATATACACACATATGTATATATGACTTATAGTATATATTATTATATTTTGAATTCACAAATGACACTGTGAATTATTTTGTTCCTCATTTTGTTCGTATAATTACTTGCAGTATTAGTGAAAATCACATGACCTTGAAATGCAAGCGTTGACTGCCACAGATTCAGCTCTCTCATATTCTGGAACATAGATAGATTTGGGTTTTGTATCTCTTTGAGGCTATTTCTCTCTCATTACTTATTAACTATTCTTTCTCTTCAATGTGCAATCAGATGATCTCAATTGGATCATTCTTGTGTTAAACGCATGCTCTCAAATCTCTTCACTCCATTAAGGACTGCCTTTAATCCTGCACTCTGTCACCTCATTCTTTCCTCTCTACCCTGATTGAAAGGTTTAAAATAAGTTGCCTTTAACATTTATCTCCTGCTAATGTCGGTTTCTGCCTGTAACTGGTTTGCAAAAGCTGTTTAAGCTCTTTATGTGATTGTTTATGAGCTCATGACCCATTACCCTCAGGGCATCCTGTCACCACCATTTAAGATTGAACAGGATACCTTGTTATATTTAAACGTTTAAGGCTGTGTTACATTCAAAGCTGGAGTAATGTTTATGCTATATTTGCACAGACTGTGTGGAGTGAAAATAGGACTTACACTGTTTTTCATATTGTCAAATTGAGCTATCCAGTATGTGGGTATATGTGTGTGGCTATAAGCATGTTCTGTGTGTTTGTCTACGTGTGTCTCTTTGTTTATGTCTGTGTGTGCCTGCGTGTCTCTGTATGTGTGTCTTTTTCTGTGTGTGAGTGTGTGGGTTTGTGTGTCTGGAGGGTCTGTGTATGTGCTTGCATGAGTGTGTGTGTCTGTGATCCTGTGTGTCTGTGTGCGTCTTACAGAAGCCGGTTATTCTTTTAGAACAAAAAGTCTTAGATAATGTGAAGCCTTTTGAATGTTCCTCCTCCAAGGATGCAATGTGCTGTCTGGCGTGCTGTGGAAATAAGTATGTATCAACTTACAGAACTGTGACAACTTGAAGCTATTCGGGTCACTGTGATGACTGGTTCACAGCTGGTTCTTCCAAATGAACCATTAAATGATACTCTGAGGTGTGAGGTTAACAGCAAGCTCTACTCCTTGAAGAAAGAGGAGCTCAAGTTTTTATTCCTTCTGTTGGTACGTGGGTTCCACACCAAAAATACAATTACTTAGTGTTCAGTATATGTATGTGCTGCTAAAATTTTATCCCTCAACTCTACAAACTTTTGCTATTCCCAAATTATAAGTTTCAGGTAAATTGATGGTTGAATTGATAACATTTATTTGTTACGTGCATTAATTACCTAAAACCAAATGGTTTAAATGTTGTCATTTCCCTATGTATCTAGTTGTTAGATACGTTACCTGACACACTGGTTATTTTCAATGTGCAAGCAAAATAACCATTCTGAGGAGTTTATGAGCCCAGTGAGTATAATTAAAGATGGCTTCTGTGATGGTTTATTTACTTTTGCTTTACCCATCTGCTTTCTCATGGGCACCTTACTAAACATGTTTTCCATAGTATCTTTCCCTTTACTCAAGTAATGTAATACAATTATGGTTGAATGATATCATGCTTTTATTCTCATAAAAGTATGTTAAATTTCTCACTTATTTAAAGCCCCTATATTTTTAAATTTGCTAATTTTCAATACTTTTCCTGCATAAGTATGAATGTTCCCATGAGTGTGCTTCTTCTGTGTCAAGGCCATGACTAAGTGATTCTCACCTGCGTGTGTTTTTCCTTTATAATATGCGTCCTATGAACACTTGTTTCTAACTTAACTTCTAGACACACACAAAAAGAAACAAAGTTTAGCTGCATTTTTTTTTTCGGATAAGCTATGTTTGCTATTGGCAGGCAGAGGCATGCCTCCTTGAAGAGGTTTCCTGAGATGGGTTAATTTTGGATATAAGAACTAGCGAAAAATATACTTAAGCTATTGGCCAAATAGTATATGTGTGCAAATAATTTAGTTTCTGCATGATTATTAGGGTCTGAGTAACCAGGAAACAAATGACCAGCCTTGGCCAACACATTATAGTAAAATTAGTATGTTTATGAGCCTTGAAGCATTTTATTCAATAACTCCTAACAATTTCTTCATTACCCTGAAGGAAGTACATACTTGGACTATATTTTGATATTCTACTGACTTTCAAATTTTTATAATTTTTAATTTTAGGTTTATCTAATGGTACTCTTTTAGGATACCTCTGACTTAATAAAATATTTAATTTAACTTATGATATATTTGTTAAGAAATTATTACAGTTTCATTGAGATGCATGTCTCTATCTTTGCATATTACTAAGCTTTGGATGTTCATTTGGTTTGTGTAAGTTATACATATACTATACATATTCATATATTTATGTAAAAAAATCTAAAAAAAGAATTTATGGTCCTTTTGTATTTTGCTTTCTCCCTCTCAATCCCAATTTTCTTTGAGTATTATAATTTATTTCACATAAATAAAAAACATGGAAAAGAAATATATTGTACAAAAGTCTAATAGCTATTGACATGTAACTTTTTGATTATTTGGATCAACAGTACAATCTGGACAGAAGGAACTAGAGGTCACCATATTAAAGCAGTTTCTCTTAACCCTTCTATTGCTGTTACCCTTTAATATAGTTGTAGTAATGCCTTAATAATAAAATTATTTTCTTTGTTATTTCATAATTATAATTTTTAACTGTTATGAAAATAATGTAAATATCTGGATTTTCTCTTTGTCTTAAGCAACCCCAGTAAAATGGTCATCTGAACTGCCAAAGGGGTCATGACTCATCTTTGTAGTAAATGAAATTCTGTTATTCATAAAAGTAAAGCAGACATATGTATTTTGTCTTCTCTAATATGCATACCTAGACAAAGGACAGGGAAATTGAAGGGGGTGGTTTCTGAATGAATGGGAGAGAAAGTGAGAATCCGAAGGGGTAAAGGGCTACTATGTTTACAGTATTCTGTGAGTGTTAAAAATCACAGAACAAAATATTACAATGCATGATAAAACATGAAAACAATCTCATACAGTTAATATACATCAGTAATTTAAATTACAAAGCATTATGTTTGACAACGAATTAAGTTCGATGTTGATGGTATCATGCTAAAAACATTGTAAGTCAAAATTCATTGTTAATTCAGCTAACCTACAAAAAACGATTGTATTTCCATCCCAACATTTAAGTATGAATCGAAGGAAGGTAGACATGTCACAAATAAGCTGGATAATAAATCAAATGACAGGATAACTTCCTCTTCCAAGCATGGTTCACTCAGGGCTTCTGTCCCTGGAGTAAAAGGGAATGCAGCAAAATAAGAATACAGTTAGTAAAATATCATTCTAACTACTTTGGTTGTGGCTTTGGAAACATGACTCAATAACAAACATTTGGCATGAACATAAAAATCTGTGATGTTTATAGCAAATTTTACTAATAAGTATTGATCTTAGGTTTCTCAAGCCTTAACATTGGATTTAAATCAGACATATCCAAAGTAAATACTACCTTTAAAAAAGAAAAGCAAACTTGACAGTACACTCTTACAGTGCAAAGTGTCACAGAGTTGATAAACATTTCTAAGGTTCAATTTCATGTGTATGTGATTAAGCTTTTGTCATTAAGATATGCTAAGAAGAGATATACTGTAGCCTGGACCTTGATTCTTGAAATAACTCCAGTGTGGACCATCAACCCAGATAGACTGATACTTACTGTAAGAGGAAAGGGTTTCTAACAAATGTTCGTGGCTGAGGTTTACAAATTGCCGTATAAAATCCATCACCAAATACTGATGGGGGAAGGTTATCTGTCTATTGTGTTATTTTCATTGGTCAATAAAGAGACTGCCTTGGCCCCTTGATAGGACAGAAAATTAGGTAGGCGGAATAAACAGAACAAAATGCTGGGAAGAGGGCTATGAGCCAGATGCCATGGAGCCAGCCACCAGGTCAGACATGCTGAATCTTTTCCGGTAAGCCACTACCTCGTGGTGCTACCACGAGATTATTAGAAATGGGTTAATAATCAAGATGTGAGAGTTAGCCAGTAACTAACTCTCTAGAGATAATGGGCCAGGCAGTATTTAAATGAATACAACTTATGTGTTATTATTTCTGGGGCTAAGCTAGCCGTGCAGGAGCTGGGTAGGATGAAAAGCAGGCCTGCCCGCAGCCCCTCACTACAAAATACAGGCATTGGACTGATACAGAGATAAAATATGAACTTAGAGCAATGTTTTAATATCTTATTGTTTGCTTGATATAGGGTTTGTCTGTGTATCTCTGACTATACTGGAATTCATTGTGTAGGTCAGGCTGGCCTTGGATTTACCTGGGGGGAAAAGCACTCTCCACCACTGCACCGCTAAGTTATAATATCTTAAGCAACCCCTATATTTTTCTCCTCTTCATGCAGTGTCTAATTTTTGTTAACAATTGTTCCAAGAAACAATAGTTTTATGAATAGCTATTTATGTATATTTTAAGATGTTTTTGTATGTGTGTGAGGATATTCAAAGCCTAGAGACCAAAATGTAAATAAAATAGAAAAAATATTCCTTCTGTTCTTAACAACTGATGATTGAGTTAGAGAAAAACTTTGAAGTCTAAATATCAGATATTTTCTGAATAAATATTCACCATTATTTATATGTAACATTCTTTTATTTATTTAAATTTGTTTCTTCTTTGAGCATGTTTTCTAATAACAACTTACCTCACTTCCATATAAAGGAAGTAGGTCCATCTTTTTCAAAACATCTGCTTCCACACTTAAAGTATATAGAATATGGAATGGAACTGGATATCTTTAACTAACTTCTCTTAATATAAATATTGTTTAATAAATATTTATCCATGTATTACTCATAAACACTATAACAAACATTCATGACATAAATATTCAAACTTCACATTTGTAAGCATTTACAAAAATACTTTAAATAAATTTAGTTATGTAAAATATTGCCAGTCGTGATACTAAGAACTACTCAGTTTAATATATTTGGTTTTGAAACTTTTAAGACATTATGTAGATTCGTGAAGAGAGAAAACATGCTAAGTAGGTACACTTTGGCTTAGACTTCAAGTCCTAGAACCTGGGGAAGCAGAAACAAAGCACAATAGTTCTTATTAGCATCAGACACAGAAGGTGGCATTGTTGTCCAGAGCTTCAGGTGGGTCCTTCAAGTTTGAAGCTACATTGTTCCTCATCTCACTAGAATGCTTCTGAGTGAGAGAAGATGCTATTGGTGATCTGCTTGGTAAACAGAGGCCATCTGGCAATGAGCCTAGCAAACTTGCCTCTGTATAGGTATTAACTGTTATCAGTGCATATAACTAAGCAGCCTTATCTTTTGGAAAAACAGTAAGTCAGATAATACTGACATGCTTGTATTCTATTACTCTTAGTTTTGATAAAATTAAGTATGTAAGCCAACTGTATGTCCAGGTTTACAGAGATATTTACAATTGTTGCATACCGAATCAGCCTCAGTTAAAATGTGTTAGGCACCAGAATAGGTCCCTTAGGAACAATGCAGGAGGCAATGCATTTAAGTGTAATTTAACAACAGCAACAGAAAACATCAGTTAGTGATCACATTTATCCATTCAAAATCAACTAGACAAAGATGTGCATATTAGATGCAAGGTGCTAAAATAATGCTGTAGTGTGTGAATTACTCATGATATTTTGTTATGGGGGAAATCTTAATTTAAGTATAGCAGTATCCCTAGACATTGTTGATCATGTGGAATTTCCAACTTAATTTTTCTTCTGAGAATTGTACTTAATCAGTGCATTCATTGAGTTCTGTAGCTGATAAGCAATAATCATGTATAAGGCAAATTAAGTAATTCTGATATTATATAGCCTCCCATATGCCTCATATAATGCTATATGGGTTAGACAAAATTTATATCAGTGCCATTTCTAAGATTGTATACGATTATTTGTAAGCTGTTTGGAGGTCAGTAACACAATTTCATAAGACTTATAAGCAAACTTATAAGACAAAGGCACATTTAAGCAGAAACACAATTAGAAAGTGATTCTGAAGTAATGTATGAAATCACTGCTGTATTTCTATATTCTGATTATCATGAAACATATTTTCATGGATTCCTTAAATCTTTTACTTGTGCAGAGTAGACCATTTCAGTGAATATCACTATAGAGCTAATTAGATTCCCAGCTCAGGAATCCAATTTTATATTTTGCAAGGCATCTAGAAATCATCATATTAAAATTGTTTAAAATAAGTCAAACAAGATAAAATAGATTTAATTTTAATTTCTCTCATTATAGTCCTTTTTGTTCAAGTGAACAGTCATTGTGAAAATGGGTCTTTTAATAAAAACTGCAATTATCATGTCTTGTGCTGATTTTCTTCCAATTCCTTCCAAGATATATATGTCTATTTCCTGTGACCCTATTCTGATATGATGAAAATCCGTGATGACTGATTCTGTACCTTTGCTAAGCATTCAAGGCCCACTGACTATTTCTGAACAATGACTCATGTTTTGACTATTCTTTTGTCAAAAACATGGTACAATTAATTTTCTGTCACTTAATTATTTTTTCTGGGAACCAAACAGAGGTCAAAAACAGATTAAGAGAGAACAAGTTAATTTTGTCCCCCAGTTTCAGAATATATGCGTCCGCAGCAGTGAGGAAGAAGCTTGTGATAATTATCCTTCTCACACAGTGAGCAACAAGCAAAGAGAACAGGACAGGAGGTGGCCAGGTAAAGGATGTTTCAAGATTCTACAAAAGATGAAATTTGCTAGGAGAATGATACCTAAGAAATGTGTGGAAGATTTCACCTTAGTTATTGAATACTAATGGGTTTTTTCTTTCTCTTTTTCTTTTTTTTCCTTTTTTTTTTCTTGGCAGCACACTGTAGGAAGAGTCTAGATAATGAAGAAGGCCCAAGAGGGATGCATGAACTTTCCTAGGAAGAGTGGGAAGAGAAAATAGAAAAGATCTCCCGGGTGAACTAGGGGGTGGGAATTGGAGGGATGCAGGAATGGGAATGAAAGGGAGTCCTTTGGGCAGGCTGCGTGCTGGAAGTGGGCTGCAGTAAGGTTGGAGTGGAAAAGTAACAAAAGAGACATCTTGATGGGGGAGCATTTTGGGGTTAGAGAGAATTGTGCTGTCATGGAAACCCCAAGGAGCCTACAAGGAGGATCCCAAACTAAGACTGGTAGTGATAGAGGAGAGGATGCCTGAATTGGCCATCTATGATAAGAAGATTGGTGACTTACCTAATAGTCATCAGGAATACTCTATCTAGAAACTGATGGAAGGAGAAGTGAAGATTCACAGACAAGCACTATGCTGAGCTCCGAGAGTCTTACTGAAGAAAGGAAGGATTGGATGAGGCAGGGGGTGAGGGTAACGATAGAGGAAGCAACAAAGACAATGGACTTTAGCTCCCAAGATCTCATGGATGCTGGACCAACAGTTAGAGAACCTAGGCCTTATGCTTGAGTGTGACATTTGTGCAGCTTGATCTCATAGTAAGGCTTTTAACAATGGGAGCAGACTTCTCCCTGGCACTTAGCTGGCTTTTGGTAGCCTGTTCCCCATGTTGGATTATGTCTCCTAGTCTCGATGTAAAGCGAGGATCTCAGTCGTTAACTCTGCCTTAACTTCATATGACATGCTCTTTTTTGAATGAAGATGGAGGAAAAGTGGATGAGGAGGGGTAGCTGGGAAAGGGAAAGGGATGAGAGGAGAGAATGAAGGAGAAACTGTTTAGTATGTAAAATGATTTAAAAATAATATAGAAATAAAAAATTAAAAGAAAATACAAAGAAACTGGATACTAGATTATAAACACTGGAGAAATTAGGTGGAGGAGTCTGATAGATTTGAAAAAATGTACTTTATACATGTATGAAATTATCAAGTAATAAGAAAAAATAAATATTCAAATGTCACAAAAATTTAAACAGCAGTATACAGAAGTCTAATAGGAAATGTGACAGAGCTTACTAATAAACTGAAACATAGATAGAAATGATGGCATGCATCATGTCGTCCATCTCTATTCATACAAAAAGACCACTCTACACATGACAAAAGGAGAGTAGGTATTCTGTCAGTGAAAAGAGTAATTCTGCAGTGTGTGTGCTTCTATTACTTACTAAATCATATGGGAAAGTAAAGCAATTATAATATAGGTAGAGTGAGGGGAATGTAAGCAGAGCAATGAATAAAGTAGCTAGGAAAAATGACTGGTATATTAGTAGATGAACACATGCTAAAGGGTAGCATATAATACTTTAATATCAGCATTACATAATCAAATGTAAGACAGCTAGGCAGAATCTATAAACTATAAAGCACTTCAATAGAGAAGCACACCATTTGAAGGAATACCACAGAGTTTGTCTAAATCCAAAATCACTAAATTATTTTGTACTTATAATAGCAGGGTTTAGTGACTTCAAATACAAATCAGTTTCAAATATTGAAGCAAAAATCACAAACCGGAAACAAGAGACGTGAACACTATGTGAGACACAAAAATGGTCAGAAAAAATGAGGATTTGGTAACTCAGAAAGGGATGATACAAATAAAGAATTTGGAAAAAATAGCTAATGATCAAGTCACTAAGTTTGTCAAAATGTATGACTCTCACATCTATAGGATATAATAATAAATGAACACCAGTGTTTACAATGCAAATAAGAGTTGTATCAAAGCTAGAACACTGAAAATAAATTGCAATCTTAAATTAGAGTCACTAGAAAGACATGCTATAAGGAATTGTATTTTTAAGCAGCATCCCATCACACACACACACACATACACACACACACACACACACACACACACACACACACTACACACACAGGCATGGGGAGGAGGGGAAAGAGGAATACGGAGTTTTAAAAGAATAGTGTTAAAAATATCCAAAGTGGAACACTGAAGAGCTAGGAGAATGGCCTCATTCAGCACAGACTTCTGTAACAATCAAAACAGTTGTTAAAAACAAGAATGAGTAAAGATAATAAATGACAAAAATTAGAAGCTGAAATATTAGCTTTCAGACATTCTGATGCTACAAGAAGGGGCATAGAACACATAGAAAAGTTGTTAGGATAAATTCCATAATTCCAAATGAAAGCAGAGAACTGTGCCAACTGTCTAAAATATGCTAAAATGATAGCTACATAATTATTTTTGAAATTATGTCTAGTGAGTGTGGTTAATAAATTACAAATAAGTAAAATTATAAAATAATGCTAGGAGAAAAGGAAACATAAAAGTCAGGCTTTCCTATGTGATATAAAGAAAAGAAGTCAGTGGTTGCTTTTCATTTCTTCACTTTTTTTCCATCATTGACTATTGCTGTGACCTGAAGGCTGCTCGGAAAAGAACGGAAAAGGTGCTGCATCAACAGCGTAGATGCCAAGAGTCAGGTACAAAGCAAGCAGCAAACTTGTCTGTTCAGCTGGGGACAGCATTATACACCCTCATCCCAGCTCCCAAGCTGCATTCTGATCCATTGACTTTGCATAGTCAACCCTCATTGGCTTGGCATGATCAGGACCTTTGACAGTGCCAGTTGCTAGGTGCTCAGGCAAACACTGGGTTGGCTCATCTTTCAGCCTTGTATGACTATCTTATCTTCTTCCTTTGATTATTTAATTTATTATTTGTTCTTCTCTTTAGTTTTCAATCAAACTGCTTTAATCTAGTAGTCATGGAAATATATTGACTTTGGAGAATTTTGTTATTATTATGCTCCTAAATTGTGTAGTATCTAGAATAAACTTTGACCAATTTTAGTAAAATGCAGACATTTAAAACCTCATGGGAGCCAGTAATATTTCACAGACTTTCACTCATTATAAATGAGTTTAAAACTCCCAATAAAACCTAAAATCTGTCATTCCAGATTTCTTAAAATTAAAATTCAAATCTGCTTAGAGAAAACACATTTCAACAAGAGATCCATATATTCTTGGCACAGAGTCTAGGACCTTGCAGATGGTAGGCCATTGCTCTGTCCTAAGCTCTGTCCTCAGCTCATGAAAAATATATTTTAATATTACAAACAAAATGATTTTGAAAATATGAAACTGAAAATTCTAATAAAGACAAAATTTAAAATGTCTGTTAAAATAGACTCAAATATAAAGCTGTTGAGATATATAGTCTAACTTATGACACTTATTGCTTTCTGTTGCAGTTAATACTACATAATATATTAATAATAAATTTATTAAATTATTATCAAGTATATCTGCATTCATGATCACTTAATTTGTTTATAAGTTGCATTTAAAATAAAACAAATGTCTGACCAGACAGTAAGCATAGGTCAAATTGTTTTAAGAATTGATATTAATGCTATAATTATTAATCTTTTACATTTAAGTAAAAATTCTCATTTGTTTTCAATATACTAGACCTTATATAATTTTACTTAGCCATTTACAGAATAATTTATAACACCTTATTTAAATTTCAAATTATAAGTCATCCATCAAAACTGCTTGCAATTTTATTCAGTTGAAATAATCATGAAGGTACAAAAGTAAAATTTAAATTGCAAAAGATAAGGCACATGATTCTGAAATTTCTGTAGATATTGACAGGTTTTTTTTTTACAACAAACTAATTTCATTCCAGTGGTTATTACCAGGGGTTAATGAAATTAATGAGAGTAAACATTTATAAATTCTCATGTATTTTAAAGATCATGTATTTACCTTGAAAAGAAAATTAGCAGTATGGTAAGTTAATGCTTGAGCATCTTTTTAAAGAAATGGAATATTTATTTTAGTTCGCAGTTTCTGTGTCTTACTATAGTCAGTAATGGGTGACTTGCCAGGTTGCAGTTCAGGACATCAGGATTAAACAAGTAATTACAGGCAAGACTCTATTACAAGGTATAAAGTTTTAGCCCCTTCACTAATCATGACCAACCTCCTAACAGTGCAATAGTCTCCCAAATGAACATTACAAGTTGGGGACTATGTATTCAATCACATGAGCCTGTGAGAGACATTTCATTTCTAAACCCTGATAAAATCAAATATAAAAGTACTTCAATATAATAATTCACTTTACTTCTTAATTACCATGTTCTGTGATCAGATTGGTGACTATTGTGATCAGGGAACCTTTATCCAGTAACTGATCAAAAAAGATGCAACAACATTAGGTTAAGCTTGGAGAATTCTGCTGAAAAGAGGCAGAAAGGATTGTAGGAGCCAGAGGGGTCAAGGACACCACAAGAAAATCCACAGAATCAACTAACCTGGGCACATAGAGGCTCAAGAAATGAACCAACAACCAAGGAGTGTGCTTGGGACTAGTCTAGGCACTCTGCATATATTTGACAATGGTGTGGCTTATTCTACTTGTTGCACTCCTAACATTGGAGTAGAGCCTGTCTCTAATGTTTTGGCTGGTTTAGGGGAACCTATTTCTCATACTGGAGTGCCTTGCCTGGTCATAATACAAGGGGAAGAGTCTACTCTTACTGCACTTGATATGCCATTCTTCATTGATAGTCTTGGGAGTTCTGCCCATCTCTGAACAGAAACAGAGGAGTTGAAGGGCGTGGATGAAGGGCAAGTGGGAAAAGGAATGGAAGGAAAGGAGGGAGAGGAAAACTGTAGTTGGAATTTAAAATAAATAACTAAATGAGTAAGTAAATAAATAAAATAAGAGTTAAAAATAGAATTAAAGTGAACACAGTTTTCTAATTTCTGAAAGCTTTTGAACTTTTTGAGTAAAATTTGAGTCTCTTGTTAAGAGTTGCATACTTTATGAGGATTTGACATATCCCTGTGCCTATTTGTTACTGAAATAACATCTATAAAAATAATTATGTAGTAGTATTGTGGGATACTTCTCTATCCACTTAGTAAGTAATTGTAAAGTGAAAAACCCACTAATGTATCTTTTGTTTGTTTTGAGACAGGGTTTCTCTGTAACTGTGGAGCCTGTCCTGGGACTAACTCTTGTAGACCAGGCTGGCCTCAAACTCACAGAGATCTGCCTGCCTCTGCCTCCTGAGTGTTGGTATTAAAGGCATGCACCACCACTGCTCGACCCCAAAACTGCATCTTTAAAAGATTGAAGTTTGGTTTGCTCTGATTAAAAATCTGGAAATAATAAACAGTATTCCTTGGGGGAAAACTATACAGTATCAATGACTCAGAATCTTAGTTTTTCACCATTTTACACATGTAGCATTTTTCATTTCTATAGGTGCCCTAGATTCTGTCCTTATGGTTTCATTTGAGCTATAAAGAGGACTGAGCCTAAGCAGTGAATGTAGATATAGAGAAAGCACATGTGACTTGTAGTGAGAGTCCATGGCCTCTGACTGTTATCTTTGGCCTGAACTTAGTCGCATGATCTCTCAAAGTTACAAAGGTTTTGAACAACTTTATGCCTGACTTCCCTTTTCCCTGCAAATAAGACAAAGAAAAATATGAATGGATTTCAAGTATCTTCCTGATAACTAGGTTATAATTACTAAAATATAACACAAAGCTCTTATTTATTGTTAGTAATGTGGCTAGCATTATTTACATTTAATGAGCACACTTTGTGTACAAGTGAACAGCAGTTGGGTAGGAATTTGAATTTAGGTCTTTCGATAATGAATTTTCTCTTCTATCCACTGTGCCAGGTTATTTATAATTGACAAAGTATAAAGATGGTTATTTATAATTAACAAGGTATAGAGATGGAAGCTCATGACTTTCATCATTGTAGACAGCGACCAGTCACAGCTCAGATTGGTCCAGGATCTTTTGTGTGTTTCTTGTCTGGGATTTTATGTTTATTATTTTTATGCTTTTAATTATTTATATACTTTCTTATTTTTTTAGTATTTCAGAATTTTTTTAAAATTAAATTTGCTTATTTATTTTGCATCCCAATTGTACTTTTCCCTCTCCATCTTCTTCTATTCCCTCCCACCACACCCTCTCCATACCACCCTAATCTACACTTTCTCTCTTTCTGTTCAGAGAGCGGCAGGCCTCCCATGGATATCAACAAGCCATGGCATATCAAGTTGCCCTATGACTAAGCACGCCCCCTTGTATTAGGGCTGGACAATTCAATCCAGTATGAGGAATAGGTTCCAAAGAGCCAAACAAAGCATTAGTGACAGCTTATGTTCCCGTTGCTAGAAATCTTAAAAGTAGCAAGTTATACAATTGCCATATATATGTAGAGGGCCTAGGTTGGACCCATACAGGCTCCCATGTTCTTGGTTCAGACTCTCTGAGCTCCTATGAGACCAGGATAATTGTTGTGGGTTTCCTTGTGACCTCTCTGCTTCCCACAGTCCTTCCTTCCTCTCTTCAGCAGGATTCTCCAAGCTCAACCTAATGCTTGGTTGTTAATCTCTGTATTCATTTATATCAGTTACTAAATGAAAGCTCTCTGATGACAACCAGGGTAGCTACCAATCACCTCACATCCCATACGAAGGACAGACTGTAGGTCAAATATTTGTGGCTGATTGGTGTACCAATCCCTCTTCTGAAAGGCTTGCCTGGTCACTGGAGATGGCCAGTTTAGGCTACGTATTCACTGTTGTCAACCTGGGATTACCTTCGTGCATTCTTGGGAGTTTCCCTTGCTCCAGCTTAATATCTGACTCCCAAATGCCCCCATTTCCAGTCATCACTGTTAGTATTTTCTCCCTCCATCCATCCCCAACTGAGTTCTTCATGTTCCCATGCATGTCACCTCCAGTGCACCTGTGGGGTGTCTTCTCAGAGATCCATGGGTCTCTGATCCCTCCTTTTTATCTAGCCTCTCTTGGTCCATGAATCATAGCATGGTTATCCTTTACTTTACAGCAAATATTCACTTATAAGTGAGTAAATGCCATATTTGTGTTTCTCACTCTGGATTAATTCACTCAAGATTTTTTTCTAGTTCCTTACAAATTTTATAACACCATTGTTTTTTAACAGTTGAGTTATACTTGATTGGGTAAAATGTACCATATTTTTTTTTATCCATTCTTCAGTTGAGGGACATATAAGCTGCTTCCTGTTATTGGCCATTACAAATAAAACTTCTGTAACATAATTAAGCAAGTGCCCTTGTGCTGTGACTGAACATCGTGTGGGTATATGCCTCAGAGTGGTATAGTTGGGTCTTGAATTAGATCATTTTTCATCTTTCTGAGGAACCACCATATTGATTTCTAAGGCAACTGTGCAAGTTTGCACTCCCACCAAACAGAGGAGTGTTCCCCTTCATAATCTTACATTTGTGGTTTTTATCTTAGCCATTCTGACAGGTGTAAGATGGAATCTAAGAGACATTTTGATTTGCTTTTCTTTTATGGATAAGCATGTTGAACATTTCTTTATGTGCTTCTTGGCCATTTGAAATTCTTCTGTTAGGAAATCTTCATTTGGATCTCTACTCCATTTTAAAATTGGATTATTATTATTATTTTGACATCCAGTTTGAGTTCTTTAGATGTTTTGGAGCTCAGTACTCTGCTGGATATGGGGTTGATTAAGATATGTTCTCATGCTGTAGGCTTCTGTTTTGTCCTTTTGACAGTGTCCTTTGTCTTAAGAAACTTTTCAGTTTCATGAGGTCCCATTTATTAATTGTTAATCTTAGTATCTGTGTTATTGGTGTTGTGCTCAGGAAATTGTCTCCAGTGTCAATACATTCAAGATATTTCCCATTTTTTCTTTTGTCAGGATCATTGTAACTGGACTTATGTTGAAGTCTTTGATGTACTTGAAATTGAGTTTTGTGCAGGGTAGTAGTTATGGATTTATTTGTATTCTTCTTCAAGCCAAAATCTAGTTGTGCCAGCAATATTTCTTGAAGATGCTTTCTTTTTTTTCATTGTATGATTTTAGTAAACCAAATTCAAGACCACATTAAAAATTTGTCTACCATGATCAAGTAGTCTTCACCCCAGATACATAGGGATGGTTCAACATACAACATGCTAAGGTAATCAAAAATCCATCACCTCTTCATCTTTAAAGTCTTTGAGAGATCAGGGATAGAAAGAACATACCTAAATATAATAAAAGCAATATACACAAAATGACAGCCAACATGAAATTAATGGTGAGAAACTCAAAGCAATTTCAGAAAAATTAGGAAAAAGACAAAGCTGTCCACTCTCTCCCAATCTACTACTTGAAGTTCCAGCTAGACCAATAAGAAAACAAGTTGAGATTAATGGGAAACAGATTGGAAAGGAAGATGTTAAAATATCACTATTTGCAGATGATATCACTAGTTCTTCTATATACAAACAATAAATGGACTGAAAAAGAAATCATGGTAACAACATCATTTACAATAGACACACATAACATAAAATATCTCTGGGTAACTCTAGCCAGGCAAGTAGAAGATCTATAGAACAAGAACCTCAGGTCTTCAAAGTAAGAAATTAAAGAAGATATCAGAAGATGGAAAGAACATTCATACTCATGATAAAACTTCAACACAACTCATTACAGACATTGAAAGAACAATACTCAACTTCCTATGGATAAACAAAAACCCAGGATAGCAAAAACATTGCTGTACAGTAAAAGAATATCTGAAGTTATGGCCAGCCCTGATTTTAATCTTTATTATAGACCTGTACTAATAAAATACATGGTATTTGCATAAAAGCAGACATGTGAATTAAAGGAATTGGAATGAAGATCCAGACCTATATCTGCATACCTATGGATACCTGATTTTTTAATAAAGAAACCGATTTTTTGAGCATTTTAAATATTAAGAAATATAAACTCACCATGAAAGGAGAGACTCACAGAAGGTACATGGGAAAGAGCTGTAAATTGGTGGATCAGTAACTCTTTTACAAGTAATGGTAACAAATTACACTTTTGTTAAAGGATGTGGGCAAGGGATACTTGCCTCCTTATGCTACTGACAATACTACGACTAACAGTAGTCATGCAAGTCAAATGCAGTTCATGCACATAATAATCATTCTTAAGTCCTTATTAAATAGAAATATGACAGTTACTGGGAAACTGTCCTGTAGCTTTCTTTCCATTGAACACTTGTTTCTCCCTCCATTACAAACTCACTAATCACCCAGGTATAGATGCTACATATATGTGTGCATATTTCAGTGAAAAGGCTGAGTACACATTTGATAATTAATATTTTAGGTAGTATTTTTTATTGAACTATTTCTTCTAAAGCATATTATTTCACAGTCCTTTATAAGTCTGGTTGCATACATGCATCATTTTCAGCTCTTGATTCATATGCATATTTGAATAAACGAATGAAGACTAGTGGAATGAAGTAATCAGTCAAGCTTTCGAACTGCCTGAACAATCGCACTGGCTCTTGCAGGCACCCTCCTGTGTTGGAACAGGTTCATGCAAAGGGAACACCTGTAGCTCGGCAATTCCATGCTGAAGGTAAAATCAGTCAGAAGGGCTACAGTGATTTAATGAATATTTTTCTATCCAGATGAATTACCCTTCTCTATCTGAGAAGTTTATTTCAGCCTAAGTAACTGAGATTGATGATCTAGTACCCGCCATCTGTTCCAGCTTGCCATTACCACAGCATTCTAAAGTATTCTGAAAAAGTTTTTCAGTACATTACAATATTCATGTTTTAGTTTTTCATCATAGTTCATATAACTATCATGACACATCACAAAACTGTAGCAAAAAAATCACATTGTTTTTTTTCTACAAAGTAACATTATTTATTAAGTTTTAGAAAGCATTGGAATATATTCTATGGAAAGTTAACCATAAGCTGTTGACAGAAATTTAAGGAGTAAATAATACTTCATGTCATACAAGGAAATAATACTTAGCCATAATAATAAAAATAACATATAATAGACTTAAACATTTATGTTAAATTTATTAATATATGCACATTCTTAATTCTAAATAACATATATATTTGATAGACTGCATGAAAATGTTTGTGTATGTTATATAATATCTTTATTTACAAAGTAGATATTAATTGGAATTTTGAAACTGAATAAATGAAGTTATAGAAACCTTATATAACCTGTCAGACTTAGATTGTTATATGTAACTTTAGATAAATAAATAATATTTATTCCTTTTGCCTTTTTATAGGCATCATTAGTGTGATTTTCTTCTCTTCCTTTCCCTGCTTTCTGTATTGACCTTCCCTTATTTTCCCCAATTAGAGTGTATACCTATTTTACTCATTTTCCCCTTAAATTAACTTTTGTCTTGCTTTCTCTCTCTTTAGTGTTGCTCTTCCTGCCCCCACACTCCTTTTCCCCCTATTTTCTTTCATTACTTCAGTTATAGATTCAGACATGAACTCTTGGAACTAGGAACCACAAAGTTGTGAGAAATCCGGATTATTCTATCTGGGTCAGGTTACCTCAGTCAATATATTTTCTACTTTCAGCATTGCCTACAAATTTTATATTCTAATTTTTTCTCACAACTAACTAATCATCCGTATCATATATGTACTACATTTTTTATTATTTATTTGTCAAAGGAAGGATGTATAGATTGTTTCTATTTCCCAACTATTGTTTTTTTAAAGATTTATTTATTTATTATATATACAGTGTTCTGTCTACATGTGTGCCTGCACACACACCAGAAGAGGATACCAAATCTCATTACAGATGGCTGTGAGCCACCATGTGGGTGCTGGGAATTGAACTCAGGACCTCTGGAAGAGCAGTCAGTGCTCTTAACCTCTGAGCCATCTCTCCAGTCTCTCCTAACTATTGTTAATAGAATGACAGTGAACATGGGTTGGCCAATATAGTATTTGTAGAGTAAGATGTTAAGCACTTTAGTAATATTTGTCATATTCCAAGTTGTATATTAGGGTATTATGGTATATTTATTTAGCTTTTTGTGACTTCTTCATTCTGATGTATAGAGTGGATGCACTGAATCTCTTTTTATAACTCCATTTTTATACCTTTATAATTATTTTCATTATTTTGTTCAACCACTTGTTTGTGTTTTCATGGTCCAACCTCAGTTCAGCTTTTTAATTTTTTTTCATGTCACTTTTGACTTCCTTGACCATTTTATTACAGCTCTTTTGAAATATTTGTACTGCAGGTAAACTAAATTGCCTTTCTTAATAGAAAATGACTGGGTTGTTAATTTCCTGAGGAGACACACTGTCTTGGTTATTCATGTGACTTTTTTGTTTGATAATAGATCTTAAAATCTAGAATTAAGTCTTTAATGATCTTTTATGATGTGACTATTTGTTGTCACCTTTGTTTTACTTATTGTACCTTTAGAGACTTGAATTTTTGTTTTGATTTATTCTATTCCGCTTGTTTCTTTTTTTCCTAAAATGTTGAATTGAGCAATTATATTTCTAGCATGTTTTTGAACAGCACATAATTGTACATGGTTCTCATTTTGATAACCCTCCCCAAGTTTTAATTTTTTTGTGATCCTATATTATTTGTTGATGAACTTTGACAAGTGATTTTTACTGTTGCTAGTGATGTTTAGTTGTATAAGAAAGCATGCTGGGTAGTTCAAGAGGAGCTGAACAGTAAGGCATTCCTCCACAGTTTCTGCCTTGAGTTCCTGTGAGTTCCTGAGAGTTGTGAGCAAAAAAGTCACTTTCCTCTGCATGTTCTTTTTGGACATGGCATTGTATTACAACAGCAGATGTCCTAACTAAGAAAACATTGGTTATCAAAATGGTAGGATTTAATCCACCATGGAAGTCACCCTCAGACTCTATGTAAGGCTGATTCTAGATTACAAGAATTGAGTTGGATAAATCCTAATGGAATACAAAAGAAAGAGAGCAAATGCCTGGAGTCCGTTGTTCTTTTCATCCTAACTGCTGACATAATGTGCCTTGTACTCCTGCCGTCACATTTCATCATGCCGTTGCTTTAAACTGTTAACAAAAATGAACACTTCTTTCTTTGATCTTGTTTTGTTAACTCAACATGTAGAGCAGTGGCTCTCAACCTTCCTAATGCTGCAACCCTATAATATAATCCCTCATCTTGTGGTGACCCCCATCCGTAAAGCTATTTTGTTTCTACTTTCTAATTGTAATTTTGCTACTGTTATAAATCATAATGAAATTATCTGATGCACAGGATATCTGATATATGGCCCTAGTGGGGACCTGGACCCACAAGTTGAGAACCACTGAGGAATCAATATTTAAATGTGGTACCAGAAAGTTGAGTCACTGCTATGCCAAACTCAAATATGTGGTTTTTAGGTTGCTAAAATGGTTAGTGGGAGGTTAGGGAAGTATTTAGAACTTTGGACTACAAAGGCTCCATAATGTTAAGTAGAGTTGACGAACTGTTGTGATTGACGTCTGAAACACCAGAATGGCAAGACAAATGCATCCAGTGGAGGTTCAACTATTGAAATTTCAGAGTCACAAGTATTGTAATTTCCTGGTTTCGCTTGTGCTCTCCCCCCAGCTCATATACTCTATCTGCTTCCTCTTCTGTGGGGTTCCCTGAGCTCTGAGGGGAGTTGTTTGATGGAGACTTCCCATTTAGGGCTGAGTATGCCAAGGTCTCTCAGTCTCTGCATAATGTCTGGCTGTGGGTGGTTATGTATGTTTTCATCTGTTTCAGGAGGAAGCATCTTTGTTGATAGCTAAACAATACATTGACATATGAGTATAGCAGAATATCATTAAGAGTTATTTTATCACTACATTTATTTTGTAATTGTCTTGAGGGTGAAATGCCCTGTCAGATACAAGTTTAAATAAAATATGCATCATCTGGCACATTTACCAAATGCATAACTTAGAATATGAATAAATTTACAAATAGTGTTTTTTATTTAGTGCATTTGAATTATATTGAGTATGCTTCTTGCAGATTTTGGATGACTTCTTTATTGGCATAATTAAGGTTTAAAAGTAGCACATATTAGCTTGCTGCTGTATAACTCTCATGGGCAGACTTGCGTTCACATCAGTTAACATATATTTAGTCACAATTTCTTTCTGAAACTCACACTATTAAATGCAGAGTTGTACCACTAGATACATCTATAGAACAATCTGGTACTACGGTTAGTTGAACATTGTGGAATAGAGGATAAGAGAATTGTAAGGGCCAGAGGACCAGAGAGGGTTTTGTGTGTGTGTGTGTGTGTGTGTGTGTGTGTGTGTGTGAGAGAGAGAGAGAGAGAGAGAGAGAGAGAGAGAGAGAGAGATTACAGACATCTGAAAGTGTCTAGTACATCCATCCAGTCTCAGCAACATGATAGCACTAACATGAGCTGAATACAGACTACTATAGATGTTCCAAAGTGGATAGGAGAAACCCCATTAGGCCTCCAACCCTATGCAAAGAACATATGCATAGAAGTGCTAGAAGTGGAAAAAACCCGCTTCCTTATGGTTATCCAACACCAAGTGATCATCCCTGAACAAAACACACATAAGTAGCAACATACACTCTGAGAAGTTTATGTTTAGGTATACAGACACATGTGTATATACACATACATATATATCACAGTATATGAATATTCATATACATATACATATATCTATATATGTATGTATATGTAACAATAAATAATGAAGAGGCCATGAATTTGAATATGAGCTGTATGGGAAGGTTTAGAGAAAGGAAATCGGAGGAAAAAATTATATAATTATATTGCAATCTCAAAGGAAAGAACTAAAAGCACATGAACAATTATTTTGAAACATTTCTTCATAGAGAGAACAAAGTTGCTCCCCTGCTCAGAATTGATACATTGCATCTCAGGACATAGAGACTCCTAATTTTCAGCTGCTGAGGAAACTAAAAAGGCTCAGTGAATTCAGAAAGCTATAGGGTTTTTAACATAAAACCTTCCCCAGTGTAAAACCTCCTGAGGAATGGGAGAATTACCCACTTTCCAGTAAGTAACCGTGAATCCATTTCCTCGGAGCAACACCCAGAACTCATTCTTTCACCAGACTAGATCGGGATATACTCAGCATATTTTCTGTATATTGTTTAAGTATAGTAAACTTATTATCACAAAAATGAATGCAAATTATTAAAGTATTTTTCTTTACTTCATTTTAACATATTTTAAAAATTACTTGCCAGATGTGTTTAAAAACTAACTCAACCATAATTTAAGAATATGCATTAGGAAAATATTTTGATTGGAATCACCAAATTTCACATACATTATTATTATCTAGACATACTCACAAAATTTAAGGTAGAAAAAAGTCCTATAAGAATACATTTCATATAATGACAGTTCAAAAACAGTTTTTATTCATAAATTATAATTCTACTATATATGTAATTATTTATGTAAATTATTTTGTTTGTATTTGTACAATATATATATATGGCTTATATGAAAAAGAGAAGTTTTGTCACAAATAAGCATCAATTAATAAGGCATAGGGAATTGTTCCTCTTTTTTCTGGAAATAAGAATATTGTTTATATTCTTTAAACATATTTATAGCTGAGCGGTGGTGGCACACACCTTTAATCCCAACACTTAGAAGGCAGAGGCAGGCAGAGCTCTGTAAGTTCGAGACCAGCCTGGTCTATAAGAGGTAGTTTCAGGTCAGGCTCCAAAGACACAGAGAAACCCTGTCTTGAAAAATAAAAAAAAAACATATTTATAAACAAGATGCTATTTTACAATATTGCTGAATGTCTACATATACAATCACATATACGCAAACATAATTACAATGAAAGGTGTTCTAAGTTGTTATTTTGTGATATAATTAGAATTTTCATATTTGATCAAGAATTAAGAGAAGAGGAAGCTAAAGATTGCTCAGGGCTTAAAGCTCCATCTGTTCTATAGAAAACCTGAGGTTAGTTCCTGGCACCCATGCCGAGCAGCTCATAACTGTCAGTATATCTCAATCCAGAAAATCCTAATACTGTCTAGCTTCCATAGACACCAGTACTCACTCATGTGCACATGCCCACAAATAGACACCATTTAAAGTTACAAAAAATAAATCTTTAAAATCAAAGATGAAAGATGCAGGGTTTGGGATTAAAAAAAAACAACCTTACATTAATATAAAAATCTGTGGTAATTAAAAGCAAATATTGATATAATGTAATATATGCATATAGAAATTGTCCTTAAATTCTGATTTCTGTCAGGGATCTACATTCTGGGAAAGCTATTAACAATTCTAGAACCAACAAGGAAAAATATCAGCATTCTTGAAATTAAGCCATATGAACATCAGTTCGTTTGCTTTACACTGTTCTAAAGTCTGTCATTTTTAATACGTGAAGATTTTACATGCAGAAATATCTGCTTGAAATTAGATACAGAACTGAGAAATAAATCTAAATTGGAGAGTGTAAAATTTTAAATTTTCAAAAGAAAATAAACAGACATGTTCAAAACAAAACCTTACATTGCAGTCTTTACTGTCAAGTTAAGATTAAAATATTATATTTAAAATCTTCATGAAATAACCAGAAACAGAAAACTTTCTCTTTAAATGGAGATATTACAATCAAACTCAATTTTGAAAAAGAAAACTTATGAAAACTCTAACTTTGAAGGAACTCATTAGTAAGATAATGTATTAAAAACTGCAATAATAATATACAAAGGTCTTACTTTTCTAAGCATCCTGCTTCCAAATTAAATCTTGGATAGAAATTGATGTTCTGTTTGACACTCTAATTATGGACTTGGCCATGACCTTGCTACTCACGGATGTTATTCATGAGTGATTGCCCAACAGTAGCTGGCAGAAGAAAGACTGTTTATTAAGCAACAATTTCAACCTCCTATTCGAAATTCTCTGACTAGAAGAAAATATGTAATGATTTAGATTTTTCTTCTAACAATAATATTAATTTTGTATTCCATAGTAATTTGTTTTGTAATCATGGTTAAACACTTCCAATTAAATGCTATCAATTGAACTTGCTAATAAAAGTTGAATGTACTATTTAAAATCCTATAGTCAAAGTTCACAAATATAAATGAATATATCATCCATGGACTAATTATAAAAATCATGAATATGTTAAGGAATTGTGCTAATTGACCAATTTTACAAGTTATTATGAGTCAAACAGGATTTCTTGCTGTAATACATTTGTCTTTTTAGTAGTGAGGTGTGAAATGCAAAATTTACCAGATGGGATGGAAGACTCCTGAAACACGTGTGTCAACACTGTAGGAATAACAAGGTATTTTTGGCTTTGTCATCTGAAATCGAGTTTTGATTTTAAATCTTAAAATATGAAGCTGCTAGAACCATATATGTAAGACATGGGGTTGGTAATGGTTCTTCTGTCACAATGTCATTGAAATACCTTCATAACACTGGGCTGTCATGTGGTTTTGGTTTACAGTATGCAAGTATTCTCTATGAGAAACATGAATTGCAAGTGAAATAGAAACAGGTAAACAAGGAAACTATTAATACCATTTTTCTGATACAGGAAAACAACAGAGCCTATCTCCCCCTAAAACACAGGGAGTTTAGGAGGGGTAGTCCTCATCAACAAATTATTTCATTTGAAATATTTTCAAGTAGATTTCAATTTTCTTTTTTTTTGTTGTTGTTGTGGAGTTCAATAATGGCTTAGTGGCTACCTCTCCAGTAAGACTTATCATTTATTTATAAGAAAACTAACAAGAATTTAATTTAGCTTATACTTCACAATAAACCTGCTTCTAATTCTAGACATGAGGCTTTGAAGACAGAAGCAACTTGCACTTCTATTTATAACACTTGCTTGAATGATATATTTATGAATTGGCAGAGGTTAAACCATATAGCCTGGCAGAACTGATTATCACATCTTATCAAATGAAGAGAGCCCCCAGGGCATTAATAATTCTCACCCATTAATATTGGCTTTGCCACTAGGCAGTTATATAAGCTGACAGTTTGGCAAAAGTATTACTCCATGAATACTTATATAGTGATCATCGAAAATGTCTTTCATATTACTAAATTCTCAGCTACTCACAAGGCAATTAAAATCAGTCCCCCATTTGAAAGCAGATGTACAAAAGAATTATCTTTATGCTAATATTATTTCTCTTACACTGCAATTTATCAAATTCAATAATTTGCTTTAAATAAAAATAATGTAAGCATACTCCAGTGAGTAATTATTTTCCCGGGAATAGCAACTATTGTCCTGGAAATAAATAACCAGGAGCTTCTTCCTAAAATATCCTATGAATATGATCAAACAACACTTTAAAAGCCTATATGTTATACTTTCAGATTTTAGAATTAAGGGTTGGAGTTTCTCAAGGAAACTTTTGAACTTCAGACATTATTGAGGCTTAATTGGGGCTCTGCCTCTGGACGAATATATGCCTACTTGAAGTCATGAACACCTGTTTTTCCTTCTGTCATTAAAGCCCCAGACTAAAACTTAATGCTCTTAAAAACATATTTTAATTTTCCTATATGGAGTAATTTTTAATTAAATAAATGTTTTTAATTAAAACTGAATAAAACATGAAGACATATTATCAATATTTAAATTGTGACATCAAGGATGATTTTATTACACAGTGTTAATACTACTTACAGCATTTAATATTGCACTCATAATGATGAAGAATATGTAATTAGAGAATTATTCAAATATTCTAAAATAATTCCTTGAGGATCACAATTATTTATCGTTTTTAGTAATTAGAGTCATTCAATTAATTGCAATTATCTAAAAGATCAAGAATCAGAGCCAATCATGTGAACTGATTTAACAGGATTAAACTATTATTTGACCATATGTTTATTTTTATATTGAATAACAAGACACATTTTCTCTTACAACTTCGTTCATTTTAGACTGAATCTTAATATAGATAAAATTGGGAGATAAGACTAGTAACTAAATTGTAAAAGTTATTAACACATAAAATAAATGTGATGCTTCAAAAGTTATTTATACTTGCATATATAGTCACAATTAATTAAAATTAAAGATAAAACTGTATAAGTAAATTAAAACCACATAGTAAATTACAGTGTCTTGAAATTGTCTTTCTTGTATAATCTGGCAGCATTCTTTTTAAACCATTATGTTTGAACTCTCCATGCTCAAAATTAAGCAAAAGCATATGGGTGAGGGTAAGTGTTTGAGTTACAGCTGCATTTCTGGGGACACATCATGGTTGATCTGCCACTCCCTGCAAGGCTAACACTTTCCCTAGTCTGGGCTAATTACGATGGTATTCTTTTGTACATTTCTTTCTCTAATATTATATTCATCTCTGGATATTATTTTCTCTCTTAGTCTTAGTGATATTTATTCCGTGTAAATAAGTCCCCGTGCATCCTGGCCTTCCTTCTTCTGATGGTTCCTCATTTACTCCAGTTAGAACCAAAATCTGGAGAGTTGTAAGCACCATTTCTCATCAAAGTTACTCCTGTTATTTCACTAACATCAGACATTCTTTGATTACTGTTTTGAAGCACATGAAAGACTTCTAATGACCTCTTCTAATAGCTGAGAATTTAGGTAATTTTACAAGAGATTACTAAATTTCTCAAGAAGCCACAGTGAAACGTTGACTTTGTTTGAGTTTCTGACTATACTTCTCAGTGTGAATATCCTACTTTATTTATTTCCCCCACTCCAGATCCTGATACATTTTCATTTATCAAAACACTAGAATTCCCTAAATTGTAAAATGCCTATGTTTTAGAGGAGATAACATTCAAATCATCTGATCTTTTTAAACTTTCAGTTCAATGGTATTTAATATCCATGTGGAAAAAGAATACTTCAGGTGGACTTCCACCGTAGACTGTGTAGTAGCTAGACTGTCTTAAATGAGCCTATTTACTTTTAGCTCATCTTCTCAGCATTATGTTTTTCTGTACTTGCTGAACAAAGGGATGATTATGACCAAAGACCTCAGTTGTGTCTACTAAGAGTTCATTACTACCCACAGAGGTTAGAAGTTTTTAAAAGTAGTCTTTGCGGTTGTATAAATAATCACACTGTGAAATTTCGTGACTTTGTTAATAAAATGAATCTTGGACCAGGGGGCAGAGCCAGGGACTACTTGACAGAAATTAGCCAAAGTAAAAACAGAGGAGGCAGGGATATGGATAAAAAGACTCACACAGGAAGAAGTAAGGATAGACTTGGAGATTCATTGTCTTTTCAGTTTGAAAAATTGGAGAGACACTTTCTTTCTTTCTTTCTTTTTTTTCTGAGTATCTGGTCAAAAAGGAAGGTCTGCAGGTTGTTTCTTGGTTTTTCTGATCTAGCATGTTTTCACCACAACATCTGACTCCAGAGTCTTTATTGATAAAAAGAAAAATATAGACTTGGTTAAAACTTACATTTGGTGGCTGCAGTCAGGCTGGTGCCCACAGGATCAAAATTCTGCCATGTGTGGTCTGAGTGGCTGGGTACTGATAGCAAGGCTGTGGGATTTGGGCAGCAGTTAAAATAGCAGTAGATTCATGTGTGACTGCTAAGCTCACAGAAAAGCATTTGGTGCCCACTGAAGCTGTAAAGAGATGGGTATCAGATCCAGAAGTCAGAAAAATATTAATTTAATCTTTGACTTTTGAAAATGCTAATTCAGAATCCAAAAGGTTGATTCAGTCTTTAAATGCAAGATCAGTATAGAGATAAATGGATTAGTAATTCAAATAGTATTAAATTTCAAGCTCATGATGATGTTTTCTTAGAAGAAACGATTTCTAAAAATTTTAAGAAAAATAAAAATTGTTAGATGTTATAATTGTTGCAAACAAGGTCATTTGAAAAGGGATTGTAGACAAAGCATTCCTAGAAATGATTTTTTTTTCTCAATAGATAATCCAAGAAGAATGCCCCAGCCTTATTGAGTATACAGAAGTTGTGACAAAGCTGGCATTAGAATATTGAGTGCAACAAGGGACAGACCATGTAAACTTTTGCCATTGGAAAATGTGGGCCTCTCACAGGCCAAAATATCAAATTTGGTTCAATCATTCCATGCTAGCATTGGAGAAACTCAACCAAGGAGCAATTAAAAGACTTAATATCATTTGTAAAAAACAACTCCCAAAGATCAACTTTGGACAACAAACTGCTCAGACTTCAAAGAGTTTTGCTAAGATGGTTGAGTCTCATGGACAACTCCAGACATGACATCATTCATCTTGTTCTTTTTCATCACATGAATAGCTAGCTCTCCCAGGACTTGATCATTATTCCAATTTTATCTGAATCCTGTTGTGGTCTCCCACAAAGAACAGAAAATGATTTTAAGAACACAATGTTTACTTTCCTGAGAGGTAGGATGGGTAGTTTTTCACCATCCCGTGAAGGATTGATATTCATCATTGTTTAGAGGGATTAGTTGAAAGTACTTATTTGTCATTGTTAGGGAGGAAATTTAGCAAAGGAGGTTACAATCAGAGATCTATTTATGAAAAGAGAAAGAGGAGGGGTATAGGAATAATAGGATAAAGGAGTAGATGATTGTATCTACTTTTAGACTCAACAAGGTAACTACTAGTATCAAGTATCTTATATTGGTATGAAACTTTGTATCAATATATTTTTGTTGCAACATAGTGCAAGGTATTGCTCCTATGAAACTCATTTAAAACAGTATGTAGGGGCTGGAGAGATGTCTCAGTGGTTAAGAGCACTGACTGCTCTTCCAGAGGACCAGGATTCGATTCCCAGCACCCACACTGCAGCTCACGACTGTCTGTGACTCCAGTTTCACAGGATCCAACACCACCCTCATGCAGACACATATGAAGGCAAAAACATGAATGTGTATAAAATAAATTTAAAAAAAAAGAAAAAAAAAACAGTACGTAAACTTCTAGTCCTTGAAGGAAGCTGTTACAAACTGTTTAGGATAATTAAGATAACAATCAAACTTGCAGTAAGAGTTTATATGTAAACAGAATAAGCTTTATTTAGCCTCTGTAGTTTAGATAGATGATTTTCAAACAATTCAGAGACCTAAAAATGATGCTATTCAAGATATTTTAATAACCTAAGGTTTTTCATGATAGTGCAATATATCTGCTTCTGGTAGCAGCAATTTGCTTGATAAAGGGTGATGGGCATTGAAGACCCTCCAAATGGATTTTCTTTCAATGTGACAATCTTAGCCATGAAGGGCTTTCTTTACCTTGACTCCTGACAGCAGGAAACAAAGAAAGTTAACTGTCAAACATTGACAAGCCAAGGTAGGCCAGTCCTTCAAAATTCCTACTTCATAGAAAAGTTTATCAGATATTCCAGCCCTTTGACCAAAGATGGATTCCTCAGTGTTACATAGGTGACTGTTCAGGCACCCAGCTATCTCTGTCATTTCTCTATTTTTTTGGAAGTTTTTTGGCTTGTGCATTCTGTTTACTCAGATTAATTTTTTTCCTTTTTGGGTTTCTTATAGAGGTTGAAGACTAGACAATTGTAGTTTTACTGTTTTCTTTCTTACTAAATTAAAAAAAAACTTGAATAGATATGTAAAGTTCATAAGATTGAGAGATATAAAAGCTTAAGTTACTTACCTAAAACAACGTTTTAAGGTTCAAAAGGATATATTTAGGCTGGTAATACAGTTTATAATAGAAGCTAGTTTAGGTGTAAAACTTTGGACTCATCATATTTTCTGTGAATTTGCCAAATACCAATGGACGGGACATTGGGAATGCAATTTTTTTTTACCTGATAATTGTTCTTATTGTTTTTAGGTTAACTATTTTAGAATTAAAACCTTTCTTTTAAGTAAAATAAAAAGGGGAGACGAAACTCTAATACTGTGTTAATAAAAATAACCTTGGATTAGAGGATGGAGCCAGAAACTAGTTGACAGGAATTAGCCATAAAGATGACAGAGGACCCAGAATTATGGATAGAGAAATACACAGGAGGGAATAAGGAGGGATTTAAGAAATTCACAGTCTTTTTGATTTGAGATAAGTGGAGAGATGCTTTGCTTGCTTGGTATATGGCCAAAACGGAGGATCAGAATTTAATTCTTGGCTACTCTGATCTAGCAGATTTTCACTACATTTTCTGGCTCTCAAGTCCTTATTAGTACATAGAGGGATAGAGACTTACTTCTTAAAACCTACATATCTTCAAAGAGATCTATAAAACATTGGGTCCTTGTCTTAACAAAATTATCTCTCCAAAAAATGTCAGTCCTCTTCTTACACATTATTTAATTTAATGATATGAATGACATATACATTTATGATTAGATTTTTATGACCATATGTACATTCTTATATTGGTAGATATTAAGTATTATGTAAGACTAATTAGTAGAACACCATCGAACTTTGGAAACTTGGAAGAGTTTAGCATTACTGAATAGATAGAATTTTGGGACTGAAAGGATGGCTTAGTGGGCAAAAGTCCTTGTCTCAAACCTGATGACAAAGGCCAACCAAGATGAAGGAGCAAAGCATCTCTCACAAGTTGTCCTGTGACTTGCACACCTGTTACATAGCTTGTGTATATATGCATACTCACATTGACACATACACACTAAATAAACATTTTAAATTGGACAATCTTATAAATATTTTATCAATAGCAAATATTTTGCTTTACTAATAATTATAGTAAGAATTGTCTTCATTTCAAAGTGTATATTTTGTGGAGGTGTGTGTTTGTGTGTGTGTATATGTGTGTGTGTGTGTATGTGTGTGTGTGATCTCATATGCATATACAAATGGGTGTTTAGGCATAAAGCATTTTTTTGTAGAGGAACCAAATAGTAAAGGAAAATATTTGTAAGTGATGAAAATCGGCAAATTAATCTCTATAAGTATTAAAAAATGAAAAATTTTCTAAATCTGTTCAATATTAGTTTATATTACTGAAAAGATATTGGCAAAGAATAGTTTCTCCAAAAAGAAAGCTCAGAGGGGAGATTTTACTGAGCCTTAGTTATTTCCAAAGCAATGATTTAAAATGCACTAATAAAAATTTTAAAGAGATACAAAAGAATAATATAAACATGATAATCTGTTATGTTTTATCAAAGAAAACATATTCTGAAGTAAAATTCTGTAGCTTAATACTGCTCGGGGTATTTATATACTGCCAAGAATTCACACCAAAATTTATAAAGAAACAGATTTGGGAAAATCATTAAATGCTATTCATTCTGTAAGATGATGTTTTATAGGATTTATTGCCTTTAAAATGATTGTGTATGCTAATTTAAGTGGGTGGAAGGTTCTGTCTTAAAGTCTTGGTGCATATGTGCATGGAAATTTCCTTATGTTTTGCTTGGGTGATCTCCAGTCTCATCAAAACGTGAAATGTGAAAGTTGGGTGAAATTGCAATTGCTACAAAAATCCTAAATGGGATTTTTACAAATGCACTGAGGAGAAGGAAGAGGAAATTCATCAACCTGAAACCATAAGCTCATTCACAAAATATACTTCACAAAAATAAAGAACATGCACTGAGTGTTTAGCATCACTTAGATAGCATTTTCTGGGAGTTACAGTCATAATTTGGCATTTGAATGTTGATGTTTCTAAATTTTTCAACAGCTTGGTAGTTTGAACATATAGATCAGTGTGACACTAAATCACCAGATGCAAGAAATATGCTACAGTTCTGTGATAAATAAGGATGAGGAAAATATGGATTGTTAAAGATAGGAAGAACGTTTTATGTAGCTCTTTTATGGATAAGGCTAAAAGGTCCTTCAAGCTGTGATGATTAATTAAAAAGTGTAAAGAATTTCAAGTAGATTGCTGTGTTGTTTCAACCAGTTTATCACTCATTTAAGATTAGTTTTTAATCTTCATGAAGATTTTTAATTTAGGAATTGTAAAATAAACTGTATAACCTTCAATTTATCATCTTTTCTCTGATCTTTCTAAGTCCTTATCATTATTGACAGTTTTTCAGAAAGAATAATACTATAGTTCACATTCAGAGAGCTAATTGAGAACATCAAAAATTAGATATATTCATTTTAAGGTAATTTTTAATTAGAAATAAATTAGAAACAATGCAAGCCTACAAACAGAAAATGGATAAGCTACATGGAAACACTGTAGTGTGAGGGACTATAGCATAAATGAAGTTCGTTGTGGGAGCAGGAGATCCTTCAGTGGAGGAAAACATAGATATTGACCTGTAACACTAATACTGGCAGAGTTGGATCATTTCCATTTTGTAAATGATAATAATTACAAAATCTGTTTCTCAACTACTGTTAGTTGAATTTAACCCTAACCCATGAATCAAGAATCCTATTATGTTACTTTGACATGCTAATATCCAGTGTGACAAGATTAGAAAAAAGAAGTCAGGCTTTTGGAGTAACTATGGTCTTGTGGTCAGAGAGTATGCTCATAACTTGGCTCTCCAATCTCTACTAAGTAAGGATTTTATATGTTTGTCTAAACATTTGAAAGAATGACATCAAGAGACAATAATTTTGTCTCACTTTGATTTTGAACTGCAGAATCATTAGCAGAGATGAGGTTTGTCTTTTTATTTATCTTTATTTATTTTTCAAAACAATATTTTCTCATTTTCTCATACCAATACCAATTCACAATTCTCTTCACCCATTGTCCCCAGATACCACCTACCCTACATGCCATTCACTCCTCAGAGAGGGTAAAACTTCCAATGAGGAGTCAACAAAGTCTGGCACATCACTTTGAGACAGGACCAAGGCCCTACCCCCTATATCTAGGCTGAGCAAGGTACCCCTCCAAAGAGAATGTGCTCCAAAAAGCCAGTTCAAGCAATAGGAATATATCTTGGCCCCACTCGTGTACCCTCACACTGAACCACCGGTGTGGGACAGTGGTATGGACAAACATGCCCTCTATCTGGGAGTATTGTGAATAGGCAATTCCTGTACTTCACAGAATGCTATTGAAGCCCAACTAGGTTTTTTTTTATTAAAGAATGAATATACTTATATACAAATAACATGAAATTGATAAAAGCAAGAGACTTGAATGCAGAAGACATTATTTTTCACAAATGAAAGCTCTCACATGCCTAGGTCATACCACAAAACAGAAACAATATGAAAGGACAAGATAATATGCATCTCCCCAATTATTATTCCCATATAAATGTTCTCCAGTGAGAATTACTCAGATCAACCTCAGGACACAGAATGTATTTTGGAATTATTCCAGAATGAAGAATTAAACCTGCAGCCATATTCACCAACTTTTATTTTGTTTTCCTGTATCTCTCCTCATAATTAAACATCTTGTTGAAGGCAATAGCATCCAATTTACTGATCTATTTATTTTCTCTTCTTTATTATCTAAAATAAGACTGTGGTGGTACAGGTTCTGTCTATTCTATTCGCTATGGTATGCATTATAGTTAGATTAAAAAACATTGCCTCCCACTCAAGTATTAGCAAAGATAAATCAAGACAGGATGTGTGGAAGATGGAGTGCTTTAAAATCAACACAAGCAAAGCTAATGTGCACTCACAGAGCCTGAAACAGCATGCAGGGCTCTGCACCAGGTACTCTGCATATACATTAGAGCTTCTAGTTTTTTGTTTTTATGTGACTCCTGAGTGAATAAATGGGTGATCTCTAATTCTTGTGACTTCTCTTGGGCTCTTTTTCGTCTGTTGGTTTGTTTTGTCCAACACCCAAGTGAGAACTTTGTTGTTTTATATTATTAGATTTTATTTTGATATAGATATTTTTTTAAAAAGTGAATTAATGAATGAATACCTAGCCCCTGGCGTAAAGGTTAACAATCGCATGCAATTACTTACATCAGTTACTTACTTACATCAGTTTTCGCCAGTACAGTGACACTGGATATATGGACCACTCTGGACAGGCCTTGTGTTCAGGAGGAGTTGACCAACATACATGGACTTCACAACTTCTCTGTGTGCTTCTATTTGGTTACAGTTTGGTATGCTTTAGAGTGTGGTGGGAGGCATAATTTTATATTGCTTTCTTTTTTGGGGGGAATTGTTGCATTGGAAAAATTTTGTTTATTTTATTGGGAAAGAACATCAGTACCGAGGGGGAGTAGATCTTGAAGGAGTTTGGGGAGGGGAAGAGTATGAATAACATTTAGTTAAACTTGAAAATTTCTTTAAATAATAAATATAATGTAATATAACAAAGTATAAAAATACAAATATTGCCTCAAGTGAATTTATTAAGCATTTACTCAATTTAATTTATTTTTAACATAACTTTTCTTTGAGGTGGGTTCCCATTAAAAACACAATCTGGTCTCAAACTCATTATCCTTCTGCTTATCTTTAGGCTACTAAAATTACAGTCGTATGCTACTACAGTTCCTCCTTCCACAGACTTCAAATTATAACTATGCTATTTAGAATATCAATGGAAGGGAAACCATTTACAGAAACAGAATTTTGACAAGAAAGATGGTCTGCACATATTCAATGAAGGTGAGTCATTTTAAAATAATCTGAACCACAACTGGCTGACTCCACAAATTATGTAGGTAAGGAGAGTCCAAACTGTGTGGTTGGCCATGTTTGTCTTTAGTCTCAGTTTCAAACCATTTCTAAATCATAATTAATAACAATGCTTGACTAAATTCTTTATTAATAATAATAGGCTGAATAGCATGTAATATGGAATTTATAAAAGGAACTGATCTGTGGATATTCTGAGACCATGAATCTATTAGCTTTACCAGAATGAAAATGTAGTCACTTTAACAGTGTATTTAAAAACATCATATATATTAGGTGTAGGCTAAGACCCTGGTAAATATATATCTATTACCATGTGGCAGCCAAATACAACATTTGGTTTTAGTTTAGTCTTAGGACTATTTGTCTTACAAAAATATTTGACTTTTTCTTCACCCTTGCTCCCAGTTAACTATGTTTTGTCTTTGACCATTTGATAGATTAGGAAGCTCTGATTTAATACCGTAGATGCCAAGTGTGAGGCTTTGTAAAATTGTCTCATCTATGAACTTAATATTAAATCAAAATGATAAAAGGAAGACAAACGTGAACTGCACTCATGAGTAATATGCTTCATTTAAATTCCATGAACTTTTGAAAATGAATTATTTTCTTCACAAACTGTCGTTTCTTAACGTCAAAAATAAGAAGAAAATTAGACATCACTCCAAAATGAAGAATGGAAATGCTAGGTGTGGCATTCTAACTTTTAAATATGTTGCTTATCATTTAATTTGAACAGGTTTTACCTTTATAGCCAATTGTCCTAAGAGAAGGTAGCTAAACCAGTTTTCCTAGGGTTATCATTCCATATATATAGAGAAAAATTACCCAAATCAAGAAATTAACAGTACTACAATGTTACTGTCAAACTATAGATAGCTGTAGTATTTTATCATTTTCCACTGCTGCTTTTCACTTACAATATAAAATATAAGTGTATTTATATCTATGTAACTTTAGTACCTTCATTCTTAATGTCTCTGTCTATGCCATCATGTGCGTCACCATCTCTTCTAAGGACAGGTTGCCAAATAATTTGTGCTTTACCTGTTCCTTCAGTGTCTCATCCTATCTCTTGTAATTAAAGTAAAAATTTCATTTTTGAAAGTAATCCTACACAGTTTACCTTCTGTGTATATATGAGGTCATCCATGGACTTAATATGAAATCAAAATGATAATGCAGGACAAAACAAACAGGTGTGTGTGTGTGTGTGTGTGTGTGTGTGTGTAGCAAGCAGAAGTCAAATGAGAAATTTTCTGTCTTTTTCTTGTACGCATTACCTGATTTTCCCACACAGGATCTTTTGATCTTTTATTGGACCTAAAGTTTGCCACCTTGGTAGGCTGACTGGTCAGTGAAGTGTAAGGGTCTACCTATCTTTATATACACACAGTGGAGGGTTGCAGATACGTGGAGCCATACCTGGCTCTTACTTAGATGTTGCAGACTTTAACTCCGCTCCCTTGTTTTTCCTAGTCTTTACTCACTAGTCATTTCTTCACCATTGCCACCGACATTTATATTTTCTTATAACTGTAGCTGTGATTCATTCCAAAAGTTTTAATATGACAACTTTTAACTTTTATATAACTTGATTGACAGTGATCTAAATTTGTACTTTCTGTTTAAGCAACCAGAAATGCACTTTCTTTTAAATACTAGGATATTGTCTAGTTTTTGATTGTTGACTAATAATTTAAACATTAACTAAATATCTTTGTGATTTTTATAATACATTCAAAAATTTCGGGGTTTCCAGGGTAAGGTTTATCAAAGTAAATGATTCCAAACACTTGAGAATTAATTTGAGCTATGTTATTGGTTGTGCATTACTTAGGAAAAATAGCTTATAGTTTTGTGCTAATTTCTCAAATGCAGGCGTATAGTCTGCATACCATTCTACCAGTTACTAAAAAGAGGATGTTTGAATTCTCCTACTACAATCCAAATGTTCACTTTTATTAAAAATATTTTTATATATTTTATCATCATTTCATTCCTTCACTTGCCAGATCTTCCCCCACATTCTACCCTTAAAACCTATACCTTCGCTCTGTTTCTCTCTTTAGAAAATAAACAGGAAAAAAAACATAATAAAATAAAACAAAACAAAAAAGAAAGGAAAGAAGGAAAAAACACAGAAGGGAAATCTGTCTGTAACTCTCTTTATACGTTGAATCTACATGTGGTTTGGGTATCAGCATGACTGTGGTCCCATAAAATAATATTTCCAATAAATTTTAGAATTGAGAAGATTGCTAACACAAGTGACAGTTCATGCTGGTTAGAATATGGAGCAAGGGGGACTCTCCCACATTACTGGTGGGAGTGCAAACTTGTACAGTCACCATGGAAATCAATATGGTAGAAAACTGCGAATTGATCTACCTCAAAACCCAGCCATGCCACTCTTGTATATATACTCAAATGATGCTCCATCCTACCTCAAGGACTATTTTCATAATGGCTTTATTCATAATGTCCAGAAACTAGAAACAACCTAGGTATCCCTCAACTGAAACATGGTAACACAAAACTATTTGTCAACACTTTAAAAAAAATGTCATCATGAAATTTGTTGGCAAATAGATAAAAAAAAATCATCTTGAGTGAGGGAAACACAGACACAAAAAGATAAACATGATATACACTCACTTAAAAGAGGATATTTGCTACAGACCACAGAATTATGCAGTGAGAGTTTAATGAGTACTTTGGGGTTCAACCCATCAGAGACACCTATCTCATGGAGATAGATCTTATTTAGCAAGACAATAAATGATACTGTCACTAGAGATGTACATCTGATGGAGAGACCTTATTGAGGAGGGTGATAAGGTACATTGCCTTCTGAATGTGTTAGCTGTTCTCATTGGAGAGTTTTGTGTGAAAAACTTTCCCTCACATTACAGTTTAGGGTTTCTTCCCACAGCACTACAGTGTGTTAATTGTTTACTGGTCACAATGTCCCCTATGTATTGGTATATTGAATGGCTTCTGGAGCAATGTGTGATTCTGGCAAGAAAGTAATCACATCAATACCCTTACTCTCTCAACCAGGTCCTTGTATAAAATTAGAAGTTTGACCCTTGTAATTAAGTTTTTTGGCAGACAGTTGGTCAATATTAGTATCCAGGCAAAGATGGTGCGGGAGAATTATCTGTATTCTGTCAGTCATATTTTAATAAAACGCTGATTGGCCAGGCAGGCAGTATAGGCGGGAAAGCCAGACAGGGAGTAGACGTGGAGCAAAGAGACTGGGAGTATTTTGGAAAGCAGGAAGCTCCCTTTGGCAGTTCTGCCCAGACCACCGGAGAGGAAAGATGTAAGCTGCCCCGTTGGAAAAGGTACTGAGCCCTGTGCTAACGTAGATAAGGATAATGGGGTAACATAAGCTATAAGAGCTAATAAGTAGCCTGACCTAATGGGCCAATCAGCTTTATAACTTATAGAGTTCTCTGTGTGGTTGATTTTCTTTGTGACTTGCCTGTTGTGGGGTACTGGGTGGGAACAGAAACCCCAGGAAGCCGGCCCTCATGTTACACAAAGAGACCTCTTTTGAGACAATTAACAATGCAAAAGGACAAGAATTATAGCATATCTAAAGTTGTTGAGAAATAGCTCTCAGAGAGATAGAGAATAAGAATGTCCTAGATTCACTCAGCCAGCAGATAGGAAAGTGCTGTTTCAAGCTAACCTCACATCAACCTTAAAGCATGTCTATTTTTTTGTTTGTCATTCTGTTAACTAAAGACCTATGTCTCAAAGTACCCCCACCCTCTGGTCACAGTTTCACTTCTATAACCTTGGACCTATGTTGCCATAGCAATGATTCTGCCCTTATCACTTATTTGAGAGCTATTTCTGTAACTCTTCCATAGCCTCTACACATATTAGCTGTTAAGTAAAAGATGCTTATGCTACAATTCACAGACCCAAAATGGCTAAATAACAAGGCTCCAAAGCTACAGAGAAACCGTGTTTCAGAAAAATAAAAATAAAACAAGGAGGGCTCTGAGGGGACAACACAAGCATCCCCCTGCAAAGCAAAAATAGTATGTTTCGCAGGTAAACTGGTGGCTGTTGGGAACCGGAACAGGAGGCATCAAATGGGATAAGTGGCAGAGGAAGACAGTAATGAGAGAGAAACTGGAATTGGGGGTGGGTGATAGGAAGATGATGCAGAACCGTCCTCGAACCTATGAGGGTGACCCTAGTGAGGACTCCTAGTAATGGAGGATGTTGAAACTGAAGTGGCCATCTTCTGTAACCAGCCAAGGTTCCCAGTAGTGGACTCAGACACCAATACAGCCACAAAATCTTCAACTCACAATCTGCTGGCAAGGTGGGCTGGAACAATGGTGGTTCAAAGCTTGTGGGAGTGACCAGTCAATGACTTGTCTAACTTGAGGCTCAAGTCTGTCACTGCCTAAATATCCAGCAATTAGAAGCTGGATGACCCTGAGACCAGGGGTAGAACCAAGCATAAGATGCCATAAATAAAATAAAATGTCAATGAACGATTCTGAATGATATTCTGCTATACTCATAGATCAGTACCTAGTCCATCAGAGAAGCTTCCTTCAGCACCTGATTGGAGCAGATTCAGAGACCCACAGCCTAAAGGCAAAGTTCAGGGAACCCCATTGAAGAGGGGAAGGAGAGACTGTAGGAGCCAGAGGGATCAGAGACACCAGGAGTACACAGCAACACAGTCCACAGAATCAACTAAGTGGGGTTCATAGGAGCTCACAGAGACTGAAGTGGCAATCAAGGAATCTTTATAAGTCTGTGCTAGGTGCTCTAAATATATGTTGTGACTGTTTAGCCTGGATTTTTGCGGGACTTCTAACTGGAGGAGTGAAGATGTTTCTGATTCTTTTGCCTACTCTTGGAACACGTTTCTTTCTACTGAGTTTCCTAGTCCAGCGTTAATATGAGTGTTCTGTCATGATGTATTATATGAGAGAAGACTAAATTTAAAATAAAGGAAAAAGGAAAAGCATAGGAAACACAGTCATGGAATAGCACACACTAACAAAACCCATAAAAGCATGAATTAGAAATGTTAATATAAAAGAAAAAGACCAGTAACATAAAAATACATAGAGAAAATGCTCAGATAAGACATGAATAACATATAAATCTTCTCCAAAAAATACCAATAAATTTTAAAGCATATACTTCTAGACATGGCGCCTGCCTTTAATTCTTGTTTTTATACCCACCTTGGAATTGCTGGATTTCTGTTTTGTTGTTGTTGCTATTTTTGTTTTGTTTTGTCTTGTCTTGTCTCATTTAGTTTTGTTTTGTTTGTGTGGGGTGGGAGGGGGGAGCAACATTCACAGGAACTGAAACCTTACCTCGTTGGAGATTCTAGCCCTAGTCTCAGATTGGCCCTCACCAAGACTGTTCTGGACAATAACACAGAACTAGGCTTCTTTCATCCTTTCATTAGGGATTTGGCAAGGTCTTACTCTCAACAGGTGCCCCTTTTTGTCCACTTTAAAGGCTCGATTAGTTACTAAGGCCTAAACATACAAGAGATGCCTGTGCTCCTTAAAAAATAAGTATAAAATTATTTGTATATTAATTCTTATCCTACAACACAGTTGCTGAAATAACTTCCAACTTCCAAAATAAGAATAGAGTCACTCTATGTAGTTCTATTTTGGGTTATGTATCCAAAAATATTACATTACTGTGACTAGGAAACATCTGCTATCCCATGTTTATTGTAATTCTATTCACAAGATCTATAATTTAACACTATCCTAAGTATTCAAAAGTTGATAAATTAATAAAGAAAAGATTGTGAGTTTGTTCAATATAATAATATTCAACAACACCAAAAAAGAAAATCTGTCAGTAGCCAAAGTATAAATGGGGCTGTTGATAATTATTCTAAGTGAAATAAAGCAAATACAGGAAGCCAAGCACTCTATGATCTCACTTAAGTGTAATCCACAAAATTTCTATTCATAAAATGTTATTGAAGAAAGAGAGTTAGGAAGCCATGAGAAGGCATTAGGGAGAAATGCATCAATTAATAAACAGCTACTAAATTGCCATGATTAGATAGGACTAAGACTCTATTTTAGTACTATACGAATCTGGGTAAGATGATTGGTAAACACACATTATTCCTAACCTATTCTTTACATTGGTCACATCTTTTAAATAGTGTGCCTATTCACTTGTCTGAAAGGTTTTATAATCTTAATATTGCTCTTATTTACCAATAGGTTCTGTGCAGAAAAAGAGTATCCCTATAAGTATAGATTTTAGAATTTGATAGAAATATTTTCTTCACTGAATGTTAGGTGATATTATGTCACACACCTACAGACAAAAGAAATCCAACGTGTGAATTCTATACTCACACTGACAGTATTTCATAGTAACACATGTGTTTGTGTATGTGCATGTGTAAATTTTAATAAGTAATTCTGTATTTTAAGTGTATCAGCCAGATGTCCTCTATTAAAATATTCCTCATGAAAGCAGAAGAGCAGATGGTTGACTGACTACTGGCTGAAGAAGGCAGGGATTTGTACCTCTTAATTTTATCATTTTCTCCAACTCAGTTATTTTTCTAAGCATCACAGCTCCTCCAACATGAACATATTTCTTCCTAAACTGCTTGTCTCTGCCAAAATCTTTTTTAGCCCGTTTCCTATCTGAGTCTGCTACAAATGCAAACTGTTCTATGGTCAGTGATATAAAAGCAACATAGAAACATTCTGTTTCCATCCATTTTCACAAATACAGTCTGTACTGCTTGCTGAAGTTCCAACTGTTGTCAGGCTAAGTGCTCAACAGTGCAGATGAAAGCTCCCGTTGTCTGCGTAGTTCAGGTTTGCTTTTGATTCCACTTGCATTAGGAAAGAGCTCTTTAGCTCCATCTAGAACAAATATTAAACTTTAGAGCTAGAGTTAAACATTCTACTTCATGTACTCATTCATAAGTGGTTTTCAAACACAAAGCAAAGGAAACCAGCCCACAAGTCCACTACCCCAGAGAACCTAGACAGCTATGAGGATTCTAAGAGGGACATACATAGAAGTAATCTACATGGGAAGTAGAACAAGACAAAATCTCCTAAGTAAATTGGGAGCATGGGGAGCTTGGGGGAGGGATGAATGGAATGTGAGAAGCAGGGAGTGGAGCAGAGAAAACTGTAAAGCTCAATAAAAATCAATTTAAAAAATCTACCTCTTATTATAGATGTATCACAATAAGTTACCACAGCAAGGAGCTTCAACAATGTCCAGACAGTTCTAAGTAAATACACTAAACACATGTGTATGTGCATGAGCAAGAGCACTCATCAGAGATAATATTTTAATTACTAAATGAGACAAAAGTCATATGTTCCTTGTACTTAAGGATGGTGACTTTATCATCAAATGCTGAAAAGAGATAAATTCACTAGTGTCTACTTCAGGATGTATTGCTGGTCTTTTCCTATCTAGAATTGTCCTATTTCAGAAAATTTTCAATAAATTTTGAGTACACTTTTTTCTGAACAAAATAAAAAAAACATTAGAAAGGAATAAAAAGAGAAATAAAATGTTCATTTCAAAAAAACAAAAATATTTAAGTGAGGCGATCCAACTTCTATTTTAACAGTCAAAATGTATGTATCTTAAGCATTCAGAGCAATTATATTTTGGGGTATATTAGTTCTCTTTCAAATACAATAGATTGCTATGGTAGGTAAAATAGCCCATTCTACATTCCTGATGTTTTAAATCTTAGGATAGATATTTCCATCCTCTTAAGGTTTTACAACTTCCTACAAGCTAAGCAATTGTTCTACTTGTCCTGCCTTTATAGTTTACTTGACCCTTAATCTTGCAGCTTTCTGTTTCCTTTCTTTATTTGATTTTTAAAAATGTTTTTACTGTACTACATAATGGAACGTGTCTTTTCTGGTTCTATTTAGTATTAAATAGATTTGGGATACTTTCTTCTATGATTTTATTAAAAATATCTTCTATGATTTGGGGGTTAACTTCTCTTTCTATGTTCATAAGAATTTTTTCTTCTCAGAATATACTGAAACTATCCAATATTGTGCTCATATATACATTTTAAAATTTACAATTGATTTTTATTGAACCACATAATTTTTTTTACCTTGTCCTCCAGCCTTGATTACCTGCATGCACCAGATAAAACCATGGTGAGGCTTTCAATTAAGGTTTTTATTTAGGTTATTGCATTTTTTCATGCCCAGCATCATTTAAAATTGTTTTTTCATCAATTCTACATCTTTATAGAATTTTATTTTTTCCCTTGAATTATCTTCCTCATTTCATTAAGTTATTTGTTTTCATTGCCTGTGAGATATATTCATGTTTCTTTTGTAGATAAGAAGATACTTATGGTCATTACTTTGAATTTGTTGCCTGGAAGATCTCATAAATCACTACCTCCATGTCAGTCCTATGGTATGAGTTCTCTTTGAAAGGGGCATATTACTTGTTTTTTGATTGTTTTTTTTTTCTGTTGTTTTTTTTTTTCTGCTGTAACTTGCACATTGGAGTTTGTTGGTTAAATTTATCATTCTTTCTTAAAATTCAAGTCATTTTTTTTTATAAAGGAAGCATTCAAAATGTTCAGGATAGGATTTATTCGTTGTAGTACTGATGTATAGTTTTCCATTGTTCAGGACTGGGAACAGGTTTCTCTCTCATTTTTTTCTGAGACAGCTCATGTCTGCATTAACACTCACTATATAAATGCCACCACACTTCTGTGGGTTGCCACCTCCACCATCATTTGACTGGAGTTATTTGTACCCACATGTCCTGCCTGTGTTCTGCTTGACCTTCACATCCGTATCCTGTTATGATTCTAATGGGACACTATGTGCCTAGAGTCATTAACCTAGATAATCTCTGTCCTCCTTCCTCGTCCACAGCTTCAACTGTGAGATGTGGTGTTCCCTCAGTTGTGCCATCCCTTCCTTGTGTCTGGTACATCCACCTTCCTGAGTCTGTAGCTCCTTTGTGAAAAATGAACTCCTCACTCCTATGCATTTTACCCCCCCAAAATATTTGGATTCAAAACTTTTAATAGTATATAATGAAAAATTCAAAGCATATTTTTAAAACAGTAATGCATCTTAGATCTGTTATAAAAATCATTGTTAGTTCCAAATGATGACATTAATCTCATTCTTCTTTGTCTAATACATAATTTTCATTTAATTCTTAGTAATATTTACAGCACAGATTAGGTAAAATAATACTTTGTTATCAACTGATGTCTTGTTATATACATGCATCATTTATAAATTTACATACTTATTAATATGTGAGGTAATATACCGATTAATATATACATGCATATATAAATGATGTGTGTATAACATATATATATATATACACATACATACATACATGTGTGTGTGTGTATGTGTGCATGAGACCCGAGAAGGCAGGCAACATGCATGCTTGCAGCAAACTTGAATTTCCTGAAAGATCATAACATTCTTAAGGGCTATGGTAACTTTCAAGCCCTAGATGATTATTATTTTTTTTTTTTTTTACTTTTGGTATTTGGAGATAGTTTCTCTCTACTTATAGCCTGGATGTCTTGGAACTCACTAGGTAGACCAGTTGACCTCAAACTCAGACATCTGCCTGCCTCTGCCTCCCCAGTCCTGGGATTAGAGACTTGTGCCAACATACCAAGTTGGATGATATACTTATTGATATATATCAGTAGAAAAATTACATTTGTTTCATTCATATAAAAATAAAAAAGTGGTAGAAAACTGGTATAAAGAAACTAAAGTTTTCACTAATTATAAAAATGTAATTTTTTAGTATTAGGTAAAAAAGAAAATGTGTGGAATGAAAACATATAATATTAAAGAGACAGAATACACTAAGCATTTGAACACAAATACAGTTGTTTATTATGAATATATTCTTCACAAAAGCTATTGATATTAGAGAAAATTTTGGTAGAATCATATAATTTATCCTGAAGTCTAGTCCACGGACCACAATGCCAGATATTATTCTAGTTGTCTTTGTATATCTATTATCTAATCTCCCTCCATACTGTCTCTTCTACATATCTCCATCTCCAAATTAATTTTTAACTATTTACATATAAAACATAGCATGTATTTCTTTCCCCATTGAACATTTATTTAACTTAATGTTTTCCAGTCACATTCATTTTGTTACAAACGCTACTATTTTTATCTCTTCTGTCACTGAATGATACTCCATGGTAAGTTTGTACTTTATCTTCATTATTTATTCAGCAAATGATGGACATCTAAGTTAATTATTATTAGAATCTGAACTATCACTGTCAACACAGCAACATCATTGTGAAGATGCTTCTTTGACATGATACATTTATTTCTATGCAGAAGAGGGAGAGCTGGATATTGCTGCAAAAACATTTCGTTTTCTCGAGTGCCCTCAAATTGATCTTTACAGTGATTTTGCTAATTTATACATCCACTAAAAGTCTATAACCTCCTCTTTTCTGTGAATCTTGAAGAACATTTATTTCTTCATTCTCTACAATAATAGCTGATTTTAGTGAGGTAATATAACTCATTAATATTTTTGCCTCTTACTTTCATCATAAAGTTAGACAACTTTTTTTATAATTTTACTTGCTATTAGAAAACTCTTCTTTGTAAAGTATCGTATTAAATCTTTTGCATAATTTTCATTATGAATTTACTCCCAGGATTGATGCCTTCTAAATATATGTCATGGATATTTATCATTTATCAAGTGACTGGTTTGCATTTTTCTCATTTTGCTTGTCTCTTATCATAATGATAAATGTATTGGAATATTTATAGATTAGTATACCATAATCAGACTCACTAAAACTTTTACATGATCCAATGACCAAATAAAAAGTCACGGTATTAGTGTGGTTACATCAGCATTTTTAAAATGGACACTATCCTATCTAGTAAATGTTTAGTGCAGTTATGAATATGTAATATGTGTTTTCATAGTAATGAGGCTTGCTACTTTATAGTTGGCATATTATATCTTGTAAACATTTTCTAAAACCATCTATATTTCCTCATTAAGTTTACATTTATTTAAGCAGTGATTTAACTCACACATCACATTGCTGAAATGCATATTTTAGCATTGATTGTGAATACCCAAAGGAAATTGAGCTATATAACAAGTACCACATTGTTAGTACTTCTATTTGAATTTAATAATTCTTTAGCTAGCCAATCTAACAGACACCAACTTTGAGCAAAATGTTATGCAAAGTACTGTCTATAGGTGTAAGTAATAATTACTTAAAATTAGTAGCTAAAAAAGGTTTCAACCACAGTAACCTGAGAAGACTACATCATTTTGAAACTTTATCAAAGCCTCAAATATTAATGAAAAATTTTCAGTGATATAAAGTCCTCAATAACAATGATTGATCGGCCTTTTAAAAGGCAAAAAGCCCCATATTTTATAGCTCTTTAAGACATAGATAAATTTATCACATGGAAACCTTTCTGGTATTCAACCCATACAACAGTAAAATGTTGCCTGCTGTGAGAATTTACAGCCATAATATCAGATTCATCCTTCATCCCTTTATTTATTGTAGGCATCTCTGGAATACTAGCACAGTTATAAATGGCGAATTAAATCACAAAAGTATAGTTGCAATTCAATCCAGAGCATCGGCTGAAGCAAAACTAAAACAAAACAAAACGAACAAAGACTTGGGAAATTACTATAAATAGTCTAATTTGGTTTAGAGCTTAGGAACTATAAATGCATTCAGTTTGCTAAATGGAGCCTTAAATCCATTTGTGAAACTTTAAAAAACGTTACGTCAATTCCAACATTTCAGTATTTACTAAGTAAGCAAAATGCAGCTCTACAGAAATTTCCATCAGATCAATGAGAATTAATTCGATCTGTCTGGCAAAGCTGGGTAAACATAATTGAATATTTCAAGACTTGTGAAATCTCCTAAAATATATGGAAATTTATAAATACATTCCATGCATATGGCATCTTAATTTATTTTTCTAGTGTTTTAATCTCTTTAGAGATTTGAATTTTCATTGTAAGAGTCTTTCAACTCCTTGATAAGCTTTATACTAAGATATTTTCTTTTCTTTGATGCTGTTTTAAACGGGAATATGTTCATGACCTCTCTCTAGTATATTTGTTGCTGGTGTGAAAAAAAAAGATTATTGACACTTGCACATTGGTTTTGTGCCCTGAAACTTTAATGAAATCGTTGATTGTTTCTAGAAGTGTTCTAATGAAGTTGTTCGGATCTGTTATATATAATATTATCTCATTTGTAAATGGTGATATTTTGGAATCTTATTTTCCTAAATGTATTATTACTTTGATTTTCTTTATTGACTACTGCTGTGTCCAGTACTTCCAGCAGTATATTGGAAAGTAATGTACTAGCTGACAGTACTGTCTCATTTCTGATTTTAATGGGATAGTTTCAAGATTTTCTCTATTAGGGATAATATTGGTTGTAGGTTCATCACATGTATTTTTTTAATTTTTATTTTTCCATTTAATTATTTACACTTCCTTTCCTCCTCCTAATCCCCTCCTGCTCCCCCACACTCCCTCCTCCCTCTCCCACCCTGCTTGAGAGAGGACCAGGAATCCTGCCCATTGGGAAATCCAAGGCCCTCCCCACTACATCCAGATCTAGGGAGCTGTGCATCCATATAGACTAGGGTCCCAAAAAGCCAGAACATGCTGTAAAAACAAGTCCCAGTGCTTTTATCAATGGCTTCTCAGTCAGACCCCATTGTAAGCCACAATCAGAGTCCGGTTTGATCACATGCTCATTCAGACCCGGTTCAACTGGATTTGGTGAGCTGCCATTAGAACAGGCACACTGCCTCAGTTGGTGGAGCAACCCCTCAGGGTCCTGACTTCCTTGTTCATCTTCTCCCTCCTTCTGTCTTTCAACTGGACCTTGGGAGCTCAGTCCATTGCTCGGCTGAGGATCTATGTCTTTAGAAATCAGTGTGGCGGTTTCTCAGGAAATTCAGGATCAACCTACCTCAAGATCCAGCAATACCACTCTTGGGAATATACCCAAGAGATGCCCTATCATACTACAAAAGCATTAGTTCAACTATGTTCATATCAGCACTATTTGTAATAGCCAGAACCTGGAAACAACCTAGATGCCCCTCAGTGGAAGAATGGATAAAGAAAGAGTGGAATATATGTACATTAGAGTACTACTCAGCGGTAAAAAAACAATGACATCTTGAATTTTGCCTGCAAATGGATGGAAATAGAAAACACTATCCTGAGTGAGATAACCCAGACCCAAAAAGCTGAATATGGTATGTACTCACTCATTTGTGACTCTAGCCATACACCAAGGTCATTAAGCCCATAGTACACAAGCACAGAGAAGTCAAATAACAAGATGAACCCAAAGAAAACCATATATAGATTCTCCTGGAAATTGGAAGCAAACAAGATTGCAGGGCAAAAGCTGTGAGCAGCGGGTGGGGGCAGGGGTGGGGTTGAGGTGGGGGAAAGGAGAGAGGGGGAGAGGGAAGGGAGAAGGGGAAGACTGGCAACAGCTTAGGGGAGTGGGAGGGTGGAGATGGAAGAAGGGCTGATATAGGAGCAGGGAAGAAGATACCTACATTAAGGGATCCATTTTAGGGTTGGCAAGAGGCTTGGCTCTAGAGGGGATCACAGGTGTCCACAGGGATGTCCCCAGCTAGGTCCTTGGACACTCAAAGGAGAGGGTGCCTGAATTGTCCTTGCCCCCCATCACGCTGATGATTATCTCGAATATCACCATAGAATCTTCATCTGGCAACGGATGGAGATAGAGACAGAGATCCTCGTCACATGTATTCCTATGAAAGCATATTGAATTTTGTCAAAGGAACTTTTCTGCATATATTGAAATGATCTTCAGAGTTCTGTTTATAAGTACCATTTATGTGATTTATTATTTTTGATTTGTGTTTGATTTGACTTGCTGATATTTTGTCGAGAAATTTTTGCATCTGTGTTCATCAGGGAAAATGATCTATACTTTTGCTTTTGTGTTTGTGTCTTTACTCGGCTTGGGCATTAGAGTAATCCTGGATGTGCAGACTGAATTTGGGAGTACCCCTTTCATTCCTACCTCTAAATTATTTAAGAAGTTTTTGTCTTGAGAGAAGTTTGTATGCTGAGTGATAAGTCTTTGGAGAAAACTATTTTTTTTTCCTTTGCTAGCAGTTATCAGTTAGAGATGACTTCTGGGTTAGGGGTGGGGACTTGTGTCCTCTCTCAGTGCTGGGGCCCCTTCTGGCTTAGACACCTGCAGACCCTGCGCATAGCAACCACAAAATTTTTTAGTTCTTATGTGTGTTAGTTTTGTTCTGTTTAGAAGGTATTATTTCATGGTGTACTTCACAAAAAAGTACTCAAAGGCATTTCTGGAAGGTTCTTTTCCTTATCGGTCTTTCAAGCATATTTTGTACTTTCTGATGTCATATTTTATTGTATTTCTCTGAGCGCAAATGTGTGTCTTTGAATATTTATGGACTTCTTATGATGTTTCTTTGGCTCTTTTCCTTATGTTTGTTTTTAACTCTTTCAATTTTTTATTTTATCTTCTTTTATTGTTTTTATATGTCTGTTTGTTTTTTAATGAGAGAGAAGAAAAGAGTATTGATCTGGATGAGAGGGATAGAGAAGAAGATCGGCGAGGAGATGGAGAAGAGAAAGGACAATCAGAATATATTGAATAAATGAATCTATTTTCAACAAATACTCAACTACTGGTTTTAGTTCTTCAGAGCAGTGTGGCAGAATAATTCTGTTGCAAATCCATCTGTGCCTGAACTTGTTTTTAGTTAGAAAGCTTTTTATTTCTGTTTCAGTATTAGGTATTAGCTAAGCTTTACATGTAGATAAATGATCTACAAAAGTCTGAATATAATTCAATTATTTACTGTAAGAAGTTTCTCAGTGTATGGTTTTAATAAAAAAAGAAAAGAAAAATAAATGTATTACTAAGGAAGACAAGACGATGATTAATACAACCCTGCTATGTTTAATCAATATTATTCATACTGACCATTCACAAAACAACCTAGCATAGAGAACTGACACCTTCGTCATTAATAAGCATATACTGACTAGATCTCACATTGTAACATGCTGTCACTAATTTAATAAATTTAGATACTTTCATAATGTATGAATCCATATAATGTGATGTTGAAAAGTCTTAATGGAACAGAAAAATCCTATTAAAATGGAGCAGGAATTAGTGGTGGAGACCTATAACTTCAGGCTGCAAGAGGCTGAGACTGGAGAATGGAATATGGACAGGTTGGACTACACAGCTGAGTTGCTAATGAAAAAGAGGTGTTAAAATGAAACATATTTTAGCCAAAGTGATGGTTAAAACAGACTGACAAGTTGACAACATCGAGATCAGCCTCTGGGCATGTCTGGGAGGGACTTTCCTAATTAGGTTAATTGAGGGGAAGGCCCACCTTCAGCATCAAAATTAATACATAGAAGTAAAATGATCAGTAATGTCTGTCACTCCACATCCTGACTGTGGATGCAATGTGATCAGCAGCATCCCACTCCTGACACTGGTCCCCTGACATGCTGGATTGCAAGGCCACAAATTCTAAGACAGCACTTTTTGTCAAGTATTTTTTATGCAACAATGAAAGAAAAATAAAGATTCTCCTACCTCTTCTTCCTCCTACTTCTGTTCTTCCTTGCTTTCTCTCTCTCTGTCTCTCTCTCTTCTGTCTCTCTCTGTCTCTGTCTCTCTCTCTCTGTGTGAGTGTATGTAAAATTATTTACACAATAAATACATTCTATATCTAAGGAAAAATATAAATAATGGTATATTGGAGCAGTCTGAAGAGAAAAGCTTATCAATTTCACTTGTTGTTATGAGTTTGCTTAGGTAGTTCTCTAGATTGTTTCTTGGTTTAACTTTGGTGCATGGGATGAATAGAAAACCTTGCTGATTATCTTTGGAATTTCTCACCTAATGGAATGCAGGATTTAACCTATTCTGTATAATAACTTCTATTTCTCTGTGGTCTTTTTTTAACATTTTCTATTAATTTCTGTGTCTGATGGTTTTAGATAACTCTTTCTTTCTTTTGGTCATTGGGACAAGAGTATGCTAACCTTGTTAATTTTTTTCAAAAAATGGACAGCTTTTCTATTTTTTTATTCTTTATTTTTATTTAATTTAAACTCTTATTTGGGTTTTATATTTTTTTAAAAAATACTGGGTTTGGATTTTTCCCAAATTCTTGAGTTGTTCTGAATTATAACTGCTTCTTTTTCTCCCTAGCATTTCTCAGTTGTTAATTTCTCTTTTTAGTTTGAAATTATGAGGTACGGATCCCTGACTATTAACTAAATTCTCTTCATTGATAGTGCAGAATACAAATAGATTCTGCAGAACTGTACTATATAGCCATGGCTTCTTCAGGTGATGGCTGAATTGAAGCTAAATAATCAATGCGGTGATCATGTTTTAGCAAATTCACACATGCTGTGAAATAAATTCCGACTTCTCATTTTTTTTTTTTTACCTATGTCTCGTTACAAGGTTCAATGATATTATTTAACACAGATATTTCAGGAGTGCTTAGGGTCTGCATCCTAAGTTTGCTTTCTGCAGTCCTAATTGCATTTCTGTTCTATGATATCATGGGAGACTGTTGCATTGGAAATACTGTGCTGATTGGAGCTAATAACTGTATTGTGAAATATTCTTCATGTATTGGTAAGACATTTATATTATAGCTAGTACAAAATAAATTTAAATGATGTTCATGAGTTTCCTACCTCCGTCAAGTTTCTAGAGATTCAGTGGTCTGGAGAATAAGTTTTTTCTTCTTAGATGAAATTTTTGTTACATTGTGTCCTCCATAACTAAAGTAGGCATGTAATTCTGGAAGGATTACTTTTGTTCTGGAGGGATCACCTGTATATGTTCTTCTGAACCATTTCCTACAGAAATGAGCAGAAAATCTACAAGCAGTGAAAGAGACTTAGAATGGGGAAGCCATTAACAAGATCCTACACATTTGCTTCATTGGTCTGGAAGACAAACGGAGCTCATGTTTCAGTAGCAGACGATGATGCTGGCTAAGCCTTCAAGAGATCAAAATTGAATTCCATACCAGCCTCTCTGGAGTTTGCAGCAAAACTCTGCAGTCTTTTGCAGATACTACCTTATCAGACCAGGTTTTGAGAGTTAGTGAAATGACTCAGTAGGTCAAGTGCCTGTCACACAAGCTCTAAGACCTGAGAGATACAGCCTCTGTAAATACAGAAACTGGCTGGAGCAAAATCAGGCAAAGCTGTAAAGGTGATTTCTCGGTCAATCTAGCAGAATCACCAAGCTACAGGTTGGGAGACTCTTCCTCAACCAAAGTGAAGAGCAATAGACGGAGACATCCAAAGTCAAACTCTGGCCTCCATGTGCACATATGTGTATGAGAATCCCCACATGAACACAGCCACATGAACAGTTGCTCTTATCACACACCTGCTACATACACAGCTTGGGCCTACAATAACACCATCACCAATTAATGTATGTAACGCTAGGTCTTAAGAGGCCCAGCATTTACCAATGCGTTAAGTAAAGTGAGAGTATGGTCTCATTATGTTATAATAACTTGTCTCTCCTATCCTGGTCATATGGTCTCATACAGAGTTACCTAAAACTACTCATAAAGAGAAAATGCAAATGGTTTTCAAGATTAAAATTACATTGGAAAGTGCAAAGCTGGAACAATGCATCCCAGTTCTGATGCAAATAAATATTTTAATTTTGATAAAAATATGAAATATTTTCTATGACCAGAAGTTCTGGGTACATCTAGATATTCCATTTGCTCAGCAGAACACATAACAAGACAAACAATTTTGCTTTTTATAAGGACAATTTCCATCTTTGAATAAACACAATTGGAAAATTGGTAGTATCAAAGTGTGCAGCTGCTGCTGCGTAGTAGATATTTCTGACTGAATAAACAAAAATAATAAATAAAACTTAATATTTGTGATCTATATCAGTGACAGGTAGTTCATGACCCCAGCACAGGAAGAATCTAATAATCAAATACCATTATTAATTGACAAATGACAACGTAAGGCTCTGAATTCAAGCTGTAAATGGACTCTGGAAAATTAGCTATAGTTTTTGGGGTGGGATAGATTCGAGAGTCCATTGTAATTGACAGCTATATCTGATCGTGTAAAGCATCTGCTGAGTGCTTGATCTATTAGTTCAACACTGAGTCTTCAGCCTGTGTCTTTTCCTGTGTTGGTTATAGAAGCCCGTTATCAGTATGTAGATTGCACAGTAGACAGAAGTTAGATTTCTTCCATAATGGAATGTCAGTTTATTGTTCTTATAGGGATGGAAACTTCTTATGAGAATACACTTTCTATCTCTGTACTCAACGTTTCTTTTAAAAGCACTGTATATGCTCCTATAGATTGTCTTATGTATGTGACAACTTTTCTTTGCTCATGAAGCTTTGTTTCTGAGCATGCAGCTCCTAGTCAATGAATGAGGGATTATGCTTCCTATCATTATGAAACTATCAGCCTGAACACTGCAAAGTCTTTGTCTTATTTTAGATAGAAAACAAGCTGATTTAGTACATAAAAACAGCAGCAAGCACACCAACAACTATTATAAAAGGCTTTGAAAGATTCATTTGAGTTATAATACCTTGCAGACCAGGGCAGATTTATTCAGGATGGTGTATTGACTCTGAGTCAGGTTTTTTTTTTTCATGGGCTTTCTTCATAGTGTGGATTTATGAATACAAGAACCAAAGATAGAAATGAAAATAACACTAAAAATTACAGCTTTCAGTCATTTTTAGGTTTAAAACTATTCTGTCTCTACAATCTTCGTTCTATGTACCAGCAGACTAAATTATTCTATTGAGTTATAATAAGAAAATAGATATTTCAAACTTCTTATACATACAGGAAAATAATGTAACTACATGGCTGGGTAGTGTACCAGATCCTTAAATCCTAAAAGATGTTAGCTGCTAGTCAGCAGTGGAAACGGAAAGTGTACACAAGTATAAAAGGAGTCCATGTGACTTTTCATTGTGTTAGCATATTTTACGCTTTAAGAATAGCAGCTCTAGTACAGTCAGTATTAATAATAGATTGTGATTTATAGGATCAAAATTTAGATATCTCTACATAGAAAACAGAAGCAACTAGTGGAAGTTTTTTCTAAGGGAAAGAAAATTGTGGTAGCTTGAATAAAAATGGCCCCATGGGCTCATAAATTTGAAGATTTGGTCACTAGTAGTAGCACTATTAGGAAGTGTAGCCATGTTGGAGGAAGTGTGTCAGTGGGAGTGGTCTTTGAGAATTCAGATGCTAAAGCCAGGTCCAGTGTCTTGCCCTTTCTGCTGTCTACCAATCCAGATGTAGAACTGTTGACTCCTTCCCTAAGACCATGTCTGCCTGTCCACCATTCTTTCTATCATGATGATAATGGACTAAATTTCTGAAGTAAAAGTCAGTCACAATTGAAAATTTTCACTCTAAGACTTGCTGTGGTCATGGTATCTCATTACAGCCATAGAAATTGTAAATAAGACAAGGATACACAGTAGGGTGTGAATAATGGGAAAAAGAACAGGCTACAGAAATTATGACTCTAATATTCTTTATTATGCTCTGTGTGTGTGTGTTTGTGATGTACTCATGTTCATGCACATAAGTGTTTGTATTCTTCTGTCTTATTAAATTCTTGCAGCATATGATCCAGTGATCTTAGCAGCTACAATTTAAGAACTGATAATCTCATATATTACCTAAGTTCTGATATTTTGAATATAAGAATAATATTATTAAACTTATAATGCTAAGACTCCATGCATCTTCTGAAAAAAATGATTAATACACTTTTGTTGTATATATCATGTTAAGTCACACTATAATATGTTTATCATACTACATGTTTGTAGTTGTGAATAGATATCTCACCACCAAGGGGTAAATTGATGATACTTCATGTGTCAATTTGGCATTTACTTTTGAAAGAGATTATCAACCCAAGATGAATTACGATTTCAGTTCCAATACTTACAAATGTGGGCGGGACAGATTTCTCAGCTGGTAAGAGTAATGCTTATTGAATAATCAAGAGAACTAGAGTTCAGGTCCCAGTATACATGTAAAAATCTTGATATTCAACAAGTCCCTATAACTTCAGTATCAAGTGGCCCCATTCCATCTTCAGACCTCTATGCACACTCAGAAACAAAGATCCCACACATGTATTTAATGCATATATATGCACACAGAGGTAGTTAAGCAGATAGATATACATAGGCAGACAGACATATAGATACATACATACATACATACATACATACATGCATGCATACATATATACATACATACATGGACAGACAGACAGATAGATACACATAAATGCTTTAAATGATTTTATGTCACCTGTTACCTTATCTACCAACAAGACACATATACTATAACAGAAAAACAGAGTACAAGCGTTCTTCAAAGGTGTTCAGTGGAGGTAAAGAAACTCTTCAAACAATACAGACTATTAATCTTTCCCTTTGCTGATTCTCAGAATTTGAGAGACTAATAACACTCCTCATTTTAGAATTGGGGCTGAGAAAATTTAACTTAAACTGAAACAAAAATGCTATTCCCTGATACCTAGATTACATAACACCAGAATAAGACTAGTAAAGGAAAACACGCTTAACAGTGTAATTTTGTAAGGAATTTACAAAAAAAAATGTAAACAGATTATACTATTAGGGTATTCTTGTAGGGGACTCTTACTTCATTTCCCTGCTGCCCAGACTCCTGAAATAATCACACAGAAACTGTAGTAATAAAACCATTGTTTGGCCCATTAGCTCTAGTTTCTTGTTAACTAAATCTTACATATTAATTTAACCCATTTTTATTAATCTGTGTACTGCTACAAGGCTGTGGCTTACCAGAAAAATTTCTGGTGTCTGTCTCCAGCAGGCTTCCACGGCTTTTGCTTGAATTCACCTTCTTTCTCCTAGCATTCAGTTTAGCTTTTGCCACCTAGCTAAGTTCTATCTTATCACAGACCAAGGGAGATTCTTTATTCATCAACCAATCATATTCACAGCATACAGCATCACCTACGTGTTTTTGTTTAAATAAAAAGGAAGGTTTTAATTTAAACATAGTAAATTAAATATAATGAGACAAGTATCAAGCAAGAATTATAGTTATAACATTGATATCTACTTTATCTTTTATAATAATTAGGGAAAAGTATAATTATAACTATCTATTCTTGAACTCTATCAAAGACTCCAGAAAGATATAATACTACCTGGGTAAACAGGAAGTGCATTGTAAGCAACTCCCAAAACTCTGGAATTGACAGAGGCATCTCACTGTCTGGACAGTCACCCAAAGTTCTTCTGTACCATTGGGGCATCCATCTTTAGCCTACAGACTCATAGTATCCAGCATAGTTTTCCAAGAAGCAGGAAATTTCAAGGATAGTTTTGCCAATATAGGAAGTTTGTCAGTCACAATTTTCTGTGTCCTGTAGAATGTCTAGCAGACACTTTCATGAAGCAGGAACCCCAGAGGACCATCTCACTTTTAGGCAAGTTCAACAGTCATTTTTGTGAGTCCTCTTTGTCCAGTTTAAACAGCATAACATCAAGCAGTCCAGGCAAGAGCAGTTTCTTGCCCAAATGACTAACAAATTACATAAGGAGTCTCTTTGTTGCCCATCCTTCACTTGAAGTAGACTGGTACTGTCAGGAGCAAATGTGTCTCATGGTCATGAAAAGTCCCAAGTTCTTAAACATTTTAAATGCCATATTCTAAAGGTCTTTGAAACATTTGAAGGACACCTATCTAATTAAAACATGTCTCTATATATCTATAAGACCAAACTAACATGATTATAAACTTGGCTATTACAGATGATTATTCATTAACTTGTATTTCTTAATTATATATTGCATTTGTAAATGAATTGTACAATCAACAATACAGTAATCAAGAGCAGAAAAATACATAAAATAAGATTGTCCTTAAATTTGTATTGATAGACCAAGATTCATACCAATGCAAATTATTCATCTCCATAGTTTTTCCCTCTTTAAATGTAAAGAAACATTTATAAACAATATTTGGGAATTTATATATAGTTCTCTTCAAACTATTTCCTGTTTTTTGTTGGGCAAAGTATTTTGGGGGTATACATGAAGACTTTTCAAGGGTTCTTGGTCCATCAAACCACATTAATCTGGAAGGATTCCACAGGTTCTCATCCTCTGTGAAAACAAAAGCAGAACCTCTTTTCCAAAGCAACAAATCCTTAGACTCGAATTCTAAAGTCAAGATAACTTTATGTTGGTTTAATTTAGCAGTCCATATAATGAAATGTCTCTCTCTACTTAGTTTCTTTACAGTCAAAAAATTAAAAAAATACAATAAAATACAATTTCCAGAGTCTCTATGTATATTCCATTTTTACGTGGCTCATTTTTCTTACTCTATTAGTTTTTATACAAGTTTAATATTTATTTTCTTATTTTACTCCTTTAACCTATGATTGTCTGTACTCGTTTATATTACATTTACTGTTTCTTTACTCTTTCTTTTCTCTTCCAAGCATACATGCATTTTTTTTAAACACACTGTGTCTCATTTTAAGACCTTTTATGTCTGAACCTGTCCTTATTGCATATATGTAATCCTTTTCTGATCACTGAGGTGTATTAAAATACTAAGCACTTCTTAAAAATCTAGGCGGCAGCATCACTAGGACAAATATGGCCCTGCCTGCTTGCTCCCCCCAAGTCTACGTGGCAGAAGACCCCTCACTGCCTCTGAGACTGCCAAATGGAAGCCATCCTCACCACAACTCTGGTAACCAGTTTGCTCATGCTGCCACCAAGAAATCTCTTTGTCCAGCTTTCAAAATCCACTGCTGAATCAGAAAAACCTCTCTTAAAGGAGCTGCGGTGTTAAGATGTACTTAACTGTTTTTGTTTTTGGGGTTTTTTTGCCTATAAATTTCTTTTCAAGCCCTCTCAGGTTTTATATGGATTTAGCTAGGAAACATTGGAGTGCTAATTTGTTGTAGGAGGCTGTTTGTTTGGTTCTCAGCCACCCAGACTTCTGAAATAAACACACAGAAACTGTATTGATGAAATCACTGTTTGGCTCATTAGCTCTAGCTTCTTATTAGCTAACTCTTACATCTTTATTTAACACATTCTTATTAGTTGTGTATCACCACGAGGTTGTGGCATCTGTCTCCAGCAGGGCTCCATGGCTTCTCCTTGACTCTGTCTTCTTTCTCCAAGCATTCAGTTTAGTTTACCTGCCTAGCTACATTTTATCCTATCATAGGCATTTTTTTTAATTGATTAACCAATCTTATTCACAGAATACAGAGGGGAATCTCACATCAGGTTATTCTACGTAATAGTGATTATCTTTCTATAGAAATGAAAGTTCCAAAGAGGAAGGAAACATTAAAGCAGTTGAAGAAGGTAGTGAGTAACTCTAAATGCTTTAAGCAAAATTGCAATAGATTCAGTGTGTCTGTTTCATTCCATCTAATGCTGTCCTGTGAGTCATTGCTGTTTTTGCCAGTATGCAGTTTTATTACATCTATTATTCTGATACATTTATTTTGGATAGCTTTAAAGTTAGAAGAAAAATTCAATCACAGTTTCCTACTTGATTGCTTTGTATATCCTGATTCTGTAGTTTATTAAGCACATTCATGTTGTATGTCATTCTTAAATATTAAACTGCAAAAATGTATTCCATCTGTGGAATTGGTGTAAAAATCTTACTATAGTTTATGCATTGCAGCTACATGTACTGCTTTGATATTTGTTTAATCATTTAGGTATGTTTCATGATAACACACTTTTTACATGTATCTACAGTACATTAATTTTTAATGGTGTCCATTTATCTATGTTGCTGTCATAAATGGAGACATTGTTAAAAGAGCATTGATCTTCAGTGGTTGAGTGCACACAAACAATAATGTATTAGACAAGAAACAGGTTGCTTTTCTGTATTAGCTGTGAGCAGTCAGAGCAAATAAAACAATGACAGCAATGTTAATACATCACATCCCAGTGACAATAGAACTAGGAAAGTTATTGATTTTATAACATCTTTAAAATACAGAATGAATCCTTGTCTTATGAAGCGAAAGGCATGCTTATTTATTTCATGCCTGGTATTTTATGTGATTTATTTGTCATTTACATGACATGTTCCAATTTCTGTGTTTGAGAGTTAAGAAGACAAATGGTATTTCCATTTCAAGATGACTTTGCAGTTATCTTGAAGCTAGCAGATATACTGCCCAGAGAACTGCCATTTCTAACCATTTCTGCATAGAGTCAAATTTGTTTGGAGTGGGGGGGTCTGATTTTAATTATATAAGAAATATCAAGGAAAGGCCATGAAAGCAGAAGGCTCATGGTTAAATGTAAAAGAGCAGAAAGCAATTCATGATATCCAGGAGAGATGAAAGAGATGTACAAATAAGATGGTAGGGAAATTAATATAAGTACTGGTATAGGAAAAGAAACAGCAAACATCCAGAGTAAATGTACTATAGGGGAAAAGTATAAATAGAGGCCAAAATTCCTCTGTAGTTTGTAATGTTTGAATGAAAAATTGTGTGAGATTTTTGTATATTTTTCTACTTGAATAAATAAATTAATTGTTGTGACACTCAGAAACATGTTCTAGAGATTATATGATTACCTTTTGACCAAAGTTGGTTATAATTAAACACACACACATATATGTTTAATTAACTTGTGTGTATATATATATATATTTATACTAGTTTTTAAACATTTTATGCTTATATGTAATAGATACTACAATATTTATGTGTGTGCATGTGAAAACTGTAGGTTTATTGTTTATGATTCATTCATTCAATTGGCGATAATGTTTAGAAAATCTTTTTGAACTTTGGTCTTTACTAGCTCAGACAAAGAAAGGGAAAACAGATCCATTGCCCTTCAGGCTAAAAAAAAAAAAAAAAAAAAAAAAAAAAAAAAAAAAAAAAAAAAACGCTCATACATTCATTTGCTTATCCAGGAAAAATTCAGTTCTCCATCTTCTATCTTAATTCTGTAACTTGAAGTTCTGTGATGACTTCTGCAATTCTGAACACTGACAATGTAAGCAATGGGAATTCAGTTTGAAAATACTGATCTGATAATCAGTTGGGGAGACATGTCTTTGCAGGTGTGACAATGGTGTTTATTTGATATAATGAATAGGTTAGATAAGAATTAACGAAAGGCTTCTTGAATATAAGGGAAACATAATTGAAAATTTTGTCTAGCACAGCCTTTCTTGAAGAGAAGGTCAGCAACCAAAACTTTGAAAGATTGAAATGTCTAGCAGAGTACTTTCAAAGTCTCCTAGTTGGGGAAAACTGACATGCAGACAGAAAGCCGTGCTTTCGACAGGAGAACTGCAGTCAGTTCCTAACTAAATTAGGTGATCTCTGTGTGGTCTATCTATTGCTCTTTTCTGCTGTAGAGGACACTGGATTTCTTGAAGTACTGAGGATCGAAGCGCTAGACTTCCTGCTTCCTAGGAATATTACAGTACCAAGGTACAAACTTAGTCCCATGTTACAACATTACTGTCTTTTCTTCACAAATTGTGATAAGAAGCATCTTTTTAAAGTGATAGATTTTACTGCATAAATGTAAAAATAATAATATATTTTACAGAATGAGATACTTACTTTCACACTAAAAGACAATGGGCCCCTCTTCTTCCATCTTGTGAGCCATAAGAAATGCTGGCTCTTCACAGCTGGAAATTGTTCATAGCTGGCTGCATAGTAGGGTAAAATTAAGCCTTTCCAAGCAGATTTCTTTTCTTTTTCTTTTTCTAAGCAATGACATATTGTCTCATCAACACATCTAGGAGCTTCTATTTTTGAAAAGCTTCACTTATCACTTGTGGAGTGTTGAAACAGAACCTATTTTTTTCCCTGAAGAGAACATTCTTCAGCAAAGACAGATTGTGGCATCTGCTTAAGAACATGTCCTCCATGAAGCACTGTCCGTGGAGACAAGAATATGCTCTCTGTCTGCAGAGCCTCAATGCTAAAACTCAGAATTTCCACTGTTTGTTTGGATGATTGTTTGGGTTAGGAACTTGTCATTTAGCTCTTTTGCTTTACATTCCTTTTGAAATCTGACAGTTCTACAGAAGACAAATCTTCAGGTACCTACTTCTCTAAAACTACCTAGGCTAATTTGCCTGTTTTATTTTTATAGAGAGATCTTTGTAATATGCCACCCATTGTTTTTACCTTGTTTCATGAATTAACATTAATGCACTCACATTTTACTTGTCGTCTAACAATATTTTGTAGATATTGATGAGAGAAAAGCATACAGTGAAAATATAAGCATTTTTATACCCCAATCATAAAAAATTCAAATTACTACTTTAAAAATATTTTTGTTAATATTGTACAGTTTAATTTGTTAAAAAGTATAAGATATGACTGTATACTTTGAACTCATATATAAAACTAATAAATTACTATTCTATAATAAATATAAAATAAATATAAAAATGATTTAAAATAACTCAGATCATTTCCAATAAAATAAGAAATAAAACTAGGATGTCCACTCTTCCTATTCCTGTACAATTACAATAAAGTCCTTGAAGCCTCAGCTATAGCAATAAAAGAAGTAGAGAGGATCAAAGAAACACAAATAGGAAAGGAAGATCAAAGGATCTTTATTTGCAGGTGTTATGATTCTATACATAAAAGACGATAAATACTCAAACAAAAAGAAGTCCTATAGCAAATAAACATGTTCAGAAAAGTAACAGGATCCTATCAACATAGAACCACTACATCCTTTCTATATACCAACATCAAACATACTGAAAAGGAAAGGAAGGAAACAGAACCATTCCCAACAGGCTTAACGTGATCTTGTAATAAATCTAACAAAAGAAGTGAAAGAGAGGAGGGAGACATGGCTCAGCAGTTAAGAGCACTGGCTGTTCTTCTAGATGGTCTGGGTTCATGCCTAGAACATATATAGCAGCCCACAACTGTCTGTAACTTCTGTTACAGGAGATCTGACACCATCACACAGACAAACATGAAGGAAAAACACCAAAGGATATAAAATATTTTTTTAAAAAGTGAAAGACTTGAATAAAACAATCATCCCTGTTTCTCTAACATGACGGTGTAGCAAAATGAGCAAAAGATATTCCAAGAAATACACCTTTATAGTATATTACCATTAAAATTTGAGTAAATATTTTGGAAGAATTCGGATAAACTAGCTCCTGAAATTTCTGAGAAGGAAGATAGTGACAGATTTTATTAATCTCATAGGATAGACAATACAGCTTCATATGATCAAGTGTTTGAGTTGTATATTTGTGCAGGACCACAACATTTTAAAGAATTTAAATATCATATATCTTATTTGTTTGAAAACAGCAAAATGAAAAGCAATAAATTTAAGAAAAATTTGTTAATGGAAAAATCTTTTCACTGCATTTTAAATAATGCTAAACTTAAGGAAAAGAATAGTAATTAAATTTAATTGACATCAAGATTAATTAAAATTCTTTTTTATAATTTGTGCTTTAAAATTTTGAGGAATTTTGTACAGAAATACTATTATTACATAATTTACATCCCTCGATCTTCCTCTTCAAACTGTTCCAATGTCCCTACTCCCTTCCAAATTATTGATCTATTATTCTTTAACTATCATTTTATCTATATCTATCTATCCGACTGTCTATTTATCTATCTTTCTATCATCTATCTATTTACCTGTCTATCATCTGTCTTTCTATCTATCTATCTGTCTGTCTGTCTGTCTATCTATCTATCTATCTTCTATCTATCTATCTATCTATCTATCTATCTATCTATCTTCTATCTATCTATCTATCTATCTATCTATCTATCATCTATATATTTACTTGTCAATCATCTATCTGTCATCTGTCTATCATCTATCTGTCTACACACACACACTTGCTTATATATGTATGTATACATATATATGTGGCATGCTAAATTCAATTGATACTACCCATCTGTATATGTTTAGGGCTAAGATTTTGCGTTTGACCTGGGATTATTTTCCTTTTTCTTTGTCAATAATTAAGATTTTTTACTTTTTTATACTTTTCATGCTAACCCTAAAATGGCTCCCTTAATTAAGATATATACATCCCTGCTCCCATATCCACACTTCCTCCAAACCAACCGTCCCATTCCCCTAAGCTCTCCCCATCCTCCCCTTCTCACTTCTCTCTCCCCATCTCTCCTTACCCCCACCCCACCCTACCCCCATGCTCTCAATTATTGCCTGACAATCTTGTCTACATCCAATATCCAGGAGGATAACTACATGTTTTTCTTTGGGTTCACCTTCCTATTTATCTTCTCTAGGATCACAAATTATAGGCTAAATATCCTTTATTTATGGCTAGAATCCACTAATGAGTGAGTACATACCATATTCATCTTTTTGGGTCTGGTTTACCTCACTCAGGATAGTGTTTTCTATTTCCATCCATTTGCATGCAAAATTCAAGATGTCATTGTTTTTTACCACTGAGTAGCACTTTAATGTGCATATATTCTATGCTTTCTTTATCCATTCTTCCATTGAGGGGCATCTAGGTTGTTTCCAGGTTCTGACTATTACAAATAATGCTACGATCAACATAGTTGAACAGATGCTTTTGTAGTATGATAGGGCATATCTTGGGTATATTTCCAGGAGTGGTATTGCTGGATCCTGGGGTACGTTGATCCCAAATTTTCTGAGAAACCGCCACACTGATTTCCACTGATTTCCAAAATGGTTGCACAAGTTTGCATTCCCATCAGCAATGGATGAGTGTTCCTCTTACTCCACATCCTCTCCAGCAAAGGCTATCACTGGTGTTTTTGATTTTAGCCATTCTGACAGGTGTAAGACAGTATCTAAAGTTGTTTTGATTTGCATTTCCCTGATCACTAAGGAAGTTGAGCATGACCTTAAGTGTCTTTTGGCCATTTGAACTTTAGTTTAGAATTCTCTGTTCAGTTCAGAGCCCCTTTTTAAAATTGGGTTAATTAGCATTTTAAACTCTAGTTTCTTGAGTTCTTTATATATTTTCAAAGTTGCTGCAAGCACCTTTCACTTTTTTATTAAATATTTTTTTACTTAAAAAATATTTTCATTATTCATTCCAACCCTTCTCTCCCCTTCTCCCATCCTCCCGCTTCCTTCATTCCCACTCCCCACCTGCTCCTCAGAGGGAGTAAGGACTCCCTTGGGTAGTCAACAAAGCCTGGCATACCAAGTTGAGCAGGACCAAGCCCCTCCCCCTGTATTAAGGATGAGCAAGGTATTTTACCATAGTGAATGTTCTCCAAAAAGCCAGTTTGTGCACTTGGAATAGGTCCTGGATAGGTCCACTGCCAGTCCAGCTGCCTCAATAGATTAAGTCATATAACTGTTACCCACATTCAGAGGGTCTAGTTTGCGTTTATGCAGGTTCCCCAGGTGTCAATCAGTAGTCCGTGTGCTCCCACTAGCTCGGGGCAGCTGTCTCTGTGGTTTGTCCCATTATACTCTTTACCCCCCCGTTCATATTATCCCTCTGCCTTCTCTTCAACTGAATTCCAGGAACTCAACCCATAGTTCACAATCCCTTGATTTTTGTCTACTAGTCCTCCTTTTCTATTTTCTACTTGATGAATTCTACCTGTGATGATTTATCCTGATCATGAGTGTTATAATTTTGTTATTGAGCTTTTCCATTCAATTGTCATTCCTCTTGGATTCTTTATGATATTTCTACATGATGAATTGAATTTTCAATTAGAGTTGTGTTTATCATTGTCTTGAGTCATGTTTACACTATCTTGGACATCACTTGGGAGTTTACTGCTCGCCCTTAAGTTCACTGAAGTCCTGTTCATGCATTCTCTAAACTCCTTGAATTTTCTGATAAGACTATTATAATTCTTATAAATGTATCTTAGTATTCATTTACATACTGTCATACTTGGGAAATATAGTGCCTATTTCCATAGGGCTATGGCTTTTGGGATGGGGTTTGCCATCTTAGTTTTCATACACTAGATGATGTTGTGACTTAACCTGCACATAAACATACATACATACATACATACATAAGTATATACATATGTATAATACATATGTATAATAAGTATATATATATATATATATATATATATATATATATAAAGGTGTGTATACACAAAAACACACACACTCACACACATACACTTTAAATAGTTCTGTGCAAGGTGTGACATTGTAACTTGACTCACTCTGAAGCAAAACAGTAGCATAGCCTGGAGCATGCCTTTGGGGCTGAGCTCCCGGAGTTCATTTGAAGAGAGGGTCTAGAGAAACTCACCAGGAAAGCCCTGTGCAGGAGCTGGCAGTCTCATGGGAATTCTTTAAATATGAATAGAAGTATTAAGAATTAAAATATACCCAGAGATAAACCTTAATTTCAATCCTCACCTATATTTTTTAAAAATGTCATTTTCTTTGTTTTTGACTGATTGTTCTTTTAACAGTTCAAAGTTACTTGTATGCTAGACAAATGCCATTTGAAAGATTTTAATATTTTTTTAATTTTTATTTTTCCGTTCAATTATTTACACTTACTTAGCTCCTCCCTATCCTCTCCAGCTCCCCCACACCCCCTTCTCCCTCTCCAGTCCTGCTTGAGAGAGGTCTAGGAATCCTGCCCTGTGGGAAGTCCTAGGCCCTCCCCCCTACATCCAGACCTAGGTAGCTGTGCATCCATATAGACTAAGGTCCCAAAAAGCCAGAACATGCCATAAAAACAGATCCCAGAGAAACTAATTTATAATAAACTTAAAGAAGATCAATTCTTAGTACAACTTTGGCTATAAAAAGTATAATTAAAGGGTATTCTTTCCTGCTTTTATTTTAAAATCTATGACTAAATTACTTTTTAAAAAATATTACTTTTCTTTACTTCTATAATTTCTTTTTTAATTTTTTTTTGCTTTATAAATAATACCATTCAAATTTTCCACCTCCCCCCATCCTCCATTTCCTTCCCGTTCCCTCCCTTCCCCTCCTCCTGCCCTTCCCCAGTCCTAAGAGAGGGCAGGGTACCAAGGTCCTGTCCTCTCCCTCCAGGCCTAGGAAGGTGAGCATCCAAACAGACTAGGATCCCAAAAATCCAATATAAGCAGTAGAATCAAACCCCAGTGTCATTATCATTGGCTTCTCAGTCAGCCTTCATTGTCAGCCACATTCAGCGTCCGGTCTGATCACATGCTCGTTCAGTCCCAGTCCAGTTGGCCTTGGTAAACTCCCATTAGATCAGGCACACTGTCTCAGTAGGTGGACAAACTCCTGGCAGTCCTGACTTCCTCTACAGCTTGGAAATGGCTCGTAAGATTAACTTTTTGATGAGGAAGAACCAGGCAGATCCGTGGCTGGACTGCTAAGGCCCATGTTAGTTCTGTGTCTGATTGTCCCTACCAACCCCAATCTCTGTTACCTTTCTCTACAATAAACTCAATCACACGCGAATAAGAAGCCCCCCCCCCAAGAAAACTTCTAGAATTTCTATAGTTGCTTCACTGTATTGGATCAATATGATTCAATATTTTAAAAATCAGTTATCATTATCATTACACTTTAAACCAACTAATATTATTCTCATAATATGTTGTTTCTGTTATTTATAAAATATCAGTGTATCAACTTGAAGTCCCTTGGGGAATACTACATTTTTGTATCTCATATATTTTCTCAATATTTGTGGTATGCAATCACAAAAATAATAACATACTATTTTAATTCATTTAAAAGAATGAACAATATTAGATTTCAGAGTCAAAGGTAAAGCAGCTTACCAATGCTCATTATCTTGCTGGATAATTGAATAGTTATGAGAGATATAAAATGCATGGAATTTCTTTGCATTTTAACTTATTTTTAAACTGTATATAACACATAAAATTTGATAAAATATCTTCTATACTTTTTTAGTTTTTTTGAGACAGGGTTTCTCTGTGTATCTGTGGAGCCTAACCTGGAACTCTCTCTATAGACCAGGCTGCCCTCCAACTCACAGAGATCCTTCTGCCTCTGCCTCTCAAGTGCTGGTATTAAAGGCATATGCCACCACCACTGCCCCATCTTTACTTGTTAAATGACATATTAAAATAAGGCTTTTTTTTGAGATTTTTCTCTACCTGTTTACAACAATAGATAGCCACCTCAGTTAAATAAGAAAATGCTTGAGACATATTAGACACAAACTCTCTTGTGATAAAGTATACCGGTCAGAAGTTGGGGTTTTGTTATATTTTTGGCAAGAGTGTGGAGTATATTAAACCCATGCAAGTACTCACAAAGGAAACCATGGAGATCACTATTTATTTCATTAGACAGTATTCTCTAATGGATGTACACTAAACCAGTCAATACTCAAACACTCCAATTTTAATTATATCCACCAGGAAAATTCCAGAGCTGTAGGAAAAGTAAGACCTGTGCCTGGGAGGAGTCTCATGAATCTGCCATCACCAAGATTAGTACCATTACTACTGAATGTTTGATGTGTAAGTGGTACAAATCAATATTGAGCAACAGTGTAACACGCTCCACAATAAAATACTAAGATATATTGGGATTTGGATATATCCCAAACAAAGATTGTGTTTTCTGGCTTATCATGTCATTTTCAGCACTGCTATGTGAATTTTTACAAAGTATAATCACTGATAAAGATCTTAAGTAACATTATCTATAATCATGTAGCTCACTGTATGTCAAAAGAGTTGTAAAAATGATTATATTTTAAAGTCTGTGAGGTTACTATCATACTATGCTAGACAAATAGCTGATTTAATAGATTTGGAAACCAGCCTCTTAATGTCTCAGATAACACATTACTTTGGAAAAACCCCTACAAAGACATTGCCTTTTAAAGATACGGTGAATAATTTAGACCAATGGCACTGTACATACATCAAGTATTTGTGATAAAGTGAATTGGCCTTAGTCCACTCACCATTAATCAATTTTATGCTTCTTGGCTACATAATTCATAGTTATAACAGTTTCTAGATCTTCATACTAATGAAATAATATTCCTACCATGAACAAGACAGACAGAAATATCATAAAATTTAATATTCATATTCCAGTTGGATATGCTGGGATGATAATATTAGATAACCAACAGAGACATCAGAGAGCTATCTTCTTTCTTTGAAAGTTTATTCGGTTCATCATGAAATGGATAATGATGACTGTCCTACACAATAAGGTCAATTAGTTCAACATTATTATTCATCTTTTTAACTCTAATTAAAGGGTTCAAATGCACCATCAAAATGTATGGAAACTGGGGTATCATGCAAGGGACTGAAACAAAAACTTTTTGATAAATATTTAGTGAAATCAGGGAAGACTGCATTGGGCAGTAATGTAAACAACAGTAATAATCTTAGAACAATCTAAAGTAGAATAGCATTTGTACTTTACATTAACTTCCATATTTTCTACCATGTGTGACCAGACATCATCTTGAAGCAAGCCTAATCAAATGAAATTAACATACCATAAAGTCATGTGACACTGACAATTATACACAGAATAAATGAAACAGATCCATGCAGTGTGCCTGAACCAGTCACTTAAGTTTCCTGTACTCTTGTTCTGTTTCTCACTGATAACACCCAGGGCCCCATCTGAAGAAAAGTTATCAGGGTGCTACCATTGTTATGAATCCCTGCACATACATCAAAAATATTTTTGAATTTAAATCTAGGAGGCATGGCTCCTAATACATGATTGGGCATTGTGGCAATAGGAAAGTCTAATTTATGGACTTCAGTGAGTAAAATCCCATGCTTTAATTTACTCCCAGACATTTTCTACAAAGTCGTACTGAAGTGATACTTTATGGAGTGCCTGCTGAATTTTCACTTATGATGAGCTAGTGCCTCTTCTTGACATGCTTTGCTAAATACCTAAATAGTCTCTCATTTTCACATCCATTTATTTCTCATGAATATACCATAGGATGGATTCTTACCACGTACATTATAATTGAGATACAGTTCAAGCTAAAAGAGAAACAATTCTATTAAATGTCTCCATCTTCCTCTTTTCATTATCATGGCTATGGTATTTTTGCTCAGGTTTTCTTTTAGATAGAAATGTCGTTGAGGCTTCATGAATGTGGCTTACCTGTAAATTCTAGAGAAAAATATCTTGGGTTCCCACCCCCAAATAGAGAACTGCAGGCAACTACGGACTTCTGAGAAAGAGAGACAGCTTCTCCCAAGGGTGAATCCCCTAATTTGTTATTTGATACAAAATGTTCACCTGAAACAGGGTACAAACAAAGCACAGTAAATGAATTTGGCTAAGTGTGTGTGTGTGTGTGTGTGTGTGTGTGTGTGTGTGTGTGTGTGTGTAAAACAATGATATTCAAAAGAAGTCTAGTTTCAGAGGTAAGGAAAATTGGAGGAGTTAGTTCAGATAATAGCAAAGCTTTCCTCTCATCTGTGTGGAATATTGATAGTATGTGGAGAAAATTTCTACCATACCTTTCATCTGACGTGAAATGTCCTTCTGCATATGTGTTCCTTTTATTGGAAAATGAATAAAGCTGTTTCGTTCAATGAGTTAGCTTACTTTAAAAAGCCAGTAAAGAAATACTATCAGAGATATATAGAGAGAGTAGGCAGAGTCAAAGAGAAGCTATATACTGTGGAAGAATGATGCAGGTAGGTCACAGCCTCATAGTGTTACATAGATTAACAGAAATTGGTTTATTTAATATGTAAGAGCTAGGTAGGAATATGCCTAAGGTATTGGCCAAGCAGTATTGTAATTAATATAGTTTCAGTGTGATTATTCTGGTTTGGGTGGCCAGGAGACAAACATGCAGTCTCTCCATACCTTTATCCCTTTAAAATGTATGGCCTGAAGACTGCTCCCCTACAGAGAATGCTCCTCCCATGATTAGTTAAACCTGCCTCCTTGGTTCAGCTGTATATCATAAAATCTGCCTCCTGATTAAGGCACATTTAATGACTCTAGTTCTTTGTCTATGCTGCTGAGCTTCAGAGATGCTGCAATTTGTTCACTTGAGAGTCAAGTTGACCCAGTTTTTTTCTGTGCATATGACAACATTTCATTTTCTCCTTCTCTTACCATGCCAGTCAGATCTGTCCCCAGAGCCATGTAAGGACTCCACATTGGCCAGTTGTGGGTCTTTGTGTTAAGAACAATCTACTGCATATAAAATCTGCCAAGATGAGGTTTGAGAGAATTATTACTATGTGGGTATAGTAATAAGTTATTAGGGCAAAGTTCATTATAATGCACATTTAGCATAGTAATTGTAGTAAGGATTCCCTAGTTCCTACAACCTGCCTGGTTGGCCCAGAAAACTGCCAATTGTGGTCCCTATATATGGAACAGGCCTTAAATCTAATAAAAAGTTCCTGGTTAACCCCATAACATTAACATTACTATGAACTCATTGGGCAGTAAACACTCACACACTCAAGAAAAAGAATATGGTGGTTGTATTAATTTAATTTAATGGGTTTAATAAAAATGAATTAAGACCCAGAATTGAGTGTGTATAGATTTTATCTTGAAGCCAATGGTGGTGAATATGATAAAAATTGAATTTATGTAATTCTCAAAGAAATTATTATTATTATTATTATTATTATTATTATAGAACTAGCTGTGTCTTCTTGCACAAATCTGTCAAAGTCTGAAATATAGAATCATAATGGACAATTCAGTAATCTACATTCTATGGCAGACAATTGTCATGAGTTTTGAGTCATGTATTGACTACAAAATTAATCCAGATTTAATAATTTGCAGTTTATTTTTGATTCCTTAGTAAATATGAACAAGTTGGATACAGGTTTCATGGACAAGACTCTTGCCATTTGGGGCGATTTTCATTTGCATCTCAATAATAGACTTTACAAAAATAAATGTACAGTCATCTGTACTTCACAATGCTGACAAAATATACCATTATAGGGACAAATTACTCCTATTTGTTTATTTTCAATTTTATAAATATTATTATAAAATCTTACAAATAAAAAAAGCACATACCCAAATCGAAGAACTTGAAGTCTATACAAGTCAACGAACTTGTTTACAGTTACAGTAGTTATTAGGAGCAGGAACTTTGGACTTCATATTAAATGCTACACTTTCAATATTGAATATATATTCAGTATATTATTAAACACACCCAAACAAAAAAGAAAAAGTGACAGGATTAAAACAAACTTCATGTAATAAGTTTTTAAATAAGACTTGCTCATTATCTGAGTTCATGCTCTCCTCATCTCTACCTGTAGTCTTTTCTTCTTTTCTCCATGATATGCTTTTAAAATCTTATAAATAATATATTCAAACTCTAACAATAAGCATGAATTAAAATCTAAGCAAAATGAGTGTAAAATGCCTTCTTTACGAAAAGTTTCACAGCACCCTGTAACTCAAGCTGAGAGGTTTTTGCAATTATTTCATTAATCAACTCCCACTCACCCCAATTTTATTTCATCCCCTTTCCTCGGGGGCCGGTCTTTAAGGTCTCTCTCACTGCCATTTCATCACACAGCTTTCCAGCTGTGGGTCAGTCCGTTTTCCAGAAAACCACCTACAACTATTGTTATGAGTTCACGGGATTCATCCATTAACATAAAACTTTATATAAAATTTGAAAGGGTGACAAATCATTGTTTGAGCAGCAATTGTGTACGTTTCATGAGTTTTGGTGCTCACAAGAGCAAAAAGTCTGCCTAATTGCAAGTAATTCCTTCTTTTAAATTTTGTTTGCCAAACCAAGACAAATCTAATATATTTCACAAATCACATAAATTATAAGTATCATAACTAAATTATTAATTCCCCAAAGTGTTAAAATGCATGACAGTTTGGAGGGGGGGCAAAGGGGTGCTAAATAAATCAGTGGTGATTTTAATAAACTAGAAGCTTTTAGGTACTAAATCTGTCTGCATCTGATCTGAATTGCAATTACCTGTCAAAAATTCATCCATCATCACGAGCTCTAAACAAGCTATCTGTGCAGCAGATGTCTGAGGAAAGCTATTTCATATGGCAAATTTTTCTTCTGCTTTACAACATCCCCAAGACTGACAAAAATTTCAGGGATCATTTCAGTACAACTCAGCAACTCATATTTTGCTAGAAGCAAAAATATGTTTACATATCTTATTTAATTTATGAATGCACATATTATACATACAATATTCACAAATTGATCCTTTGAATTCTCTTGTTTCAAAATAGCATGAATAATCATTGATTCAGAAAAGCATCCAGTTATATAGATTTGAAGTAAATAAAATGCAAATCCCATAGTACGTTTTAAAAAATGTAAGTCTCCTTGAATGAAATATTAGCAATTGGGGTTCTTCATTGATAACTGAGATTTTGTTGTGTTATACTTTTATTTTCATTTAGTTCAATATATATTTGTATTCATTTTCTAAATTTTTGACTTACTGATCATTCAGTAGTGAGTTGTTTAGTCCTCATATATTTACATACTTACTAGAGTTTTATTTGCTAATAATTTTAGGTTTTACTTCATATAAATCAGGTAGGATATATGTAATTATTTCCATTTTTCTGTATTTTTCAAGGGATATTTTGTGTTTCAGCAGGTTGTTTCTTTTAGAGAAACTTCCACGTGTGGCTAAGTAGAATGTATTGTCTTCAATGTTTGGGAGAAATCTTATATAGATAATAGTTAAGTTTATTTGATGTAAATATCAGTGAATTCTCACATTTCCTTGATTACTTTTTGTCTAGATGACCAATGTACTCAAGAAAGTCAGGTGTTGAAACATCCAGCTGTGATTGAGTCTGTTTCAACCTGGGTTTTATTTTCTTTAGTAGACATTTTCTGAAATTTGGTGCAACAGAGGTTGTTGCAGATGTGTTTGGTGTAATAGTATTCTCTGTTTTAATTGATTGTTTGATTAGAATGAAGCTCCTTTCCCTTTTTTGTATCTGCTAATTAATTTTAATTTGAAGTATATTAACTATCTTGTCAGTCTTTTGGAAAGCCATGCCTGGTATTTCTTGATCCCCCCTTTTTATTTTTTTATTTTTTTGATACTATTTTTCATTCTTTCACTTTTTGATGCTACCTATCTTTAAAACAAAGATGGTTTTCTTGGGAGCAACTGATCGATTACATTTCTTAATCTATTTAACTAGTCTGTCTTCTAAATGGATTGGTGGAACCACTGACATAAAATCATGATTTAGGGTAGGTGTGGAGTGAAATCATTTTGTTTTTGTTGTTGCTAGCTTTGTTATAAGTTTTACCTTTTAGGGTCTCTTGACTGCTTTTTCCTCTCTTAAGTTTGAAGTATTTCTTCCAGTATCCTGCTTCGGAATGTTTTATAGTATACAATTCTTTTCTTGTTTGTACAATAAAATGTTTTCCTTTCTTCTTTAACTGTGGCACATAGAGTTCCTGAGACTGGAAGTTGTAGTCTTTTAGAGCTAGGAATGCATTGATCTAGGCTCTTTCAGCTTTAAGAGTTGCCATTTTGATGGGGTGTGTTTCTGCTGGCTTTTATTACACATGTGACTTACGTTGCTTTCTTTGCACATTTCAATATTTTTATCCTGTATTTTTAGGGTCTTAACTATTCCATAAGAGAGTTTCTTGTTTTGCCTTATCTGGTTGTTGTTCTAGATGCTCTGTGTTTCCATATGGATATATGTCTTTCTTTAGTTTCTCTAAATTTTATTGATAGATTTTAATAGTCTTGATAATAGGTCTAAAGGCCATTAAGAACAAAAGACTAGAGACCTTGTTGTCCTAAAGACAATATATTGATGAGGATGTAATTGGTAGCATATGTGAAGTTCTGGGCTTGGTATCTAGTATCTCAAAAATTGGCACACATCTGCAATCCAGCACTAGGGAGGTGATAGGAAATGAGTGTCAATAATTTGAGGTCATCCTGCCAATGAAAAAAGTTGGAGACAAGTGTAGGCTAGAGGATTTGTGTCAAATCCAAACTAAGAACTGGGCAACAGTTATTACTGAATCTGTAACTAAACACATTTTGGGACTCAGTATGTTTTCATAATTTTGGTTCACAGGATTTAAGAAATATTATGTTCATATTTATATACTTAGTTACATTAGATTATACTTTAAAATAGTTTACACATGTACAAAATACAAATAATTTTAAAGAAAATTAAGAGATTTTTTGGCATAAGAATAGCATACTTTTACTGCATTTCCAAAATATATGCCTAAGTAAACTATTACAAATTACTGCTAATAAAAATATCATGCATATCCTACCAGATATGTATTGGACAACTACTTATATAAAATAAAACCAATTCTTCTGGCAATAACAAAAACATAAAATTATGAATGAAAATGGGAAATGCTAAATAAAGTTAGTGAAGAATTTTCTGATATACAAAATATTAAAATGATTTAAGCCTATTACATTTAGGATAAAGTGAATATCTATTTATAATAACATTGATAGATAAAGATGTTAAAAGCAAAGGCACTAAAAGGAGTTGATAACCATTGCTGATGGAGATGCTAAAAATTCTAGCAGTTTTATTTTACATCACTTTCCATTTGTTTTGATAAGCACAAACACATGCAAACACTACTAGCAATCATTTTCAACCCCGGGCTTTCCTAGCATAAAATAAACTATTTATGAATAAAACTAAAGCAACATAATAAGTGAAACACTGTAAAACTCAGAATCGTGCCAAAGTTGAGATTAGGTGATTGTCCATTCATAGAGATTGAACAAATAAAATAATTTTGCTCTATTAGTATGTAAAAAGAAAAACTGGAAAAGAACCAGACACTAACACAAGAAACCAGACAAATGAACACTGCGAACATATAATCCCCAGTATTTCTCTTCTCTTGTCCTACTTCTCTTTTATTCATAGCATATGCCCACACAATCCATACTGATATACATCCTGACAAGCATAAAGCAGTACACACACACACACACACACACACACACACGGTCATGATCATTTCATCTGTTGATGGACACCATGGTTAGTTCCATTTCCTGCCTTTGCTGAGGAGTACATCAGTAAACAAGGATGAACAGGTATTCCTGTGGTATGATATACAGTCTGCTAGGTTACAGCATGATTATGGTCTGTTTTTGCTACCTCTCATATATTTCTTCAAGATGTTTCCATTAGATAAAAGTGTCCCACATGAAAGAAATACACATATAATTAAATTAATTTTAATTACAAATTTCAAGATACTGGAATATTGGCTCATTGATGTTTTTACTGAAACATTCTATTACATATTTTAGAATTATTTGTGATATTATATAGGACCTCCTAAAAATCAAATATAGAATGATTTTCATGTAACTTCATATTTTATTGGCCTAGCATAGAGGCCAGACAAGTAGTAACAAAGAAAAATGGCAAAAGCCCTTTTCTTCCTCATGAAATTCCATATAATACCTTGAACAAAATGTGATTAAACACATTCCAGAGACGTATAAATATTAATACACTATGTAAAATGGGATCTATGCGAGTGATGTGAAGATGATTAAACAATCAAAGGCTGATTACATAGTGAAAATTAATTGCACTGAAATCCTTTAACTCGCCAAAGGAGAAAAGTCGTGTAATCATTAAGAGCTTCATTAAGTACATTGAACAATGCCTATTACCTTCATGATCCAATCTGTCAGCAAGCCTAAGATTCACCCACCAAATCATCCTCAAAGACACGTCTAATGTTAGATATTTTTTCTTGTACAGTTTTAATTGTGTGAATATTAGCAACCACACAATGAACATATAAAGCATCTTTTAATGTAAAAAATAAGCTCATTTGTGAGCTTTCAATTTTTTTTGTCCTAGAAAATACAGTGGTATGTTCAAATAAAGTTTAGCTTTCTCAAAAAAGTCATGCTGGTCAAAGACATCCAGGTCTAATACATATGTGAAAATCAAACTGCTTTGGTCAAATTCATTCCATTCCACAATACAATCCTTTCTACAAGGCAGAAGTCCTGTTAAGGCTGACATGTTAATGACTCATAAAGACAAAACAGTAGCTCATTATCAAGATGGGATATTAATTGCATTACCTAATGCCTAAGATAATGTGTAAAAAGACTGGTGAAACAGTCTTAAAGGAGATATTTCAACATCGATACTGATTACAGAAAGGAAATTCATTCTACAGTCATTGAAATCACACACACACACACACACACACACACACACAAACACACACACACACACCAACTCCTCATCTTAATCAGAGGACTAAAGTTACCTACTTCTCTGATAGACACACGTGTACTTTTCATAATTCAGTGGATGGAAATAGACAACTTCATGTTGGGTTAAACTATGCAAATACTAGAAATTAAGAATAAAGTAACAAGAGAAACATTCAAGATGAGGATTTTTAAAAAACTGCCAACATTCAATATGAGGACTATTTAAAAATCTGCCAAAGATAAAGAATTCAATCATATTAAAAACTTCTAAGTACTATCATGATCCGAGGCTGAATACAGGACTGGAGGAAACATATATATGTTTATTTATTTATATGTATTTCTGTATTCCATTTTGAAGCAGAATTTCAATTTATTATAGATAGCTCAATCTTGCTATTGTATTACTCTTCTGGTTGGGGTATCTCCATTGTGAGAACACTACATCTTAGACACAGGCCCCTTCCTGCAGGTATTGATGTTGCCAGCTGATTCTCACATAACACTTCCTCCTGTGCCACAGACACGAATTGTGAAACTGAAACTAATTAAAGTAATCTAAACTCAAAAAAACATACAAATGCATTTTGTTGGTGTGAGAGCATTCTTTACCTGTATTTTCATGTGTGTAATTAACCTCCCAAGGTTGGAATTTTCCCTTTAGTGCCTTTTGTAGGACTTGATTTGTGGATAGGTATTGTTTAAATTTACTTTGCCATGAAATATCTTATTTTCTCCATCTATGGTGATTAAACGTTTTGTTGGATATAGTAGTCTGAGTTGGCATACATGGTCTCTTAGAGTCTGCAGGATATCTTGCAGGCCCTTCTGGCTTTTACAGTCCCATTGAGAAGCCAGTCATAATTCTAATAGATTAGCCTTTATGTTACTTGGTCATTTTCCTTTGAAGCTTTTAATATTCTTTTTGTTGTTGTTGCTCTGTATGTTTAGTGTTTTGATTATTTGTAATATCCAGAAACTGGAAACAACCTAGATGTTCATCAGCCAAAGAACGAATAAAGAAGATGCACATTCATACAATGGGATATTACTCAGCTGTTAAAAACAATGACATCATGAAATTTTCAAGCAAATGGATGAAACTAGAAAAGACCACAGATCAACCTGAATGAAGAAACCCAAGACAGAAAAGGATAAACATGGTATGTACTCACTTATAGGTGGATATTAACCAGAAAGTAAAGGATAAACAAGCTACAATCAACAAACCCAAAGAACCTATGTAACAATGAAGACTCAGGACACATGAATCTCACTGTGAAGGGGAACTAGAATAGACATCATAAGTGGATGGGAGAGGGGTCTTAATGGAGGCTGGGAATGAGAAGAGGAGGGATCAGCTTGGAAGGACAATAGGAATCATGAGCATCTCTGAGATAAACTAGAAACCTAGTGCAATGGAAACTCCCTGGAGTCTATGAGGGTGACCCCTAGCTAAGACCCATAGCATTGGGAGATATTGAGTCTGAACCGGCCATCTCCCATAACCAGGCAACACTTCCAGTGAAAGGATTGAGACCCCAATCTAGCCACATAAACTTTGACCAACAATTTGCCCTGTCTACCAGAAATGCTGGGGTAAAAATGACTAGGAAATAATGGGAGTGGGAAACCAATGACTAGTTTAGTTACTAGTTACTAATAACTATGAGTAAACTAGTTACTCATAGTAACTAGTTTAGTTACTATGAGAGGGATCACATTGATGACGCTGCCTGGAGGACCAGGATCTAGATGTTGGACAGTCCAGAGACCTAGGAAAAGACCAAACATGACTGGCAAAAATAAATAAATAAATAAATAAATAGATAGATAGATAGATAGATAGATAGATAGATAGATAAATAAATGTAAAATGATTACTAAAGATAGATATTCTGCTATATTCATTAAACATTGCCTATCCCAATTACCATCAGAGAGGCTTCACCCAGCAACTGATGGAAATAGTTGCTGAGACACACTACCAAACATTAGGCAGACCTCATTGAATCTTGTATAAGGAAGGATTATGGTAGTCAGAGGACTGAGTACTCTACAATAAAACCTATAGAATCAACAAACTGAGACTCATAGGGGCTCACAGAGACTAAACAGACAACCAAAGAGCCTGCATGGGATCGACCTAGGCCCTCTGCTCATATGTTAGAGTTGTGTAGCGTGATCTCCTTGTGGGGCTCCTAACAGTAGGAATAGGGGATATCTCTGACTCTTTTACATGCCTTTGCAATCTTTTCCTTTTCCAAGTTGCCTAGTTCATCCTTAAGAGGAGAGGAGATACCCAGTCTTACTGAAACTTGATATGCCATGGCTGGTTGATATATATGGAAGGCCTGACCTTTCTGAACATAAAGTAGGAGAAGGGAATGTAGGTAGAGTTAGGGTGGGGAGAATATATAGAGAAAAACGTGGGGAGAGGGCTAGGAAACAGGGAGGAGAGGCAGGAGTGGAGGGGAATTTGTCATCATGCTTAGAAATCAATTAATAAAAACTAAAAAGTTTACTAATGAATGATGAATTTCATGTTGTAAAGATAAAATTAAAATATTAAAAAATTTTAAAGTCTTACTTGTAAGTGCAAACAAATCAAAATAATATAGTTCATAACTATAACTCAAAATATTTAACACAAATAAATTTATTTACATTTACAAAGAAAGAAGTTTTCCTTCCCTTCTTTTGTGCATACTTTGTGATTTCATTTCTAAACTTTTTTGTTTCCAACATTACATTTTATGAATCTTCATTATGCTGAAGCATCTATGAGTTTTTTTTTATAATATTATAGTCTTTACTCTGCTTCTGTTTCTAAGACATCTGACTTTTCTATTCTGTCGTACAATGGTTCTGTGGTTTATCTTTACCAATTTTTTAGAATTGCATAGCCAGAATATCTCACATGTAAAGCAATTCATGTCTTCATAGTCTTCTACAGTTTCTGTACAGTTATTTATTGATGTGGGATTAAATGATGATTTATATTTAAAGGGGGTATGGATCCTGGTTTATTGATACAAATTTAAGGTCAATTTTACTGTATGTATATTTCTGTTTTGATTAAGGTGTTGTATTTGTGCAGCTAATTTTAAAATCTATTGTATAGTTAATAAGTAGAGGTTAATAGATAATCATCTATAATAGTCAAACGTGTTGTCATGTTAGTTAGATTTTCTAGATATAGAGAGATATAATTCAGTTAGGTAGGTATTTTTCAAACCTTTAAAAGACTAACAGAATATGACATTTAAAATATTTTATAAATTTATGACTTTCCATGACAATAAGACAATCTGCTCCTCACAGTACAAATAACTTCAAGAAGATAATGGGCAACAAAGAGGTTCCTAATGGAGTCTAATAGCTATTTGGGCAAGAACCTGCTCTTTCCTGGACTGCTTGATGTTATGATGTATGAACTGGACATTCAGAACCCACAAAAAAATGAATGTTGACCTTACCTAAAGGTAAGAATGGCCTTTGGGGTTCCTACTTCATGAAAATGTATGCCAGATATTCTGCAGGACACAGAAAAAAGTGACTGACAAACTGCCAATATAGGCAAAACTGTCTTTGAAATTTTCTGCTTCATGGGAAAGACTGTCAGAAACTATGGCCCTGTTGACTAAAGATTGGATACCACAATGTTACAGAAGAACTTTGTGTGACTGTTTAGGTAGCGAGATTTCTCTGTCAATTCTAGAGTTTTGAAAGTTGCTTACAATGTACTACCTGTTTACTTAGGTAATATATCTTTCTGGAGTCTTTAATGGAATTGAAGAAAATTGGATATAATTATAAAAGATATATTAGATATAAAACTTTAAACTCACAAAGATAAAATCGATGATAGAGTATTTTCCTTAATTTGCCAAATGTAAATGGACTAAATACTGTAACTGTAATTATTGATTTATAATTGTTTTGTATATGTAATTTTACTATGTTAAAGTTAAAACGTATCTTTTTATTTAGACAGAAAAGGAGAGGTGATGTGGGACTTGTCTCTGTAAGCTGTGATAACCTTTGGCTTATAATGTTTTGGGCCTATTGCAGCACAGAATAGGGCAAGATGGAAATTCCAAGCAGACACAGGAGGAGAGTGTGGGTGGAGTAGGAGAGAAGCCCTGTAACTGCTGCAGGAGACAGACACTGGATGCCAGACAGAAACTTACAGGTAGGCCACAACTACATGGCAATACACAGATCAAGAAATAGGTTAATTTAAGAAGTAAGAGCTAGTCAATAAGAAGTGCAAGCTAATAGGCCAAGCAGTGTTGCAATCATACAGTTTCTTTGTGATTATTTTAGGTCTGGGCAGCCGGGAAACAAATGAGCAGCCTCTGCCAATATGATTATTTTAAAGTTCTTGCTACCCTTACAAATTTCTGTTTACTTATACATTTTCGGCTTTGTTTGGTAATTCTATAGTTTTGTAACACTTTTGTATAAATAAGATATAAAAAAGTGATACTAACACATAAAATTTTAAGTCTTCAAGTGAAATGAACAATAGAGAAATGGGAGTCAATTCCCGAAAGAGTTTTGGAAAGTTGATGTAATTGACTATGCATCCTGGTTTGCTAGAACCAGTATTTATACAGTATTCACTTACCACAAATTAATAGATAACAGGTAATCTGCATACCAAACAGAAAATTTAACTCCTTTGCTGTTTTATATTTTTTTCCTAAAGAAATTTAGTTGGAAGCAAACCAGAAATGTTGTGTGTGTGTGTGTGTGTGTGTGTATTTGTGTGCACACAGACACATATACAATAATGTGTGTGTACTCTGGAGAATTGAAGAGAGTAAATATGGATAGGAGAAGAGAGGAGAGAAGAGGAAAGGGAGAGGAGGGGAGGGGAAGAAATAAGAGTGAGTAGATAGAGAGATGAGAGGAACGAGATGATTGAAGATGAATCAGTGAAAGATGAAACAAACACTATATATGTCTAAAAAATTTTCTTGTGTATATTCACCAAAGTCTGTGTATCCTAGATTTGTACTTGATTTTTTCCCAAAAATAGTAAAGTATTTATACATAACATATACACATCATAACGTCACTTTTTATACTTCAGTTTACTTAGTACACATAGAACAACATAAATGCTGCATAGTTATATTAATGCAAAATAATGAAACTAAAAGGGAAATCCTAAAAACCCCTACTACTTACGCCAGTCTTATAGTTTTTCAGTGTTACATGAGAAGGATCCACAAATAGGAAGCTTGTGGAACTTCCCATCAGAGTAGGCTTTCTTATAAACTTCTCTCAAGTTTCATATACTATAATACATAATTATGAAAAAGTAATAAAATATTAAGAGAAATAAAATGCTTGGATCCCTTCTCCAAGTGTTATTAATACAGTTAAATGTTACTCAGAGCATAATTATGTATAATGAATGTTTAGTATTCATCAGTTTCATAATCCATTTGCCCCATAATGGGTCTCAACCTCATTATAATGTTGCTATAACCATTTGGTACCATTATGCAGATGAGACTTCTTGAAAATGACACTTCTAGCCCAGCCACAACATAAGAAATGTGACTTGAAGATTTACTTTAGGATGTTGTCACTATGTAAGGCCATCACAAGATTTTCACTGCATCTTATGTTGATTCATGAGAAGATAGCTGAGTGGTATGGATATCAGGAATGCCTGGCTTACAACTCTCCTTCTCATCTCTCAACTCTGATTTCAGAACATATTGTTAAATGGTGATAGTCATATAATTGACACATACTGGTTTTCATCTACTAAGAAAATTCATTTTCATTTTGTATTTTTTAACATTGATTTGTTGGTAAGCTGTACTTTGAAAATATAGTTAAAAATCAACAAGACTTCTCTAATATATCAAAAAGAAAAAAACTACAGGAGCAGATTGCAGAAACATGGTTTCAGTTTTAATAGTATTCCCAATCCATTTAAAAATGCCATTGGCAAAATGAAAAACCTAGAAATCAGTCTGTTCTTTGACATACAGTTTGCTACTTATTATTTCTATTTAAAAATGGTAAAAAAACCAGCTAAGCATGAAGGTTTTTTCAATTTTCTTAGAAATATTTAATTTATATTTTTATCACAATTTTTATTTAATTTGTTGTAATTGTCCAGTTTCACTATGTGAAGCACTAGCATCATTTTTGGATAAGTAAATGCTTCTATTGCTCATGAAAGAAACATCAGGTCAGAATTCAAATGTATTGACTTTGAACTATAAGGAATGAGAGAAAATTGGTCTTAAGTAATTCAGACCAACGACAAGTCTAAATTTGAATCCTTCACTTCTAGCCCTGTGTCTTTCTGTCTGTCTGTCTGTCTGTAGTTTGTGTTTTGTGGCCTGACTGTAACTGTCTCTTGTATTTGTTCTTGTTGCATGTGTGTTGCCTTTCCTTTCCAAAAGGCACTGACCTGTTCATTGAACACAGAAACATGGCACATGCAAGGAAAAGCAGATATTTCTCTACAGAAATACTTTATAGTTTTATACGGGACGCCATTATTTTACTGACTGCAATTGACCAAAAATAGCTCTCAAAATTACTTACAGATGTAATCAACCTATATTCACATTTTGCTTCCAACATTTATGAGGTATCTGTTTCTTAAGATTGCCTTAACCAGTTTGCTCTTTTCAGCCAATGATTATAACAGTACACACAAGCACAGAAATATTTTTCTGAATCAGAGTCATGGAGGAGTACAAAATTTAAGATTACAGCTATACATTTAGTTAGGCTGTAAAATCCAATTGCATGAGAAATTCAAGGCTCAATGAATTTCACAGTATTACTATCTATTCTTATTTTCAACATAATATTTTTATTATTTGGTATTTTCATATAATGCACCCAGATCACACTCACTTCCCAGTCCTCCCAGGTCAACCCCTCTCTCATCCTTGTGATCTCCCCCAAGGGGGAAAAATCAAGTTCACTTTGTGTTGCCCATATACTCACTGAAACATGGTCAAATTCTCAGTGCCAGTTCCTTAAGAAAACTGAGTTCTTCCCAACTCCTGCCTATACCAGTACCCATGAACCGTGAAGAGTTGAGTTGCACTTTAGCATCTCTATCACAATTTTTAAGAGTTCACTTCAATGGCTTCCTATCTAGACCGTTTCTTGGGTGTGTGCGTGGGGAGAGGTTGCCATAGAACATTTCTCTTTCTCTTTCTCAGTTGTGAATCTGCACTCATCAATACATCAATACCACTGCAAAGGAAGTTTCCTTGTCATTTACAATCAGTGACAGCACAGACCATGGATTTCTACATGGCTTCTGGCCACAGCACAGACTACAGATATCCACTTGGACTCCTGTGGTAACATGGACCACTGACTTTAGCATCATGAAATGATTCCTAATGATATTCTGGTATATTTAGAGATCAGAGCCTATCCATCAGAGTTCTTCCAACCACTGATGTGAGCAGATGCAAGAACCATAGTCAAACATAGGGGAACTCAGGGAACTTCACAGAAGATGGAAAGAAAAATTATAGAAGCCAAAGGAATCAAGGACACTTCGAGAATAAGACTCACACAATCAAATATGCAGTGCTCCTAGGGTCTCATAGAGACTAACATGTCAATCATGAACCTTGTATGGTTCTATGCATACACATACAGTAGAGAACCTTGATATTTTGGGGGGGACTCCTAACATTAGTGTATCTTTGACTTTTTCCTGCTCTTGGGACCCTTTTCTTCCTACTGGGTTCCTTTGTCCAGACTTGATATGAGGGTTTGTGTCTAGTTTTATTGTTATTTCTTATGCTGTGCTCAGTTCATATCATTTGGAGGACTGCTGTTTTCTAAAGAAAACATAGGAGGAGTGGATCTGGAGGAGAGAGGACATGTGGGTGGTGGGGACTGGGATGAGTAAATGGAGTTATTAGGTATACTAAAAAATGTATACAATAATTTTACTAGTGGTTTGATAATTTTAAACCATTTATCTCAGATCCAACCCTTTCTTGCTTTAATCACTAATCCAATTTTGTGTCCTCTTTAAGAAATAAAGCAACATCAAATCTAATTTGTTCCTCCCACGTACTCTTGGATTTGTGCTTACCCACTAGTGTTTAATTCATGTACCAGAGACTATACCCATAAAGAAAAGGGACTCCCTCTCCAGGCAGCTAATTGATTGCTAATAGCTTTGCAGCTACAAATGTCACCTGTATCTGGCACCATTATCTAGGCTAAGAATCTATGGCTACACAAATCATAAGCCCTATGAGAGAACCTAATTCTATTGCATGCTAAATGTAAATAGTATTAAATTGGCTTCTAATGACTTATTTATACCCTACAATTAGTACAGCCCCCAGACTTCTTCATCTGAAGAGCATTTTTGGTAAATGAGACTAACACAAAAGCTCACAAGTGATCAATATGCAGAAAATGAAACCCAAAGTATGGTATACACTAAATTTTAAGAAATAGTTGTTATGCTTTGAAAATTTGAGACTTTATTAAACTCATATTGAAATTTAAATTAATGATTAAGAATGCATTCATTAATGCCAAATTTAGAACACACAACGGTTTAACTAATTTGGATTCATATTAATTTATCTGTTTTATTTAATTCATTTCTTCCCAATGATATATATTAAGTATATGTGGTATTCACATAACTGTATTATATGTATAGTCTATTTTCTCTGTACTTCTATATCCTATTTTCTCTCCACTACCATATTTCATTGGACTCCACTATCCCTCTTGTCAGTTTTGTTTATACATTAATTATGTATACATACATGATTATATGATTATATAACTATAAAGGGACCACTAATGAGAAAAATAGGGTATTTGTCCTTCTGAGTCTGACTTAATACATTGGCAATCATTACTTCCAGTTTAAACTTATTTCAGTGAACTTTGAATGTCTACATTTCAAGTGAGAACTCACAAAAATTAATATTAGAAATATGTTAAAATACATATTTTTCTATTCCTGTGATGAAGAAAGATTTTTTGCTATAAAAACAGTATTAACAAAACAATGTACTTTCAAATTACGCCATTTAGGTATGTGACTGCCATCATGTGATATCACCAAGTGGCATTCAGCAAGACATTACCTCCCTTTTCATTAAAAGACTAAGAACCATATAAAACATATGTTATATTTCATCAATATTATTAAAATTATTGAAACTATTTTAATTTGTAAATTAAAACATATAGTATGTCAACTACCTATATTTTAAAAACATATTTTATTTATGATTATATGTATTTATGCATTAGTAAGTCGATATGTGGATACACATGACTGCAGGTACCAGGAGAGGACAGAAGATGAAGTCACATTTCTGCAGCCAGAATTGAAAGTAGTTGTGTGGAGTTTTAACATCAAGACAGTGGGTGCACCTTAATCTACTGGAATTTCTGCCAGAAATTCCAACTCTGCAGTTACCAGTCTGTTTCTTTAGCGGTGACTTGACCTTGGGAGATTTCCTTCACCCACAATGACATATCAGTTGGTGCTGTCATTGTTAAGGTCTTATTTAGGTATCCATATTGTTGAAATTTCATGGCTGTAACTTCCCTGTCATATCTAGAAGACAAAAATGTCTCACAAACATTTTAATACTCTGGCTCTTAAAAATCTTTCTTCCCTCTCTTGCCGAGGTTCCCTTCAACTTAGAAAGAGGATTTTGTTGTGGATATATCAACTTGAACTGGGCACCCCAAGTTCAGTTGTTCTTTGCATTTACAAATTTGTAATTTTCTGTAATTGTCTGTTTCTGCTGTCAAATGAAACTTTTGCAGAGGAGAGGGTGTCTGAACTGTCCTTGCCCCACTACCACACTGATAATTATCTCGAATATCACCATAGAATCTTCGTACGGCTACGGATGGAGATAGAGACAGAGACCCTCATCAGAGCAACGGACTGAGCTCCCAAGGTCCAGTTGAAGAGCAGAAGGAGGGAGAAAATGAGCAAGGAAGTCAGGACCGTGAGGGGTTGGTCCACCACTGAGACAGAATGCCAGTTCTAATGGGAGGTCCCCAAATTCACCTGGACAGGGACTGAATGAGTATGTAAGTGATCAAACTGGACTCTCTAAATGTGGCTGACAGTGGGGGCTGAGAAGCCATTGATAAAGGCACTGGGATTTGTTTCTACTGCATGTACTGGCTTTTGGGGACTCTAGTCTATTTGGATGCACAGCTTCCTAGACCTGGATGTAGAGGGGAGGACCTTGGATTTCCCGCAGGGCAGGGTTCCCTGCCTTCTCTTAAGGAGGAAGGTAGAGGGAGGAGGGTTAGTGGGGAAGTGGGAGGGGAATGGGAGGAGGCAAGGAAGTGTAAACTTTTGAATGGAAAAAATAAAAATAAAATGAATTTTGTTTATTTTTTCTTACTTTTAAAGTTAATATTTATTTTCATTGCTTTAAAGAAGTTTAGCTGAGGATGAAATGAGGAAGTCATACTAGTTTTCATTTATTCCCTCCTGACAATTAGATGATTTCTACTGTGTGTAGTATATACCCATCATAACCTACTTAATTCAATCTTCAATTGCTATACTGTCAAACACATCCTACTATTTACTGAAATTGAAGGCACTGGGATTTAAGACTTGAATATGGGAATATGGGTCTGGAACAAAACTTAACCTTGAGCTATAATAGTCTTTTTTAAATGTCTTCAAATGTAAAATTAAATCTATTTATTTGCATTTGTCTTTAAAACACCTCCCAAGTTCCATACAACACTGATATTTAATTGTTCAAAACTTTGATTTTTATTATTTTTCACATTTTCTTGTAGAGCTCACATTTTCTTCTGTAATATATCAACTTTATTTCATTATATAAATGATGTTGATGATTATAAATTTTATTTCTTGAATTGTGTGAAAATTGCCTTCATTTGTCCCTACTGCTGGATGATAGCACAGTTAGACACTGGACAGAGCTTTAGATACAGCAGCGTTTCCAGAGACCAAAAGTAGTCTCCAGAAAGAAAGATAGAAGAACAAGAAGGTAAGTGATTTGTGTTGTTTAAGCAAGTCTGGGATAACTCTCCTAGCAATAAACTCTTTACTCTGAAAACCAACGTGTCTGCCCAATGAATTTATTCCTGCTGTAAGCATGGAATACTGACTGCTGAAGCAAAACTCTTTTTCCTCTAGTTAGTTTTAAGTTTTTGACCTCGTTTTAACTTTGCTCATTTTTACAAACTGATCACTTTTTCTGCTGCCTAGCTTTCCTCTAATTAATTCATTAGTTTTAAGCAAATATTAATTCCTAACATTCAGACAGTTCGTCTCTCTTTTACAAATGTCTACCTCTCCTAGAAGCCTATAAATACATTCTTTTTTTTTTTTTAGAATTTATTCTTTCCTTTTTATTTTCAGAGCTTGAAATCACTTAGATTGTGTGTTGTGCTGTATATTCTCAGACTTTGGTAATGGTCTATTAATTTTCTAGAAAACTTTTATTTTACATATAATGATTTTCATGCAATTCAGTTAAATTCTTGATAAATTTTTATTTCAGAGAATTATTCTTCTGGATGCTTCACTGAAACAAAGGAACCAACCTGATATGCTTCCAGCTGTTTCCTTCTGTCCCTGGCTGGATGGGAGCCACAGGACTATAGTTTCTTCAACTTAATTGGTTGAATATTATTATTATTTTGTTTGTTTGTTTTACAGATTATGTGAAAAAGTCCTTGCAAGATATATATTATATGTGTGTATTTTTTATAGCAACCTATTCAATTGTCAATGGCTTGCCTAATTAATATAGTATTTAAATAAAGAGCATTTGCATTTAAAATAGCTTAAATTAGAGAGTGTGATAAGTTTTAACCACATTTGTTAAGAGACAAAGCAAAAATAACTATTTTCAGTAAATGCATCCCTAACAAAGCTGATATATCTTACATTTTTAGTCCAATTTTAGAATATATCTGGTTTTAACTGGAACATTCTATTTGTACACGTTTATAGAATATACCATGGCATCAGATTATGTGCTATATTTTATATTCGTATCCTTACATGTGGTTGAATATAAATAGAATTAAGGACCGCCTTCTCCACACGTGAAGGTATAAACAAAATTTATACCATAAAGATTTGTGTAGCTATTCACAATATTAGATGATAGAAAGTTATTTATTATGGTAAGCATTGTGAAAAGAAGTCTCCAAGTGTATTAATATTAAACATGCACAATATGTTCAATGTTTTCTCATTATTTCTTTGAGTTCTAAGGGATTTGACTCTCAGACTTATTTATGTAAACGAGAAAAATACTACCAAAGTTATTGGATTGTTTAATATTATTTTTTCACATCTGACACCACAAAATGTCCTCACATACAGCATTGTATCAGCATGAGAATGTTACTAAGTTTTTCAATATAGATAAGTTTGAAAGCTTTCTATGATTGTTTTTTTATGTTTAAGAATAAAGAAGATATTAAAATTTTATTTTTAAAGAATTTTTGTAGGGGCTGTAGAGATGGCTCAGAGGTTAAGAGCACTCGCTGCTCTTCCAGAGGTTTTAAGTTCAATTCCCAGCAACCAAATGGTGGCTCACAACCATCTATAATGAGATCTGGCGCCCTCTTCTGGCCTGAAGGCACACATGCAGGCAGAAACTGTATACATAATAAATCTTCGAAACAGTACAATTTGGCTTTGAAAACAGAAGGTTTAAAAATAATGAATGTTTTTGTAAACTGGAATAACTTTTTAAGATTTATATTTTGCTTTTAGGCATGTGTATATGTGTTTGACTCTGTGAACGCATACCACATTGAAAGAGAAAAGGAAAAAAGACAAACATAAATGTTGGAGAATATTAGGTCACTTGAAAAAACAAAAAAAACAGAATAAGAAAGTGTCTCTGATGAACTAAAGTGAGATCAACTGAAATGCTGAATTCTGCTTTTCTTAACCCTCTGGACCTTCTGGTGTCTGAAAAGGGTAGTGCATGCTCTTCTCCCTTCAGGAGGCATCAACACCAATGCCCACTTAGACAACCATCCTGTTTGATAAAGATAAAACTGTCTTAGTCAGAAACCTGCAAATTTCAGCTTCTGCAAAATTTGTTCAGCTTTGGAAAATATCTCTGATGTAATAGAGATAATACAAAAACACTCTAAGATTTTCACAAGATTAAGACAATGACCAATTCTATATGAAAATCTCTGACAAAGCCAACGATTCTAAGCAATAGCTGGAAGCTATAGCTGTGCTCTACTTAAAGAAGTTTTCCTTTCCCTCTAAGGCTGGTAATTTCTCCTGGAGAAAGGTTGAGGCCTCAACCTTAACAACCTGTGTGTCGTTGCTGTGAAGGGCTGAAGAGACTGTTGGATTCTTTCGGGCTCAAGTTACAGGAGGAGGTTTTGAGCTTCCTGCTATAGGTTTGGGAACTAAATTTAGATCCTTTATAAGAACATATTACTCCCCCATTCAGTGCTGAGCATGTCTCTAGAATCAAAATTTTAAAATTAAAAATGAATATTCTCTTTCCTTGATGATCATATAGAGAATATAACGAGAAAGAAGGGTGGGAACAGCAGGTAAAATCCAATCAAGGGCAAATCCAAGAGAAGTCCAGAAGTGGTTCAAGGACGTGTAGAACCAAAGCCTCGGTCTCCATCTGAAGGCAGCCCCATGCCATCTGCAAAGCTTTCTGTGTCCAAATCCTGTTCCTTTTGTCATCAGCCAACTGAAAGATCTTAAAGTCAGCTTTTGTCATTAACAATGCTGGAAGTCTAGGATTACATTTATTAGAAACTAAAAGATTTGCCCCTTAGTTTCGATTTATTATCAATGTATTGTGTTTGTTTTGTGCCAATGAGGTAGCTGACAATTATGCATGTAAGATTCATACACACACACACACACACACACACACACACACACACACACACACATAAAAATAAAAATGTAATTTTGCTTGGGGAGATGGGATAATTCCAAGAGAAGGGCAGAAAGCTTGTAAAAGGCAGCAGAATATGGATTTTGCCTTGAGACTGTGTCTCCTATTAATGTTAGAATCCATGTACACCCATAGATTCTCACCAACACGTCTGCCTAAACAGGAGCTGACAAAAGAGAACACTAGTAGACATGAAAACATGGGTGGGAGATTTAAACCCTACAGAAAGAGCTCCAGACAGCTGAGCAATGCTGAGAGCAGTAGAAATAGTCTATTTTCTGAAAAGTATTGGGATTCCTTATCAGATTTGCATACACACTTCTTATGTTGATCCTCTTCCTTTTGCTCTTCTGTAGCTCCCTTCCCTCATTCTGCTGCTTTCCTTTCATCCTATAGTAGCCACATTTCTGCTTTCATGCCATATGTTATTGTTTTACTTTTACTTTTTCCAGCAGGGCTATAAAACCTACTTATAGGCCAATAGTTTCCTCTCTAGTTTCATGGTCTGTAATCAACACATAAATATCCATACACACACATGTGCATGCGTGTGTGTCAGTGTGTTCATGTGTCTGTGTTTTATAAAATTATAAACTTGAATCTACATATGAGAAAGACTATTCATTTTTCTGTTGGTGAATAATTAGGTTCAATTATCAGCTATTGTGAATAGTTCAGCAACAAATGTGTATGTTCAAGTATCTCTGTGTGGGGACTCAGTATCTACAGTAGTAGAACATTTGGGTCATATGGCAGTTCAATTTTCAGCTTTTTGAGAAACGTCGATACTTATTGTCAAAATGGCTATACCAATTTCCACTTCCACTGACAGTAAGTGCTTCTCTTGCCATTAATTTTCCAAGCATTTTGTGTCATTCATTAATCTAATAGTGTTCTAAACAGGGTGCCCTGCACTCTCAATATACTCTTAATTTATGTTTCTCTGGTGACTAAGGGTGCGCATTACCCTTTATGATGTGTACTGGATATTTGTGTTTCTTTTCAGAGTGTCCATTCAGTCTTATAACTCAGGAATTTATTGTCATATATGGGGTTTTATTGTCTAATTAATATTTTTAAATATAGTCTTTGCACTATTCTTCTCTGTGAGATATAGGTACCTAATTTTGCCATTGGAAAAAGATAGCTTTTTTTATGTTTTTTGTTTTTGTTTTTCAAGACAGGTTTTCTCTGTAGCTTTGGAGCCTGTCCTGGACCTAGCTCCTGTAGACCAGGCTGGCCTCAAACTCACAGAGATCCACCTGCCTCTGCCTCCCAAGTGCTGGGATTAAAGCATGCACCACCACTACCTGGCTAGCTTTTCCAATAAATGGTTCTGGGAAAAATGAATGTTCATGTGAATAATAATAAAATTATACCCTTATCTATGTTTTCTCAAAACACAATTCAAAGTGGATTATATTCTTTAATATAGAATGCAAATTCAAGAACAATTATCTAGGCATAAGCTTTCTCCAAAGGACTACAGGAAATGATGTTAAGAATGGGTTTATATGTGAAAGGAAACACTTGCACACAGCAAGGGAAACTGCCGATAGATTGGAAAGACAGATGAAGCATCAGTGAACACGTTTGCAGGGTATAGCAGAGACAGTGGGCAAGTATCTAACATTGAGTCCTTTTGGAAACACTTCCTGGACAATCAGAGTTTGCAAGGATATTTACTGATCATAAGATGAAAATGATAAAAATGATCTGTTTTCTGAAGCAAGTGCTCTGAGAAATGGAGGTCAGGTGTCATGGAGAAGACATTTTCTGAACATTACCAAGGCTGAGAACGGCAATGCAGTTGGCTTGATCATTTTTTACTGTACACATGTGCATATTATCATTGAGAGGGGAAGGTAAGTTTATCCTAAATGATTCATAAATATAAATATAAATGAGATTTTTGCTAATTAGAAGTAAAATAATTCTGGAAATGTTATAAAGCTAAGAATACTGAGATAATTTTAAAGAAAAAATAATATTTATTTTGGGTCATTTATTTTTAGATAATCAACAAAGTGATATTTATTGTATGCCCTTGCCAAGTGAAAAGGTCTTTTGGAAGTGAAAACATATTTATTATCATGGTCATTTTTAAAAGTATTTAAAAGCAAAGAGGTTCATGATCAATCTATATCACCTATTTTCGTCATTGAGTAAGAAATGTCACCGATAAGAGATAAATGATTCTGCAGCTAGCACTAAGTAGATAAAACAAATACCAAAGTTAAAGCAAGGATATTCTTTAGCTCTGTTGAGCAGATAAATTATGCCTTTGAAACATACTTTCCATTCATCTAATAGGCAAATCTTAATGTAATGGTTGCTTAATGTTTATCTAGATGGGGCAATGTGAAGAAATTGCAGTAATGAGCCACTTTAAAGTATTTTAATGACAATCTAAGGAACTATGCCAATACATTTAACAGATATGAAATGATTGAGCAGAGAATAATGTCGCCTTAAAGGAGATCTGAAAATCTATGAGGCATGTCCTGAGTACTACAATCTTCACAACTGGATTTCTTCAATAACAGATGGCTGAATGTCAAAATTAAAGGTCAAACTGGCAGAATTTTTTTTTTAAAAAAATAAGACCTCATCCTTCACTGGACAACATATGCCTTGATGTTAGATAATAAAATGTACGTATTCTATGCGTACTCATAGAAAGATAAACCAAACCTATTGTTTAAATTTTCGCTGCCTGTATGTTCATAGATGCATGGCTTTCACTGGAAATGATGGACCTACCAGAGGAAACAGGCTTTAAAAAGATGACTGTGTATCCCAGCTGCTATCGATTGCTAGACAGTAAGTGGTGGGGTTTCATGTTCACCTCTGTTCTCCATGCTGAAATTTTATCTGGCAGAGGCTTGCATTCTGTCATAAGCACTGTTAGTTCAAATGTTCAGCACCCCCCTCCCCACTTTTGTTGAGAGAACACTTTTTCCTGTTATCCATTTCCTGCCCCTGGCTCTTATACTCCTTATGTCTCTCTTCCACATTAAGTCTGGTGAGGGGAGAGTGTAGAATAGGTAAAGATGTTCCGTTTAGGACCAAGCATTCTTAAGGCTCGTCTTATCTCCATCATCACTTTTTGTGTCCCTCTTTGTTAATTTACTGTCTGCTGCAAAAGAAGCATCTCAGATCAGGGTTTAGAGATGCATTATTCTCTGGGTAAAGCAATAAACAATTAAGATTCATTTTAATACTGCTTTTTTTTAACAGAGTAATAGCAGTCTCTTATAGGACCTCTAACTTGTCTAACCACAGTTTCTTTGCTTTTTTGGTTTTGTTTTCTTGTTTTGTTTTTGTTTTTTCAAGACAGTTTCTCTATGTAAAAACCCTGGCTGACTTGGCTGTAGTCAAGGCTGTCCTCGAACTCCTCCCTTTGCATCCCAAGTGCTGGGATTAAAGGTGGGCACCACCACCTGGCATAGTCACAGTTTCTTTATTAGACAGTAGATTCAGTATAATTTATCTTGAGGAGGAGGATTTACAAGCAGAGAGTGGACGATTACTCCCATAACATTTATTCTACTATTGCACCAGTAGGAAGGACTTACCATAATTACTATAGCTCACAATATTTATAGATGAATTAAAGTTGATGATTACTTCTGCCATAAGATTCACAGCACCTTCCAGCACTATGAAAACTAACCAATTTAGGAGATAAGTATTCCATGTCAATACCAGTTGTTTTCTTCATGTTCTGACTCAAGTACTTGACATCTTTAGCAATAGTTTCTTGCTGTATAATATTGGAGAGAAACCAAAGACAATGGCAATAACTGGTAAGATTTGGGTTTGACAAATCTCACTGGTCAGAAACTCTAAAATAGGAGACTGTACTTGGCCACCAAGAGACTTTTAATTGGTTAACCTGTTGTGACTAGTAGGAGTATTTTTGTTCCTTCATAAAGAAACTTTAAAAAGGTTCTTTAAACTGCACACACACACACACACACACACACACACACACAGAGAGAGAGAGAGAGAGAGAGAGAGAGAGAGAGAGAATATATAAAATGTCATGTGTAAACAAAGTTACTACTGTAGATGCTTCCATAGCCAGTTCCCACATGATTTTTTGAAAGGTCTTTATGGTTATTTATCCATCCCCATATGTTCTACTATACTATGCACTCACATACCCTACCATAACTTTACCCTTCCTGATACATTAATCTCCTTTAAGCTTTTAAATGACTGCTTTCTACATCTGCTCCTTGAGGTCGTCCTGTCAGTAAGAAATTTCAGATTTCTATGGGCATTTCAAGTGAAACAAAAGCACCCAAAAAGTCACAGATAACATCTATAAAAGTGAGAAAACATATGACATTTTTCTCTTTGAATGTGTATTATTTCTTACTCAGAATGATTGTTTCTAGTTCCATTCAATTACCTGTGAATTTCATTTCTGTTAACAGTTGACTAATGTTCAACATTGTAGATATTTTTATTATCTGTTCACCAGATGATGAATATCTGAGAGGTTTCCTTTCTTCTGGTTTTTAAAAAAAGACAACTAAGAACATGGATTAGTAGTTATTTCTATAGTCAGTATAGATTCCTTTGAATATGTGACCAAGTGTGGTATAACTGGACCTCCTTGTAGACAGATCTGTAAATCTCTAAAGAATTTCCACACCAGTTCTCATAGTGGTTTTACTGGCTTGCACCCTCACTATCAGTAATCAAATAACTTTTAAGCAAAAAATAGACATTGAAATTTCTAAATTGATAATCATCTGCTGTAGAATTGAGCTTTAAGAAAAAAAACTGGTTGTTATGATTTATTCGGCAGGTGACAGTGCCAGGACGTATAGTGGGTGGGAGCGTGTAGGGGGTGGGAAACAAACAGATACGCCACGAGGAGAGAGTTTTGGTATAGAGTTTATTTAGTGAGTATTGGGAGGGTATAAAGGTAAGGGAGTTTGGAGGAAAGAGAGACAGAGACAGAGACATAGAGAGAGATAGAGAGAGAGGAGGACAGGAGATGCAAGATCAGCTTGCCTCAGCAGGAAGAAGGAGATTGGGAGTGGGCACAGCTTGTCTCTTAAAGGGACAGAGTACCCAGATGACAGAGAAGACTAGTGTAATTATAATTATAACAATAGTGAAGAAAGAAATCTGAAATTTTTGTTAAGGCAAATACGATCCTTCTTATGTTCTAATGACAAAGCAGAACACTTACATTTCTAATAAATATTTTAATGTTACCTGTGAATATTATTTTTAAATATGACAATTACACATTGTGTTTCTGTTAAAAAATACTCATTGCTGAGCACTAGAATAAATTTCAAACATTCCTTGGAGTTTATTTGATACATTAATTCTTCAGAAAACATGCATACTATCTATACTACTCAATCTTTCAAAAGATGATCATGACTATAATACATTTCATATGAAGAATAATAAATCTTTGTTTAATTATTTGGTTTATTATTTTAACTTGCTCCCCATAGCTGAAAAAACGAAGTTAAAAAAACTGCCAGATTAATCTTACTATCAGTGATGTCTAACTTGATTATATAGTCAGAAGATGAATGTTTAAATGGGAAAAAATCTTAAAAAAGATTTCATCCAATTAGAAAAATAATATTCACCATAAGCATGAAGTAAATTTCATTTTTACATGAAGGTGGTTTATTTCTATAAGAGGAATACAAGAAGAGGAATACAGTGGGTTACAAATTCTAAAATCTGGAATGCCATACTCATCTTCTGAAGTAGGAAATGACATTTAAAAAAATAATTAGATGTCTAAGCTGCATGCTAGTTATTTTTGTTTTTTTGGCTCATTAATCTTTAGTTTGTGCACTCTACATTTTAAGATAATTTCCTATATAAAGACTTCAATTCTGTATTTCTTTCTAGTGATAACTGAGAAAAAGTATTTGTTTTCAGCTCATAACTTGTTATATCATAGTTTTCTTTCTTTTTCTATGACAAACACCATGACAAAACATCATTTATAAAATAAATGAATTTATTTTGTTTATAGATTTTGTTCTATCATTGAGGGAAGCATGGCGGTAAGCAGACTTGATGTCATTAGCGCTACCACACAGTATTTTTTACATCAAGAAGCTCAGTCACAATAAAGGAAGTCCCATAGAAACTGTGAATAATGTTGTTTGCTGATAAAGAATAGAGCCATGCTGAGCTTACTTTCTAACACCAACAGTGAAAAGAAAAGTTGTAGGTGCAGGGCACCCACCTACATAAATTAACGTGGCAATTTATCTTGGGCCAACTTGATCATTGGAATTCTTCCTTTAGATGACTCTAGGAGATGTCAAGTTGACAGTTAAAACTAAAGGACAGCCATATAAAATGCAGAATTATATATATATATATATATATATATATATATATATATATATATATATATATATTCCTGTTCTTTCCTTTTTTGTCTTTGATCTTTACTATTCCATGCCATCTTGAGTTGTCAAAAACTGTAATATTGGAAGTCAGACTTGATGGCTTAAACCTGAAATCTTTGAACCTGGACAATTGAAACAGGAAGATGGTCTCAAGCTGAAAGTCAATCTAGGAAACATAGTATATTCTAGGCCAATGATAGCTATATAGTGAGACCCTGATTCTGTGAAGGACAAAGGGAAATACTAAAACTCAAAACAGACAAATAGAAATTGATCAGAGCCAGGTGTGGTGATGTTCCTGCATAATTTTAGCAATTTGGAATGGAGAGGATAATTAAGACCTCAAGGATATCATGGACAACAGAGTAAGATCAAGGCCACGCTAGGCTGAGACTCTGTTTCATAAAGAAAGGGACTATTTAAGATGAAGAAGATTCTGAGTAATGAATTATATATTCAACTTTAAGATTTCTGATCTACCTCTGCTCCCAGAGATTTTTATTTTAGCCAGAATTGATTATGTGATTATACAAGAATCTTTACACTTTCTTATCTCCATAGGCAAAGAAACAACTCTATGAAAATTGGAGGCAAAGAACTGGAACCTGAGGATATTATACTCTAGTATGGAGTCAAAACTGAAGAATTTTTGAATCCAAAATAGATAACATAATCAGTGATCTCTGTGACCATGGATCCATAAGACTGACCAGAATTGATTTCTTAGCAAGGTGTCAGTTTGGCGATTTCTCAAAAAATTAGAAGGCAATCTTCCTCAAGAACCAGTAATACCACTTTTTAGTATATGTCCAAAGGATGTCATAAGGACATGTGCTCAACTATGTTCATAGCAGCATTGTTTGTCATAGACAGAAACTGGAAACAACATAAATGTCCCTCAACCAAAGAATGGATAAGGAAAATGTGGCACATTTACACAATGGAGTACTACACAGCAGAAACAAATAACGGCATATTGAATTTTTCAGAAAAATGGATGGAGCTAGAAAACATCATTTGAGTGAGATAACCCAGACACATAAAGACAAGTATCACATGTACACAGTCATAAGTGGTTTTTAAACATAAGACAAAACCAACCCACAAAACACAATCCCAGAGAACTTAGACAACAATGAGGACACTAAGAGAGACATACGTAGATCTAATCTACATGGGAGGTAGAAAAAAATGAGATCTCCTGTTGTAAAGAGTGGGGCTCCTTGTTTGTCCCAGCCACCCGGCTAGCTTACACCTGAAATAACCACACAGAAACTGTATTAATTAAAGGCAAGCAACACCACATTCAACTCTAATTTTTTCTTTAATTCATTTTCACAAGTTGGAAACTTACCTGGGTGGAATTTTACGCTGTTGTCACCACTTCCTTTATTCCATTTCTTAATCTGTTTATATCCCTGAATACAGTACTTAATGCCATTTTCCTTCCTGGTGTTTCCTTCTTCCTTGTATTTTTTTTTCTTCTTCATCCTACTCCTTTTAACTATAAATCTGTATAAGAGTAACCAGTAACAACCACACAATATAGTCACTACTAGACTGTTTTGAGATTTCCTTCACTCATGAAATTATTCCAAATCTTTTCACTTTAGCCCCAGGAAGACTGTTTTGATGAGGAAAAAACAAACAAACAAACAAACAGAAAAACAGTCACCTTCTTCTCCAAACTATCGCAAGAATCTTCTCCAGGCCACATACCGATATTCTTCTCTTCTTAAGACTTTTGAATCAAGCCCCATAGTTTGAATAACTATTAACACCACTGCCTTTCATATTCCTACCCGTATGGTCCCTTAAGCAGCACTTAAAGGATCCCACTGCTTCTTAACCCAAACTCCCAATCCATATAACATCAAACAAAACCATAATATGGCCTATCACAGCAATCCCTTACTCCTGGATTGAAACTTCTATCTTAATTATGGTTTCTATTGCTGTGAAGAGACAACATAACCATGACAACTAAAGAAATTTAAAGGAAAACATTTAATTGGGGTGATGCAATTATAGTTCATTGGTTTGTTCCAATATTGTCATGGCAAGAAGCAAGGTAGCATGCAGGCAGACATGGTGCTGGAGAAGCAGGTGAGTGTTCTTATACCCTGACCCACAGGCAAGAGGAAGTGGTTTAAGCACTAGGAATGGCTGGAAGAAATATAAGCCCTCAAATTCCACCTCTACAGTGACACACTTCCTCCAATAAGTTCATACTTATTCCAACAAAGCCGCATTTCCTTATAGTGTCACTCTGTATGAGTTTATGGGGGTCAAATACATTCACTACACCAGAACAAGTAATGTTAAATTATTTACAGGTACAAGGGCTACTTACCAGTGGCTACATCACTGAAAGAAGGCTGAGCTTCCTACCACTGCAAATAATGACTACCAATAGATCTTCAAACGGAAGTGAGGCCTTGTGGAACTCTACAAATTCGTAACAGAATGGTGAAATCCCAATCCTGATCAAGTTTTAAACAGATCAGCAGAGCTGCTGCGAGTTCATGAATACATCTAGGACATCATTTCAGGGATGTAGTGTTCATCATTCATCTCCTTTCAACTGCTACATTCCTTCCATCTTGTTTCGTGTTATCCCTTCAGTTCTAGAAGGAGTGATATAGATGCTCCATTTAGGACTAACGCTCTAATATTCGAAACAGTTGTAAGCTTTCAGTGTAATTTTAGCCCACGATAAGAGTGTTATTGCTGTCCTCAGCTGTGTGAAACAAATTATGGTCAGTTTGATAGGTACAGCTTGTCTGTTTACCAAAACTACAGCAGTATATAACCCCATGGAGCCTAAAATCTCCTCATTCATCGGTTTTGAATATACTAACAGTATAAGACATTAATTCCTTCCTATGGAGAAGACCTCACATTCAATTATATTGTAGTTGGCTCATCCACAGTAATCATGCTGCTATTGTACCAGAGAGCAGATCTTATATAGAAGCTCTATAGAGTACCAAACAGAGTTTATAGCCCATGCTGGTTGGGGAATCTTCATTTTACATCCTTATGGGAGTCATTATGAATTATTTCTAATGTCAGCTCTTTAAATATATCTTAATTTATTTAATTAAGTAAAATAAAAATTTATAAATTAAATAAAATTTAATTTAAATATTTTATATAATTTTTTTCAAATTTATTTTACACAAAAGTACAGATTACAAACTAATTTATGCATTTGTGTAATTCTAATAAAATATGTTGGATGTTTTAAGTTATTTGGGTGAATATTATTGTATTAATTACTAACCCTCATAATGATTTTAAATATTCAACCAATGTTTTACATGTTGCCTCAGCTTAAGTTGGAAATAAATAAAGAATTAGTATACAAATAGGCAAGTGAACAAAATTTTAAAGAGAAAATTCTGTGAATTTGAAAATATGTGTATAGGGAATCTCATGCTGCAAAATGTCGTATATGGAATTTGATTCAACTTTTATATATGGAAATAAATAAGAAAGAGACAGTAATGTGCATGAAAGATGAACTACTTCCCATGTTTTACATTAGAGGTGAGTGTATATTTTCCTCACCCACTGGAGGACCTTAGAGACTCTATAGCATCTTGAATGTCTCCACCACTGCAGGGAAGGTAGGTTGCAAAACATATAACATCTCTGAAGCACATATCTGATGGGACTCTGGAGAGAGTAACCTTTTACTCAGGGTTGACTGGTGTGGGTCTAACTTGCTTGACTGTACTCTTTAGCTTTGCTTTCAATTTTCCTTCTCTTAACAAAGCTAAATCCAGGAGGAAGACGTCAATATTTAAGCTCTTTAAAGTCTATATTGACTCTATAGAGAATCCTCAGGGGAGTTTCAAATGAATTTAAGGTCAAGAAAAAGAGTTATAAGATTAAAATAGACTGTATTCTAGTGGTGAATAATAATTAATATATAAGAATGTACAATAATCACCAAACTTTCCCCATTCATTAATTTGATCAGAGATGCTATTAAAGGAGTACGTAGCCAACTGTATGTCATTAGCAGAATCACTTGGGAAAAGAGAAACACATGTAATAAGACACTAGCAGAATGTCTGCCTCATGTGCAGTGAAATATGTTACCTTTATACTATAAATTGAAGTAGCCTGAACAGAAATATTAGCAAATATTTAATAAATAAAATAGTGAAATTTAATTTATTTCTTTGTTTTGGGAGAGTTTGTGGTATCAAAATAGTATCTTCAACAGCCAGTTCCATCAGCACTATTTAATATACTTTGGAATTCTGAAGAAAGTACTGTACCAACAAATGTGTGGTGTGTAATGTCAGTGAGCTTTCAAGTTCTTTCATAGATCATTTCGTAGTACAAGTATGCCTCTTGTATGCATGGGTAAGAGACATCAAAAGCTAGATATTAGCACTAGTCCTAATTTTCATCCCAATCCTATTCTCCAAGGATTTATCCTGAGACCTGGCTGATTATAGACTCATGACCCTATTGTCTTGATCTCAGGACCACTAGGACTACAGAAGTATGAATAGAAACCTCATCTTGACATATGAAATTAGGTATAATAATACATATCTGCTGATTTCAGTGAAGACTTATTAGATGAAATATTGAAAATCATTTGAGTCTTGTTATTTGTAGGAGTTGCCCTTCTGTTGCTGTGATAACATTTGTAGAGGAAGACTCATGGTTGTAGAGAGATAATAGTCTATTATAGTAGGAAGGCATGGCAACAGTAGCAAAAAATCCTGACAGATGGAATCATCAAGGGAAATCACAATGCAGAGATCAAACTGGAAGCAAAGCCAGGATATCATAATTGGTTACAAAATGTGAATTTTCAAGGAAAATGGGTGGAGCTAGAAAACATCATTTGGAGTGAGGTAACGCAGACACAGAAAGACAGTTATCACATATACTCCCTCATCAGTGATCTTTAAATATAATGCAAAGAAAATGATCCTACAAATCACAATCCCACAGAACTTAGACAACAATGAGGACACTAAAAGAGACATACATGGATCTAATCAACATAGGAAGTAGAAAAAGGCAAGATCTCCTGAGTAAATTGGGAGCATGGGGACCTTGGAAGAGGGTTGAAAGAGAGGGAAGAAGCAGGGAGGGGAGCAGAGAAAAATGTAGAGCTCAACAAAAATCAATAAAAATGTGTTCTAATAAAATTACCAAATAATGGAAATTGATGGTTTGAAATGTCTAAATTAATCTACATATTTAGAATCAAAGTTTGAATCTTCATGCATGTCCTATTTTCATTTATCTTATAAATCTTATATTTATTTGAAATATTTTTCTATTTATATATTATTTTAAAAATAATAATTATGTTTTTAAAATTCACAGAGCCAAAAGAAAGTTGTTCTATTTTGTCAAATGATAATATAAATATCCGAGGCCAAAGTTAAAAAGTTTTATTTTAGGCAAAGTTTTAGCACCCAATTGACAACATCCTTGAATATCTCACATATAAAAGTTATGAGGCTAGATTAGGCAGATAGTTTAAATGTTCTTTTTCTGAATATTTGTGTCAAATTAGTTTATTTATTTTAAAATGATACTATTTGACAGTACAGAGGAAAAGGAATCAAAGGTTGTTTTAAGTCAACAATTATAACTGTATATGTTTTTTATTATTAACTAAAAATACATCAGTTCTTTTTCTTTCTGTAAGACTCCACTAAGTGCACAGAACAAAATCATCGGCAAAACATAAAAATTTCTTATAAAGACAATTCCACGTATGATCTGCTCTAAAATCATAGTGATATGGAACACTTATTTTTAGTTCTAGTTTCTATAACAATTTAGATGTCTGAAATTTAAAATTAAAATATTCAATGTACTTGTATATCAATATATATGCACAAATACACACACATATATTCTTACATACATATGTATATTCTGTTTGTTAATGTTAAAAGTTTTCATGTTTTTAGGTTTGACAATTTATTATTAGATAACCAGTTGTGTGCTTATTCAGGCAAAACTATGTGCATATAACAACAATTAATGAACTAAAAGAGGCCATGAATTTGAAAGGAGCACAGAAGGATATGTGGAAGTGTTTAGAAGGAAAAATGGTAAGAGGAAAATGTGATATAATTATAATAGAATTTTAAAAGATAAAATAACTTTTAAAAATATAAGTCTTTAAATAAAATATCCTGATCCACAAGAACTTTACACAGGCTTTAAAGTTGAAATTCCAATTCTTTTTTATTGAAAAGTTGAGTTGTAAGTTATTGGAAGAAAACCTTCCATTTACTAGTAAAGGATAATACTGCAATAACTACGCTCAGAGCTCTAACCTGAAAGCATTTGGTACAATCAACGTGATAAAGACCCTTAAAACTTGATTAAAAAGAAAAATCAAACAGTGCACCCCCACACAACCAGGCAGTTTGGCAGGAGAGCAATCTCTGTAGAAGCAAAACATTGCTCCTGGCATTCACCTGGCTGTAGTTGGAAGAGTTCTCAGGAGCTTGAGCTGCAAACACTGTATTTTCAGGTTTGAAATTACTCAATATTACATGAATATATCTCTGAGGGAAAGTATTAAATGTGTACTTATCACCTGTCTGTCCTTTATGGTAGGGAACTAACGTTTTAAGTACAACTTTGTTCGGGCTCTATGAACTGTACAGCAGTTACTTTATCCATTACCTTATCATTTATATTAAAATATTCATTAAGAATCTTCACAGTATGTGGAAGGATGCTTAAAAGAAATCCCACACTAGCTCAGGATTGAGAAATAGATGGTTATTTATTTAGGGGTAAACTCACAAATCAGAATCCTCTGCTTGAACAGAGAACAGAAACCTTATCCAGCAACCGGAAAGGGAACAGAGCATGCTCTACATTGGCTTATATAGTATAAGGGGCCACGCCCCAGTGACAGACAACCACTGGCTGTAAGACTTCCTACCACACCAATGAAGATTTAAACCTAAATATCTTTGCAATTCCTACCTCTTGATAATTTTCTTCACTAGATATCTCAAAATAAAAAGAAAATTTTCCCTCTGTCCTGAGGATCTTCTGAACTTTGCCCTCAATAGTGATGGGTATCCTGCCAAGAGCCATTCCAAATAACAGATGAGAAAGTGTTTAATAAAAAATTAAATTTAAAAAAGAAGAGAAATGTCAGTTTATCTGTAAGCTGTTCATCTAAACTTTAACACTGCCCAGAATCACAATGAGCATTATGTGCAATGCCAACATGAGTTTTTCTAGGCAGATCAGTGCGTCACAAAGTATGTATTCTTAACTTTGTAAAGACAATGACTTTCATTATGTCTCTGGTTGTAACTCTGAGAAAATATAAAGTCACAGGCTGTGAACTACGCTACTACATTGTAAGATGCTTATGTCTGTGTTTATACAAAGTTTTCCAGGACTGGAAAGAAGTCTATAAAATAACCAACTACTCTAGCAATGGACTTATCTCTGGAGCAGATAGATTTTTCTTCTCCCAGCAGCCATTGTTTGAAGCTCTTCATTTGAGTGTGAGACATTGTGAAATTACCCACATCCACGATTCTCATCAACTGTTATTTTCATATTTCAAGTCTTTCTGAGGGGACTGTATTCTTAAGGTTACATATGGGTGTTGTTCCCTGTCCTATATTAAGGACTTAGTCTTGAAATAGATGTCTTGGTCTTGTGGCTCTTACAATATTGTTTCCTCCACTTTCCAAAATGTTCCCTGAGTTTTAGGTAAAAAATGAATTGAAAGCATATCAAGAAGAGTGTTCTCTGTTCTCTGCATTTTGACTAGTTGTGGACTTCTTTAATAGTCTTCATATGCTTAATAAGAAACTCTTAATGAGGGTGAGAGCTACTCTTATCTGTACATATAAGGGGAAGTATATAGAATACAATTAGAAATCATATTCTTTGTGGAAATCCATAGCAAGGTCCCTTCTAGTGTCCGTACTCTCATCAGACGGGCTAGGTTTATAGGACCAGGTTTAAATTCTTGCCTATTGATTAACTTGTAAGTTCAACTAGAAAGCTGTTGATCACCTACAAGAATAAGTGCCACTATTTCACTTTGTGGGATACCTGCTCTGCTGGTCCTTATTGTGGCTTGTAACCTTCAAAGCTCGATAGGACTATTGAGAGCTTTTCACTGTGTGCAGTTTGCATGGTATCATTGGAGTCTGCGTTATTACCAGGGAGGACATTTCCAGAACAATCCCAGCTGTATTCCTCTAAGTTTTATATCCTAAGAGTGTGGTGTATACAGTACTAAGTTCTTCCCTTCAAATTCTTGGAAGCAACAAAAGAAAACAGCAATATGCTATTTTATTTGGGGATTATTTTAGACTCCCTTCACCAATACCTTGAAGATCAGTATTCTAAACCATGCCAATTGAGTTTTTTAGTCAATTGCTTTTGTGGAAAAGCATTACCAACCAACATGATGTAACTTTCTCTCTCTCTCTCTCTCTCTCTCTCTCTCTCTCTCTCTCTCTCTCTCTCTCTCTGTGTGTGTGTGTGTGTGTGTGTGTGTGTGTGTGTGTGTTTGTATGTGTGAAAAAGTACAGAATTAAAATTACAGAAAATAATTTAGGAAACAAGTGATTAATTATGTTTTTACTCTCAGTTTTAGATGGAAATCTTTACTAAAACTCCATTACAGGACTTTCTCACACCAGGGAGCCAGTGATCTGATGTTGGATAGTCATGTAAGGTAGTGCTCAGATTCTAACTTTTATAAGACTTGACTTCAAGTTTACTATTACAGGCTGTGAGTTATTTCCTCTTAGGAAGCAACAGGATAAGGACTTGAATGAAAAGAAATAGGGAACAGAATCGACCCAGATTCCTTCAGTCCAGCCTTAAAGAAGCCTTCTTCCTTTTCTAAAGTGTGGTTGAGTGTCCACACTTAGCCAATGTGTTTTTATTTCTACATTTCTGGCAATAGATTTTTAAATAAAATGCATGTCTGCCCAGTATGAATTTGTAAGGTTTTTTTCTCCACTGGCTCTTACTGACATTAATATGTCCCTGGATGAAGCATAATGAATAAAAACTCAGAGAGAGATATTGGTTCACCCTGAAGACCTGAAAAGCAAAGCAGCTAGTCACTTGTTCTGACCTAGTCTCATCCTGAGACATGGTGACCCTGGCGCCAGGAATCTCAGGATGAGACTAGGTTGAAAGTTGTTTCTATAATTCTTTCATTTCATAAACCTCTCTAGACCTGAGATTAAAGTCATGTACCACCTGATCTCTAAGGCAAACAAACTAGTGTGACTACTGAAATTAAATGTGTGTTACCACTATCTGTCCTAGAAGACTGACAGGTGGGGCTGTCTTACTCTCAGATCTCCAGGCAAACTTTATTTACTAAAATTAAATTGAAATGCTGCTATACCTGGATTTAAGGTCTTCTCCTCAGATCAAGGTCCACCTGATGATTTGCATTGCTTCAATTATAGTTAATAGTCAATGAATTCAACTAAAAATTTTAAGGTCCAAAATTGTGCCAATAATAGGAAACTACTTTTCTTTTTTCAGAGATTATATTTGGATAGGTTTCCTTTGGGGATCAAAGTTATTACATATACTAGAATCTTATGGAACACGAGATCAAGGAAATTGGGAGGGAAAGTTCTCAACATACTGAGATTTTTTTTTTCCCACCTGATACCCTTCTATTTTGGAAAAGACACTAATGACTTCCTTTCCTGAAGGCATCAATTTAGAAAGGTGTTTAACGTCCTGTCAAAACCAATTTTTCTTCTAACTGGCTCAGCTAACACCTCTCACTTCTCATTTTCTCCACTTCCTGACCACCACTTATCTCCTTCAATGTTTCCTGCGATGCCCTGTGTTCTTGTGACTCTCTTCAGTGTTCTCACTATCAGTACATACTGAACCCCAGCATCTTCTGAATTTGCTCTCCCCTGATGTCTTTAATACCCTGGGGAATGCAGTGCATCCCAGATACCCAAAGAGTTAATTAATAGTGACAGGCTATGTTAAATATGCAAATGAGTTTGGAGGCATCAAGCTTTTGTGCAGTGTCTCAATCATTGGACCTACGTGAATTTAGTTCAGAGCCTTTGTAAGACTCATGGGAGTTCCAACACCAGTACCTTTCTGCATTGATATTGGTAAGAAGCTTTCATATTAAAACTAAAGACCCCATTTTATTTTTCAACTACAAACCCAGTTACTTAGAGCAGCAACTTGCCATTAAGATATACTGGTGCAACAGCATAACAAATGTTATAGTAGAAACCAACCACTTTTTAATATTGTATCTAACGCCTACCTACTCTATGATATGTAATCCATCCATGACACTGCGTAAGTGGCCAAGAACCTGAGTCTACATTGTCATGGCCATGGAGGAGAACATACTACTATTATTCAGCAAATGGGACATAACAGCAAAATTAATCCAAATGTCATATTGCTATACCCATAGATATGCTTAACCCTTATCAGTGAGGCTTCTTTTTGCAGTAGATGACTACTAAAACAGAGATATACATCTGGACAATGAGCAAAGTCAGGGACTTCAGAGCACTCAGCCCTAAATAGTGGGTTTTCAATTAACCTTAACCCTTATTCCAGACCCCAATAGAATGTAGAAGGTAGTAGCTCACACCTAGCTTGCCCCTCCTAAACTATTTGGCGCTATTTATCCAGTGGCAGGGGCACAGTACATTGGTTGAAGCAGCAATGTACAGACATTCTAAAGAGGAATGATCAGGCCAACAGATAAAATGAAAAGGAAGATGCTAGTGACCTAAATAATGGTCATGGATCATCTCAAAATGCTTACGAAAACATTTCTCTTTACTTTTAAATGCAAAGTGATTATGTCAAACAAAGTAGTACTGAAAGTTCTACACAACTCCAGAGTGATAAATACTGAAAAGAAATTTTGAAAGAAAAATAGAATAATATCCAAAGGATGGAAGAAAATGCAGTAAAGAAGGGTAAGGATGGGAACAGAGAAAAAATGTAGAGCAATAAAAAATTAAAAAAAGGAGGGCAGGAGTACAATTTAATGCATTTGTATGCCTCACTGTGTGTGAGCACATACATGCATGTGCATACACACGCACACAAGTGCACACACATGCACACATACATGCATTCCACTGTTGTTAATGCTGGTGCATGTGCACCTCCCCATGTGTTTACAGATGCTAAATACATGAGGACTTCAGGTTTGTTGCTCTATCATTTTCCTCCTTCTTTTCTGTTGAAACAGAGTCTCTATCACTAAACTAGACTTAGACTCCAGAGATGTCCCTGTACTTTCCCTATCACAGTGTGAAAGTATCAGATATGTGGCGTCACACCCTCCACAGTGCTATAGTAACAAGTGCGTGTGGGTGTGTGTGATCACATCTACCACAGTGCTATAGTAACAAGTGTGTGTGTGATCACATATATAAACAGTGATATAGCAACAAGTGTGTGTGGGCACACCAACAGTACTATAGTAACAAGTGTGTGTGATCACACATACCACAGTACTATAGTAACATGTGTGTGACCACACCCACTACAATGCTATAGTAACAAGTGTGTATGGTCACACCTACCACAGTGTTATAATAACAAGTGTGTGTGGCCACACCAATCACAGTGCTATAGTAACAAGTATGTGTGATCACACCTACCTCAGTGCTATAGCAACAAGTGTGTGTGATCACACCTACCACAGTGCTATAGTAACAAGTGTGTGTGATCACACCTATCACAGTATTATAGTATTAAGTGTGTGATCACACCTACCACAGCGCTAGAGTAACAAGTGTGTGTGGCCACACCCACCACAGTGCTATAGTAATAAGTGTGTATGGTCACACATATCACAGTGCTATAGTAACAAGTGTGTGTGATCACTTGGATTTTTATGTGGGTACTGGGTATTTGATCTCAAGTGCACCTGTCAGTTTTCCCTGCCGAACCGTCTCTCCAGCTCATGTGTGCACTATGACTTAATAGAGAAGTCATGAAGGTAGTTATTCTTTATTTTTATTTATAAAAGTTTATTAATTTATAAAAGTTTCCATTTCCGTCCCTCCTCCCAACACGCTCCCACTCCCCCCACTCCCTCTCCTCCTCCCTCTCCATCCCTAAGAGCAGTCAGGGTTTCCTGCCCTGTGGGAAGTTCAAGTTCCTCCCCTCTCCCTCCAGGTTCAGGAAGGTGAGCATCCAAACAGACTGGATCCCAAAAATCCAGTATATGCAGAGGAAACAAGTCCCAGTGTCATTGTCAATGGCTTTTCAGAAAGACCCCGTGCCAGCCACATTCAGAGAATCCGGCCACATTCAGAGGATCTGGTTGGATCACGTGTTCGTTCAGGCCCAGTCCAGCTGGCCTTAGTGAACTCTCATTAGATCAGTCCCCTTGTATCAGTGAGTGAACGCACTCCTCACGGTCCGGCCTTTCTTGTTCATGTTCTCCCTCCTTCTGCTCCTCATTTAGACCTTGGGGGGCTCAGTCCAGTGCTCCAGTGTGGGTCTCTGTCTCAATCTCCAGCCATCAACGGGTGAAGGTTCCCTCTGATCTTGCCTTCTTTGCTCACGTTCTCTTTCCTTCTGCTTCTCGTTTGGACCTAGGGAGTTAAGTCCAGTGTTCCAATGTGGGTCTCTGTCTCTATCTCCATCCATCACCAGATGAAGGTTCTATGGTGATATGCAAAATATTCATCAGTATGGTTAAGGGCCAAGGCCGGTTCAGGCACCCTCTCCTCTGTCCAGAGAACAATCTGGGGATCTCTCCTTGGACCTGGGATCCCCTTTATAAGCAAGTCTCTTGTAAACCCTTAAATGACTCCCTTAGTTGAGATATATACTTCCCTGCTCCCATATCCATCCTTCTTCCCTCCGCGATCCCAATCCCCCGAGCTTTCCCCATTCCTCCCCTACTCCCTTCTCTCTAACCCTCTCCCCTTCCAGCATCCCCCCCACCCCCGGAGGTTGCCTGGCACTCTTGTCTACTTCCAATCTCCAGGAGGATAACTACATGATTTTCTTCAGGTTCACCTTCTTAGTTAGCTTCTCTAGGATCACGAATAATAGACTCAAAGACTTTAATTATGGCTAGAATCCACTTATGAGTGAATACATACCATATTCCTCTTTTTGGGTCTAGGTTACCTCACTCAGTAAAGCGTTTTCTATGTCCATCCATTTGCATGCAAAATTCAAGATGTCATTGTTTTTTTACTGCTGAGTAAAACTCTAATGTGTATATGCTCCACACCTTTTTTAACCATTCTTCTATTGAGGGGCATCTAGGAAGGTAGTTATTCTTTATTATACTGTTATAGTAACTGGTGCATGCTGCAATTCCAATATAACCATGTATAATATAATACAAACTATAGAAAGTTATTTCAAAAATAAATAATCACCAAGTCAGATTTTTATAACCCAGTACTTCGTAGACTGAGGTAAGAAGATAGCAAAAATTTGTGGATATCTGGCCTCCACATTAAAATCTGTTCCTTCCATGGCTATAGCGAGACACTAGGTCTGTACTCCAAAACAAAGCAATTACAAATATTCATTTAAATGTTCTAGAGGAAGATAGTTAAACACTGAAGCAAGCCTGATAGATTGTTTTGGATGACTAAAGTGGTTAAGATCACTGACTGTTCTTATAGAAAACCCAAAGTTTAATTTCCACTGCCCACATGGCAGCCCACAAACATCTGTAACTCGAGATCCAAATTCAATACCCACTTCGTAGTGTACAGACGAACATCCAGGAAAAACACCAATACAAATAAAAGTAAATGTTTAAACAGAAGGCTATAAAAAGCACAAAGGAAAAATGTACAGATATAGTGCATACTGATTCTTTACACAATGCTAGTTTATCTATATTTATTCTCACTTAATAAAAATATTAGAACACATCAACATTGGCAAAATTTTAAGTTTTACCTGAAAACTACCAGTATCCTAAAAGCTGTGTGTTTTGAGCTGATGTGTTTTATTTAAACAATGTATATACTCATTCTTTAAGGAATCCATACAATATATTTTTATCTTATTTATTTCTCTTACCCACCTTCTCTCTTATCCACTCCCACCAAAATTAATTATCTCTCTTATCTGTGTCTCTTTCATCTCTGTCTCTGTTTCTATCTATCTGTGGTCTCTGCTCTCTCTTATCTTTCTGTCTCTCTGTTTCTTTGTCTCTGTTTGTCTGTCTTCTTTCTGTCTCCAGCTCTCTTTCTCCTAGAGTATAACTCTCTCATCTCTGTTTTAATCTCTGTTTCTGCCCTGCTATATGACCATCTAGTCCAGTTCACATTGGTCAATGACTCTTGGGAGTGGGTCTTCCCTGATTGACAAACCAGGGACCACATTATTAAAGAAAACCAACTCCCTTTTCCCAGTAACTATAGAATGCCAATAGCTCCTCAACAAAGAGTGTAATTTGAGGCTCACCTCCCTCATGGATTGATGATATTTTTTATCTGGCTTGAGATTATATAGGTGTACACATGCTTTCATAAACACAATGAGTTCTTGTGTGCTTTGCCGTGTTTTTATTTACAAAAGTGTTTCTTTATAGTCACCCACTACTTTTGGCTTTTATAATCTTTTTGCCATGCTTTCTTATAGATCCACAGGGCTCGAGGGGAATACTGCAATACAAATTGTGTGAGGCTGTGTGTTTATTGTCATCTACTGCAAGAAGAAGCTTCTCTGGTAAGAGTTGTGCAGTATACTAAGTTATGGCTACAGCAATAAGTCATAAGGAGTCCTTTTAATGTTATTTTCTTTTTGCTCTCCCATTGAGCCTATGAACAATAAGGCCACAGATTCTTGATTCCCAACATTTTTCTAGGTATGTATTCAACTTTGTGGAGTAGGATTAAAACTAGAAAATGCTTGTTGCTCCCATAACATTTCTGCCAATATTCCACCAGTGGAGATATCATATCAGGTCAAAACTCACTGTAACTCATAGGATTCACAGCTTGATGAGACTGGTGATTAATTTCTACACCAGTGCATACAAACCTCTTTCCAGCAATATGAAAGATAGAGAGAAATAATGAAGCTTCCAGGTGATGACCCCCTGGATACCACCACCTTCTATAAATCAAGTGTGTGGAATCTTTAGCAGTATAATCTTACTGAGAAGTTCTGTACAGTCATCAAAGGTATTTTAAATAGGTTATAATTGACAAACAATTCAAATAAAGCAATCTATTCCTGTTACTGAAATTTTTATTTGGCTCTGTGTAGTGGCTACTTGGAGTATTGCCTCCCCCCACACACCCCTTTGTGGTTGTTTGAATGAGTAGTATCACTAATACTTTCAGACACTGGACCTTCAGTTGTGGTGATGTTTGAGGAGTTTTATTTTGTCAGAACTTGATTTTAAAAAAATAAGTCAATCACTGGGTTGGGCTCTGATTGAAAATCATTCTCCTGTCATGTGCAGTTTGCCCTCTCTGCTACAGTCTTACAATTCAAGATGTGAGCTTTCACCTTGTTCCCAAGACACTGCTATTATTGCCCACTGTCACCCATTCATTCTTTCATCATGAACGTTTATCCTTTTAAAGCCGTAAGTCAAAGACAGAAAATGCTTCCCTCACTAAGTTGCCTTGGTCATGATGTTTTATCACAGTGATATACAAGCAACAATACTTCCACTGTGGGGGTAACTCCATCTAATCTCTTTTCTATGTAAATACATATCAATTATAGGAAGTTTCTACATTAGTTGATTTACATATGGCTTTTTCTCAAGGCCTCAAGTGTTAGTCACCCCTCCTCATGTTTGCTTCTCTAAACTTTCCTGCCATCAATAACCTCATTGTATCCTTCCTCTTCCTCCCCCATTATTTCTTCTTAAAACTGCAGTCTGTCTCACCTTCCTTGAATGATCTCATGCTCTCCCATGTACTGGTACCAGTTATCTAACTTCTCTGGGTGTTTCACAAGAATCACACATAACGAAAGATTTGTAGTTAACATCCACAAAATCATCATCATCATCATCATCATCATCGTCATCATCTATGGTTTTGATCTTTTAATGTTGGTATCATTTTGGATCATTTAATTGAGAATGATTATTTCAAGGTACATCCATTTACATGCTCATTGAATAATTTCACTTTTATTAAAAACTAAAGAAAAATATACTGAAAATCTACAACAATTTTATTATCTGTTCATCAGTAAGTGGATATATAGAATGTTTCTATTATCTGACTATAATGAATAGATGAGCAACACACATGAATGAGCAAGTGACTCTGAAATCAGGTAGAGTCCTCTGGGCATTTGCCTAAGATTTGTGTTGGCAGATCTTGTGATAGATCTAGTTTTAGCTTTCAGAAGGACCTATACAGAGATTTCCACTGGGATACCACCAGCCTGAACTCACAGCTACAGTGAATTAATATCCTTTCTCCACATCTATGATGGCATCCATTGACATTTTTGTTTGTTTTGTTTTTATTGCATCTTGGCTGTTCTTGCTGGGGTAATATGAAATCTGAAAGCATTTTTAAGTTGAATTTCCCTGATGGTAATAGATAAGAACATTTAAGAAAAAATGTTTCAAACCATTTGTTTCATTTATTCAGAATTTTCAGCTTAGTCTTATGACCCAAATTTTAGTTATGTTATTTGTTTATTAAAGTTCAATTCTTTGGATTCCGTGTGTAGTCTATCAGATATTTTGCTAATAAAATATTTTTTCTAATTCTGAGGGCTGATATTTTACTTGAATGGCAGTGTTTTTTGCTTAGCTGCACAATTTTTTGAGATTTTAATTTCATTAAATTTCTCTATTCTCCCTCCAACCACTCCCATATACTTCTTCCTGCTTTTTTTCCCCAAATCCATGGCCTCTTTTATTTACTAGCTGTGACTTCAAGCATACATATGTGTGTGTGTGTGTGTGTGTGTGTGTGTGTATGTATATATATATATTTAATAATCTTTTTGTCTGAATCATCTTACTTGTAAGTATGTTTTATATCTTAAGAAAATACCCAGGTACTATAGTATTAATAGTCCCGCAAATGTTTTAAAGTGAATATTCCTTCTCAGTTAATAAAACAGATTGTAAAGTTAACAATACCATTAAGTAAATTGATAAATTCAGTGCTGAGAAGAAGGGCACATAAGAGTTGATCTAGATTTCAAAAGCAAACTAAATGAACCTATGATGTAGTGATGAACATAGGGTAAGCTAAGGAAGTGTCACTGGTATTAGCACATCCTTTGGTAGTGTACAGTCTGATGCTGGCATGGCATAGTTAATATACGTAAGTTCAGTACCTGATTCGGCTTCAGTTATATAATTTTATGTAGTATACATTATTTCTCATGCTCTTACATATAACTTACTTACATATATAACATATAGCATATATAATATGCTTAAAGAATAAATCTTTTGAGATAGAGATGCAAAATTAAAATGCTTCTAAGAATTGAAAAAATCATTTTGGATATCATGATTTCTCATCCTAAGTGATTTCCTTTGTGTAAGTTATCACAACCCTATATTCATTGACTAAAAATACTCAAAATATTTTAATGAGCCAACTTGGTTATCTTCTCATCTGTATGAAGAATAGTAGCTTGAGTTATTATGTTCATTGCCATTTCCATAGGAGAAACTACTTGGGTCCACATGAGTAACATACAGTCATGGTATCCTACTTTTACTTCCACTATAGGCCTATCCCTTGCCTATTTTTCCAATAAAATTTTCAGTCCCGAGCCTAAAATATCACATAATTTCTCATAAATATAATTCACCCCTAGTCCCTTTTCTATACGAAGAGTCAATGATCAATTCTTGCTGGAAAAAACCCAAACATCTATGACATGTTCACCCCCCTTCTTTTGTATTGATTAAACCACTTATAAAAGATGTAGCTTAAATTACAGTTTTATTATCACCACAGTTTTTGTATAGACTGTTAGACTCTGACAGGTCATAATAACTAAGCATCTGTTTCTTGTAATAACAGCTTTTGACTGTTTTAAGATATGGTTCCCACTTGGTTACACACTGTATAATTCATAATTTCCTTAGACATTTCACAGAAGGTCCACCTCAATATTGACTCTACTTTTCATGTCTATTTGAGTAAATGTGTGACCATCTTTAATATTTTAATTCAGTGGGGATAACTTTCTCAAAGATTTGCTGTCCCTTAATTATATAAGCTTCAAATCATGGATTGCTATGTATGCCAAGAAATAAAACAAAATAAGTCAACCTTTTCTTTTATATGTAATATGAAAAGTTTTACACTGCTATTTTTCATCTTCATATGTTTTAGTCCATAGCTTGTATCATGGGCTGAGAATTTGAAATGATGTAACACATAAGACTAGTAGAGGGACAGTCTAATTCTGCATTTCATTCCACTGTTGGACAAAGAATTGGGATTCATCTGATAATGTAACAAGATGCAAGCTATACTAGAACTGATGAGGTAAAGGAGGTTGTTTAGTAATAGCCTTATAGAAAGGCGGATTTTCCTATACTTAACCACTTAAAGCATGGTTTCAAAAATTTTCTCATAAAACTGAATTATTTTATCATAAGAAGATTGATGTAGGTGAATGGGTATAACAAGCTTTCCTTTGTGGAAATTTATAGGTGTCACACAATTAGAAAATCTAGACTAGTGGAGATAGTGTTATTGATGTAGATACAACTAGAATGTGTCCCATGGGAAGGTTATCTTCATTAACAATAGGTTTACTTTCTGGTAATTTCTAGTTTAGATATATTTACTACCCAAAGCCAAAAGGATAATTATTGAGGGATAAATGGATTATTCAATGGTGTAGAAAGCTAGATATTCTTGCCAATGACTTTAGTCCAATTCACAGCTCCCATATAGCAGCTCAAAAGTGTCTACTTTTTGTTCCAGTGGATTTAGTACCTTCTTCTGACATACTCAGTCACCAGGTGCACGTGTGGTGCAAAAATCATCATAAAAACAAAACATGCATAAAATAAATTTATTTATTAATTTTAAAGTTTATGATAGACTATTTTATTTACTACCTCAATATTGAGACAGAATTAATGAAATCATGTCATAGTTTGCTATATAGAATTAATATAAATATAGAAATATTAGTCTTGTGTTAAAACATAAGAATAATTATTCATGAACAAAAAAATTTTATGTCCCATGAATATAAAATAATTGAACAATCTGACACTTTTCTCCCAAAGATTCATATTGCATTATTCTAATTTTAGTGTCTTATATAAGATACACACACACACTCACAAATACACACGTGCACTCAAACACATACATGATGTAATAAATTCAGATTGCTGAGGGGTGTATTACAGTGATGCAGCAGAATTTAGTGTAAACATAATACATTTTTTATCATATTCTCTAATGCAAAAGAAAATTTTAGTCTAAGCATGGTTTACAAAAGGCTTATATTACCTTTTTACCATCTTTCTACTAAAGGAAAAAATACAGATTATATTTTCTGAAGCTACATACATTTGAGCCAAACGAATGTCTAACATCTAACATCTGCAGTTCTTCCTTAGGCATAAGAATTTATTTGAAATTACTGACTTCAAAAATATAATAGAGATCAGTTACTTTAGTGCTTCTTTCCTTCATTTATGTTAGTTGAAAAAATATTAAATATATTTAGCTACATATAAATGTAAATGTATTTATTAATCTTCTACTTCCATAGTAAACATTTTCATTTTATTGAAATTATTGTTGGTAAGAATGCACAGTTCAAATTAAATCCAACTAATTTAACAAAAACTAACTGTTTTTGAATTCTAATAACAAAAAATTCTGATATAGTACTGTTTAACTTTTAGCAGCTAATAAATCATTTTTATTTTCAGATAGCCCTTTCAAATAATCATTTAATATGTTTTGTTATTTTTAGTATTTAAATATTTTATAATATTTAAAATTGTGAAATTAACATTGTAACTTTATTAAATTTTTGACTCAATAATTTACCTGTGCTATAAAATATAAAGCTTAGAGAAAAATCACAAAAATATTCTCTATCTTATAACAAATAGAGAAACAGTATCTTCTTTCAATTTAAGAGAAATTCTAAGTATAAAAAGCAAAAATAAATTCCAGCGTCATGCATATATCAGTAGATATCAATATTTGTTATATATTTAATAATTATTACATATTTGAGTATATAATTACATAACATCATAATATTTACAAATAAAGTTCATTTATCTTATTATGTAGTGACATCATGGTTTTAAAAACACATTTAAGTGAAACATAACAAATGAATTGTATAAAATACCATGAATAAACTTTTAATTTGCTAAAGCTTTAATATTTATAGCAATGTGTATGTGTTGATAATTTTATGTTTCTGTAATAAAATAGTATTATGGAAGAACCATATCTCACATGATGTACAAAACTAATTTCTACAACTAAATTAGATTTTTTTCTTGTCATTAACTTGAGCAATAATTTAAAGAGAAATTTTACCAAAGCATAGGAGACAGTAGCCAAAAAATGAGGATTTATGAGACTGATAATGTTCCAAAATATGAATAAAGAAAATTATACCTTCTATTTTCATACGATCAATGTGATCAAAAGCAAATCAACACATCAAAGACGTCAGTGGAGGCAAAGGAATGATAATGCAGAGATTGGGAGACACTTCTTGGCAGGCATGTACCTGAATAAGTCAAGCAAGAATACATGTCTCTAGAAAAGACAGTTGGCAAACAAGTACTCAGAAAGATGTTCAGATATTATTCATCAGGAAAACATGTTGAAGATTTGATATGCTACCTTCCGCTTTCTGGAACACCTGCTGTGTGTAGAAAGGAAAATGCAAAAGGACAAATATTGGCAAAAGAAATCAGACAGAATCTTTACACACTCACTGTTGGTAGGACTACAACTGAGTGTCATGGTTACAGAAAGCAAATTTGTGATTTCTTAGAAACCTTAAATGTATTTCACCACATAATCCAGCAACTTGGTTTCTTGTTATCTATGCAAAGACAGTGAAATCAGCCTGCTAGGAGATACCTGAATTCCCAGTTTTATTTAACAATATTCACACTTACCAAGATTTCAGTCTCTGTGTTTATCAACTGAAAAAAGAATAATGATATACAAGTATGTTTTATACATAAAATAGGTATGAATTATGTGTTGGTTCTCACCATATTTATCTAAGTGTACATGTATAAATGCTAGTTTAATATGAATACACATAGTTAAAATCATGTAGCCACAAAGAAAGAAATCTTGTTTTCTTCAGTAACCTTCTTGAATTTGTAGCATAAGCTGAAATTTTAGAAAACAAAATGTTGCATCAGTAAGACAATAATTATTTATTATTCAAATATCAGAAAAGTACTACTAATTCACATTCAATTGTCATTTTTAATTTCCTCAAATTATACATGCATTGTAGTCACTGAATTCTATAGGTTAAAATACACTTCACATACTAAAAAGCTGCCATATGTATAATTAGCACTAAATTTTATTTTAATAGAAGCTAAAACAACAGAAATAAAAGAACATTTTATTGAGAAAGAAAGCGTTTGCAGACCATATATCTCATTGTACATAACACATCACACAATCAATTGCATGCATACTTTACCAGGTCCAGTCACTGTTAAAAAGATTTTTTTTATCTGTCTTTTAGATAATGTATAATATATAATATAATGACCACAGTTTCTAATCATTTACTACTGTTTCCACTAAATAAAGACATTTTAAGACAATATTTATTCTCAATGTCTTCTAATACTCCATTTCCTCAACTTAGTCCATAGAGAATATTATTTAAGAAAGTAGGAAACACTTTTTAAGTCTTTCTATACACAGCCTTATGCTTAATATGAACTATTATTTAATTTAATGTCAAATACAAAATAACTTTAATGACTTAATATAATTTGAAATATTTCTGCATTTTATAAATAGGCTTACTAACAGATAGTTCTATAGCTTTGTATAGGAAAATAAACCCACATGTCTTTTAATTTTCTAGTTCTTGGGTGAGGTATTTAACACCATTTAATCTTTAAATGTCAGATTTATGGAATTAATTAACTGAAATCATTATAGTACTTAAGCATTACATTGCACTTTCTCATATAATTATCTCACTGACCTTATTTAATGTGATACAAAAATCTTGCTGTTGATATAAGAACAAAACCTTCATATTAGAAAATTCGAGGAACTCATTTTTATCATCACATCATCAAAATTAAGAATTACAGCAAAAAATATTTGCAGAAAAACAAGAACCAAAAGAGTTACTTTTATCCAAATCAGGACTCTATAAAGAATGTGTTTTTATTAATAAAGGAGTCAATTTTGTCTATGTCTTTGGCACATTGCCCGTGTCCTGTCAGTATTTAACATTTTTGTTCATACAGACTAACCTGCAACTGTCAGCCCCTGAGACTCTCTGCAGGTGTTCTCTGCCCTCTGCAGCCTGCTGGACCCACACCACATGGCGATGCCTGTGAACTAACATGCCCCGGGGAGCATCTCTCATCCAGTGATTGATGGGAGTTAATGTGGTTGCACCGCAGGTCCCTGGCTTCCAGGTGTGATGTCTCCATACTGAGTGCTCTAAAGGAGGTCCCAGGATCCCAGGCAGGACTTACCTTCCTGTGCTCATCCAACTGGCTTAATAAAGGACCTGGAATTGCTTCTTTTCCATATTTGTCTCAATTTTCCTCTCTCATACCACTGTTTCATGGGAACACTTCACTATAATTTTATGCACACCCCATGTCACACATGTTTCTGGAAAACCAAAAATGCTGCAGGCAGATATGCAAAGGCTTTTTAAAAATTTCTTTCATATGAACTTCAATGATCCACAAGGAAACAGGTTTGTTTCTCCATATAAAAGCTGAGGGGCAGTTAGATCCTCTGATCCTTGATGTGTGTTGGAGCTCACTGAGTAATGAGGTTTTCGCAGGGGATCCTTTTGGAGACACGGTTATTTGTTAAAATAGAGTAGTCTTTTGGTTTTTCTATTGTGATTCTGATCTAAACAGAGATCAGTTGTTTCTATCGTAAGTTAGCCTTCTTAAGAATTTCCTCTAGAAAATAAAATCTACGATATCATGTCATTTTCAGTATACAATGGTTCAGTATGAGATTCAAAGTTGCTGAATTAAATTCTTCATTTTCAGTTCTTTGAAAGCATTGTTTAGTCTCCTAGGAGTAGTTCTCTAATTTACTAATCAAACTTTCTAACCTGATGGTGTACCAAACATTATCAACTAAGACACAAATATAAAGGCAGCCATAAAGAATATGGAAACATGCCATTTCTTCTTTGAAACTGCTTTGAACTCACACATGTTTGTCCTGCCTCATAGATTTTGTGGTAGCCATAATTTTCTTGGACAATATCAATTTCCAGTGCTAATATTTGAATCTTGGATATTCCCCAAACACCTGTAAAGGCTTGATCCTCTGCTGATCCATATATGGAGAAGAAGTGGGTATAGTGAGAGAAGGTACAGTTATCATAGACACATCTTTGAACAGGATGTTGGGAGTCTATGCTTTTCTCTATTTCCGTATGAAGACAAAAGATGATAAAAATTCGTGTGCCCTTCAGTTGTCACAGACTAGAGAGCAACAAAGTCAAATGGCATGACTTGAAAAACTCATACATTGTGAGCAAAAATAGACAATTCTCCCTTTCAAAATGGTTGTCTCTGGCATTTTATTACAATGACAGAAATCTAGCATATTCTGTTCCTGAATCTTTAATAGCTAATTCCATCATTAATGAGTATGAGGTAATGGGTAATATGTATAAGGTGTTGCATTCCCCCGTCCACTTCCTAGTAAGGCAATATCAATGCATGATATAAAACAATGAAATCAGTGGTTTTAGGTATAGTACTGGAGGAATGACAGTAGTTGTTAGAAGAATGCTCTAACGGGAACTCACACTGCCTCTGAATAGTAGAAAAATCTTGTTTGTTTGTTTGTTTGCCTAGTAGTTTTATTCATTCAAAAAATAGGAAGTTATTGAGTCCAGATGAATTTAGAGATTGCCTTAGTGGTGGAAGACCAAGAAGCAAGAGCTTCATGTTTTCATCTTTTCCCTTACAGATCTAAATCAGAATTCACTATTGTGGGCCCTGTACATGTAGGTCAAACCCAAGGAAACTGAACTTATTCTGTCTCCAGTCTTATGAAAATGGCAGCTAAACAGCCATCTCTTTCCTTTACATTGAATATTTAGAAGACAAACATACTATCTGTCTTAAGGAATAAACTTTATTTGGCCTCAAAACTAGTTATTAGATGACACCATTTAAAGAACTCTCCCAGGAGAAAGGCTGTCAGGAGATACATACAAACACTACAAACTACTGCATTCCAACGCCTTCCAATTTAAGAGGTTTGTCCCAGATGGGGTACTATTATTTCATTTGTATTTTAAGAAATAAAGCTTGCCTGGAGATCAGTGAGAAAAACAGCCATTCTGGTCATCCTTACAAACCAGGCAGTAGTGACACACAATTTTAATCCCAGTAGCCAAACTAGTTTGCCATAGAAACTGGGCAGTAGTGGTACACACCTTTAATTCCAGCCCTAGAGAGGAATATAAAATAGGAGGAGATGACTCTTAGACAAGTCTCATGCTGAGATTCCTGGCAGGATTGCTATTTCAGGCTGAGGTAGAGGTAAGAGTCAGGGACTGATTGTTTTTCTTTTCTGACCTTCAGGTTGAATCCCAATATCTGGCTCTGGGTTTTTATTAATTATGTTAAAAGATGGGTTATTATAAACGTGACTCAAGTTAGAGTTATTTGGGAAGAAGGATTCTCAGTTGAGAAAACACCTCTGTAAGATTTGTCTACATGCAAGCCTATGATGGACTTTCTTCATTGAAGATTAATAGTGAGGGCACCCTGCAGATGGTACCACCCCTGGGCTGGTCAAGGTCCTAAGTATAAGAAAGCAGGATGATGAGACCATAAAGAAAAAGCCCCTAAAGCAGCACTTCTCCGTGTCTCTGTTTCAGTTCCTACCTCCAGGATTTTGCTTTGATTTCCTGCCCTATGTCTTTTCAGGATGTACAGTGACATGAAATTATAAGCGCAGATAAAATATGCCAGCAGGTAAACTCTCTTTTAAGATGTTGTCCATCAGCAGCCATAGCAAAGCAAAGAACTGACAGAGTTACAGCCTTTGCCACCATCACCCCATTAATTACATTACTGAGAAACTTTAGAGTGTTTGAAGAAAAACACCAATGCCTTTCAGTCACGTTGCCTTGTTCAGAATTTTCTCATTAGTACATTACAATCCACTACTCAAAGTTCATCTGTATATCTCTTTAACCTTCTCCTCTCATTTTCTTCAGTTGCAATACCCTGACATTCTAAACTAAACTTCAGGATCTCTACATGGATGTAAGTCCTGAACTTCATACATATAGTGCCAGTATTCTTTAGAATACCACGCAGAAAAAAGCTCTCTAAAGACAATAAGATTGAGGAAGTAATTTTTTATTGTATTAGTATATAATTATATCATTTTCAACTCCTCCCTCTAATCCTTCCATAAACTACTCACATTCAATTTTCCCACTCAAATACTTTCTATTTTTTAATTACTTATTTTTAGTTTTTTGTGTTGATGATTAAAATATAATTTATTTCCAAATATTTATGTATGTATGTATGTATATATATACATATATATGAAATATGTTTTTCAGTATTGAGTGATCTTACCTACAATTATCTTTAAGGATGAACATTGGTTTACCAGAAGATTTAAAATATACAAAAATATTAGATATTAGATAGTAAAGAAGGTAGCACAGCATAGATGATTTCAATACATTGTGCTGATACTCTTCTAATGGATATTTAGGTTACATTTCCACCATGATGGAACTACAATATCCATTTGGCCTGTTTTTCAAATATGTGCAGGTTTAAGTTATAATCTTACAGTCTGAAAAACAACTAGCCCTGTAATTGCTATTGTCTGTCTATAATGCAGTGAATTTTAAAAGTGTATGTTGAAGGGACTTTTGGAAATGTTTACAATTTAACAATTAGAAACACTTTTTTATAATTCCCACGATATTAGGTTACATTGTTTTCTTGCTATTCTTTCCCAGCTTCCTTGAAAATCAATCAACTGTTTCGTTGTCTAAACTTGGGTGGCGCTTTACTTTCCTTTCTTTTCTTATACAATGGAATCCCAGGCAGAATAGAGCAGCATCACTTTATTTCTTTCCACAGTTTGAGGAGCACGGGAATGAACACAGCCACGGAGGTCTATGGACCTATCTGAATAACTGTCCAAGCAGTTACTTCATCGGCATCCCATGAAAACAGAAATCAATTATGTGAACAGGTGCAACCAGGTAACTAGGTTTCGTGTTCTCTGGGACACCGAGTTTAACTCTGATTAATCAAATCCCAAAATACAATGCTTAATGTTCAACAAGTTAATATACACTCATAAAAATGCAAATGTAAAAACTGAGACATGGTAGGGGATTAAGGTTACTTTATTAAACATTTATAAAATTATTTCACAGCTACATAAGATTCTTTCTATAGAGGGAATTAGAAAGGGAAAAATTAAAATGTTTAATCAACTTTACAGACTTTGATGAAGTGAAATCTAGTTACTTTTGTTAATTGGAAAGGTAAAAGCGAATGTTAACTGTTGGGTTGCCGGAGTGGCACTCTCAGAAAGCAGCTCAGCAAAATGTTTTATTCATTTTACTAAAACATTAAATAAAACTAAATTTTAAAATACTGACTTTCCTTTCCATTGCAAGTATTAACAGCAAACTAATTGTGATAAAAATAGTTCATTAAATTATATCTACAAAGGAATGATAGGGATAAAACAATTAGTATTTGCATTATCTGGTGAATATTAATATTATCAATGTACTCTGTATTCCCTCAAATTTAGTAATTCCTCTTATTAAACTTGGGAACATGTATTTTGCATAGTGCATAATAAAATGAGAAGTATGGCATGATTTTTTGATGTTCTAATGAAACATTAATATAGTGTATAAATTTGAAAAAATGCTTTGTAAAGTTCCATACCTTATTATGTTCAGTTTATAGTAATAATATAAAATGGCCAGACAGAAGAAGAGAGAATTGTTATTCATTTTCATGAATGCCAGGGAAATAAAAGGAATCACCACCTTTGTTTGTCTGCATGCAGCATTTGGAATTAGAAAGTGAACATATTTCTTTTTAATATGTTCAGCAATTAAAGGAAAAGAAAAAGGTACAGTCATACAAGAAAATTCTAGTGAGAGTAATAAATACTATTGATAAATTCTATAGCAGAACTTAAGAGTATTGATATTGAAATGAAAGAAAACGCTAAAGGGACTTGCAAGATTGCCTGAGACTATCAGAAAAATAGTTAGATAGATTGAAGATAAGAAAAAGGCAAAAAACTAGAAATAGTTATAAGTTTAAAATGTCACATGACCTGGGCACCTGGGAGGCAAAGGCAGGCAGATCACTGAAACTAAGGCCAGCCTGTGTTTTGCCTCATGAGGATCAGGTGTGAGGCCCAGTGTAACTTCCCGAGCCTAGCTTGAGTTTAGAGACTTGTCTTTGACCATGACTTCCACATATGAGTGACTCAGCACAGCCTGACCTAACCCCTTCTCTGCCCTTCCACTATTAATGTGTCAGGAGATTATTGGCCCTTATTCCTTACTCCATCTCAACACATTCCAAGACTCCCTCTCCCTATCACCACGCTATATAAGTTCCTGCCTAATAAATTAAACAAGATCCTGCTTCAACAGACTCCTAACTCAGGGTTGTTCTCCCAGGTGTCCAGAGGGGAAGTCTGGGTCCTTGACACTCACCATCCTGCTGAGACCCACAGAGAGATCATTGACTGGACCGGCTCTGCCTCAGCACTATTTGCTGGAGAACCCAGCAAGCCTGGTCACAGAGCAAGTTTCAGGATAGCCAAGGCTACACAGAGAAACCCTGTCTTGAAAAGCAAATAAGTTAATTAATTAAGTAAGTAAGTAACTGATATATGAATAAAATATCACAAGTTCTGATATTTATGTAACTAGATCTTTAGAGATAGCACAAAAGGATAATAGTTCCATTGTTAAAGAATATCCCCAAGATTTAAACACAAATTCCTAGAAAATATACTTGCACAGCAATTTCCCATTAAATCCAATGTAGAAGTACCGGCAGCTTTGCTGTATTTCTTTCTTAGGTGGAGGGAGAAATGGAATGGAGGGAGAGAGTGCATGGAGAGATGAGTGAATTTAACATTCCAGGATAAGAGCCACACAATTCATTGACAGCTCATTGAACATGAAGAGGTTGAGCTGCTGCCTATACGGAGTCTTTACCCCCTACCTTCTAGACTTTTTGGTGCAGAAGGGTAATCTGCAGTCTTCCTAAAAGGGAGCATGGACACCCACCCAGCAACAAAACCTTTGACCTGTCCTTCCTGTAAGATGTGCTGGGACAACTGTGGCACAGAACTTGTAGGAGTGGCTAGCCAATGTCTGTTTTAACTTGAGGTTATGCCAGGAGAGAGTCCGTGCCAGACACTGCTAAGATAGCCAGGGACTGGAGACTGGATAATCCAGTTACCTAGGGTAGAAGGAAACATGATTGGCAAAGAAAAACAGCCCTTAAATTGATTCCTAATGGTATTCTGCTGTAGTTGTTAATCAGTGCCTTGTTCAGTCATTATCAGAGAGGCTTCTTCCAGCAGCAGATAAGAGCTGATGCAGAGACCCACAAACAGATATGTGGAGGAGGCCTTCATTGGTTCCTTCTCACTGGATCTCAGGAACCACACAGAAAAGCAGGAAGAAATACTTTAGGAGTCAGAGGACATAGACGAATCCAAGAGAATACAGTCCATTGAATGAACTAAGCAGGACTCACATGGGTTCTCAGAAACAAAAGCAGCAAGTACAGGGCCTTCAGTGGTCTGTACCAGGTCCTCTGCATATATGTTGTAGCTGTTGACTTGGTATTTTGTGATACTCCTAACTATGGGAGCAGAAGTGACTGATTCTTTTGCCTGCTCATGAGATTCTTAAACCTGTTGGGTTTGCCTTGCTCAACTTCAGAGTGAGGACTTTTGCCTTGGTTTTGGTAATTTTCTTTTGGTCATGATTAGTTGTAGTCTCAGGTAGGCACTCTTTTCTGAAAGGAGACAGGAGAGTAGTGCATGCAGTGAAGAAGAAGGTACAGAGCTAGGATGAATGGAAAGAGGAGAAACTGTTCAGGATGTATTGTATGAGAGAAGAATCTATTTTCAATTACAACAAACAAATAATAATAAAGTCAAGAGATTGGGGAGGATTTCTCCTGCGATGTTGTCAACGATTTGGCCTATACCATTGACTTCAGATTCTTCTCTTTCATCTATTCCTATAATTCAAAGGCATGGTCTTTTCGTAGTGTTCCCTTTTTCCTATAAACTCCTTTCTTGCATTTTTTCATACCGCCTGTGTATTTGATTTACATTTTCTACTTTTGCATCCTAATATTCTATCATCTGCTTTATCCATTTTTCTTGTTAAACTTCCTTTTGAATTTTCCAGCTGTTTTATTCCATCTTCACTTTAGCTTGAGTCCTCGCCACATTTCTGTACTCTAGAACCTACAGCTTTATTAATTTCATTCTCAAGACCTGGATTGTCTATATCATTTCTACCTGTTTTCTGTTAGTGTTTTCTGTGGCATCACTCCATGTGTTTATTCTCCTTGAGTTCTTTCTCAGTGGAATATTATTGCTGTGGTTGTTGTTCTGTTTTGCTTTGATATTGGTATTGTGTGTATATGGTTTCTTTAAACTCCTGGAATTTTCTGGTAATGTTTATGATTACTATTTTAAATTTTGTGTCCTGTGTTTCACCTAGGTAATTCTTACTGTAAAACATTTCCACAGGACTGGTATTCCCAACACTACTGTGTTGATATTTCACTTTTTTATGTTTCTGATGATGTATGGACTTATGGACCTCTTGTGTTCATTTCTAGGAATCATATGGGCAGATCAGGTTAGGCTAGAAGCAAGAATGTGGAGTCAGGTTAGGCCTGGAAGTTGGAAATGGTGTTGTCATTAGAAAGAAAATGACCCTACAGGGAGTGATATTATTAGGAGGTGTGGCATTGTTGGAGGAAGTGTGTCACTGTGGAGGTGAGCTTTGGGGTCTCATATATACTTAAGCCATGCCCAGTGAAGCAGATCACTTCCTGTTGCCTGTGTGAGCTGTAGAACTCTCAGCTATCTCTCCAGCACCATGTCTGCTTGCACCTTGCTGTGTCCCACCAGATGATATGGATTGAACATCTGAACTGTAAGCCACCCAGTTAAATATTTTCCTTTATAAGATTCGCAGTGGTCATAGTGTCTCTTCATAGCAACACTCTATGGGAATAGATTTTAGGGGAATATCTTAATTAAAGTTCAATTGCTGTAATGGGACACCGTTACCATGGCAGCTATTATTAGGAAAATACTTAATTGGAGCTTGCAATTTTAGAGGTTCAGTTCATTATCATCATGACGGGGAGCATGGGGAGTGCAGGCAGACATGGCACTGGCTACATCTTTACCAGAAGGCAACAGGAAATGATCTGAAGCATGGGAGTGACTTGGGCATATATGAGACCTCAAAACCCACCCCCACAGTGATGTGTTCCTCAACAAGGCCATAACTGCTTCTACAAAGTCATTCCTCCTAATAGTGCCACTCCCTATGAGTTTATGTTGGTCTATTACATTCAAACTACTACATTTCACTTCCTATTTCCCATAAACTTATAACAGTATCATAATGTAAATTATATTTGGTCCAACTTCAAAAGTCCCCATAGTCTATCAAAGTCTTAACAATATTTTAAAGTATAAAGTACAAAATCTCTTCTGAGTTTCATGCAATATATTAACTGTAATTACTTGTAAAAATCAAAATCAAAAAGTATAACACATACTTCCAACACATAATGGCACAAGATATATATTACCATTCCAAAACAAAGGGAATTGAGCATAACGGGAAAATACTGGATCTAATCAAGAATAAAAACTTGCTAGACAAATTGTAACCTCTGCTTCTCGATGTCTGATCTCCAACTCAATTTGAGCTTTGTTGACTGTAATATACTTCTTTTTGTATATATTATTCCACTCTATGTTAGGAGCTTTTCTCAGCAGCTATACAACAACTCTGACATTGCTGATATTTTGTGTTTTCCAAGGCAATCCAGGCTCCAACTTCACAACTTCACATAACGATCTTTTTTACTAGGTCTCCATTAGCAGAAAATTCTGATACATGCCTTAGGTATGGAGACAAAATCCAACACCTGTTTCTCTTTCCTTAACTCTAAAATCAAAATAAAATATGGTCAAAATTGTCAAGTTTTCCTGCCTTCTGGGGCTGGAACACACTAGTCCGATTGCATCTTCTTGTGTATATAGATGTTCCTTATGGTCCAAGCATAGATTGTAGGGAAATGTCTTAATAGGGTTTCTTTCGCTATTAAAAGACATCATGACCATGACAACAGTTATAAGAAAAAACATTTAATTGGGGTAGCTTATTTATAGTTTCAGAAGTTCAGTCTACTTCCTTCATGGGGGAATCACAGCAGCTTGCAGGCAGAAATGGTACTGGGAAAGTAGCTGAGAATAAAACATCTTGCGGACAACAGGAAGTTGACTGAGACACTGGGTAGTATCCGGAGCATAGGAAACCTCAAAGCCTGCCTCCACAGTAACACAATTCCTCTAACAAGGCAATACACACTTCAGTAAAGTCACTCTTCCAATAGTGCCACTCACTATGAGATTATGGCAGCCAATTCCATTCAAACTACCACAGGGAAGGTCTTCCTGAGTTGAAGGGTTAGATGGGGGTAGGAGGTGTATGGTAAGAGGTAAGCAGGGTGGGTCCTGGCATAATCCTAAAAGGTGGTTATGGTGCAGGGCTTGGCAGACTAGGTGGGACACTGAAAGTGGAAGCTTGCTAAATCTGGCAGATTGAGGGGGGGTGTGCCGAACATACGGTCAGAGAGAATTACCGGGCCAGAATCTTTAGAAGTTTCTTTAGAAACAGCATAGCAAAGTCCTATGTTTCCCTGTTCTTACTTGGATTCAAGATCTTTGGGGTATATAATTGAGGATGACATTTTATTTAATTTATGACTAATAATATACACATTGCATATTCATTCATTTTTGTTAAATTTTGCCTTAATGATTACAAAATTAAATGTTGCCCATTTTATGAGAATAAAACATTATGTCACTTTAGGTTTAATTTTCAGATTTTTTGGGTGCTAAGGAAGCTTGTCACATCCAAAGTCATTATGCATCTGAGCAGCATGGACTCTTACATGTTTATTCAGAATAAGCTATCTGCCCATCTTTAATTTTTCTCTATTTATGTGCTTATACTGTTTGTTTTTAATGTATATTAAAGCATATGTATGTTTAATTTTGCTTACATGCTGTAAATCTCGCATCAATGTTCAATCATGATTCTCTGGTTACTTGAATTGCAATATGGACAAATTCTCAGTATTTTTTATTTGTGAACTTATAGTATTTATGTACTTATGCACCATTTATTCACTCGTTTAAACATGCTTCATTGCTATTCAAAAGAACTTACACTGTATGATTTTTCTTCCCGATTATTCACTTGAATGTATCCTAGGTTGCCACCTCAAAAAGACTTAACTAAACAGTATTAAAGTCATGCCCTTTTAAATATATTTTCAATCTTCTGTTCATATTTAGAAAAGTTGACCTTGCATTTTAACATAAATTGGATTATTTACTTTTTAATTTACTTGAAAAAAATATGTCTTCTCTGGAGTTGAATAAAGTCACTCTGCCATTAATTACCAGCATACTTAAAGTCATTGTGTCTTTCTTGTGAAATGATGCTTGAATATGGTAAGCCAACCAAAATGATCCCCAAATTGTTTCTTAAATAAACATCTTGGTTTCTTTTTGTTTGTTGTTTCTCTTACATGAGTTGCTTAGTTTTCTCTCTTTTCTGCTTGTTCATTTAAGACATAGCTATAGACAGTTCCTGGAAAAAATTGTCAAGTGAGGGTGATTACCTGATTAGAACATGAGTATTGCAGAGAGTTTGACAGGTTGCAAGTACAGGGCCCACTGGCAAAGGATAGTCTTGTGTGTGTGTGTGTGTGTGTGTGTGTGTGTGTGTATGTTTGTGTGTGTGTTTTAACTTTTAATCCTTTATAACACAGTTATATTGACTCCATGGATATATCTACACCCATTGCTTAAAATACGGTTGCCAGTGATCAGCTTGAGTATAATTTGGTAAACTTTGTTCATCAAAGTCCATTTTCTCTCATTGATCTCCAGAGTGGAATCCACCACCTCAAGCTTAAGAAACAGAATTGGCCTTCCAACTAATGATCAGCAAGTTTTTCAGGTATTTGAAAACACAAAGCATTTCAAGTTCTGATACACTTGGCAATTTCTTTATTTCAATTATTTGGATATCATTTATATTTATAGATGCATTTTCCAACTTCTTCAGGCACCAGAAAGGCAAATTGATGAAGCTTTCAAACCACATGTGACTTCTCCTATCCAGCAGGTATGGCAGAGTTGGTGAGAAATAAAGGGCTTCACTATCCCAAGTCCAGAAACTTCTCTGGTATGTGTGTATCTCCTACCATGGCTTTGACGGAAAACACGTAGGAATTCAAATTTCAAAACAGGTCAATTAAGAAGTCACACAGAACTTGGTCTCTTAGTAATAGAGATGGAGGAGGAGCAAACAGTAAGTGAGAAAAGGGACGGGATGGAAAGAGAGGAGAAAAGAGGGAGGAGAAAGGAGGGAGGAGTAACTGGTTGGTATGTAAAACAAATAAAAAATATGTTATTTAAACTTTTAAAAATCTATTTAAAAATAAGTTCCATGACCAGTTCATCTTCCAGTGACTGAGATTATCCATAATTTTCAACTCTTGGTCAATTTAGGGTGCCTGGTATTATAATAGACATTTTCATTGTGAAGTTTTGACTTTGTGCAATACTTTATATTTGATGTATTTAAGATATAGTGATGTAAAAAGTAATTATAATCCTGTAATATTATGTGAAATAAGCTCCTCAATTTATTTATTTTTTAAGTTTTATTTTTTTCATATATTACACCCCAACCTCCCAGTTCCTCTCCAACCTCCCTTCTCTGCCAGATAAATTCCTCCTCTGTGTCCTTTCAAAAGAAAAAAAAAGAGCAGGCTTCTGAGGATATCCACTGAACATAGTCTAACAATAAGACTGGGCACAAACCTCATATCACAGCTAGACATGACAACCCAGCAGAAGGAAAAGGGTCCAACAAGAACACCAAGCTATACAACTCTATGATCTATCTATGTAAAGGACCTAGTTCAGACTCACAGAGTGTCAGTGTTTGTCAATTGTTTCTGTGAGGCCCAATGAGAACTATTTAGTTGATTCTGTGGGCCTCTTGTGTCTTCCATTCCTCCAGATCCTACAATCCTTCCTTGCTCTCTTCAGTAGAGTTCCGTAAGCTCTACCTAATGTTTGGCTGTGGGTATTTGCATCTGCTTCCATCAGTTGTTAGGTGAAGCCTCTCTGAGGGCTAGACCCCGATCTATGATTATAAAAAAATACATTAAGGGATCATTTCATTGATATTATTTCTTTGGCTAGTCATGCTTGGTTCTATTCTAGGAAACTACTGTATATAATGTATGAAAGAATAATAAATTACACATACACACACACACACACATATGTGTGTGTACAAAAGGTTATGAAAGAAGATATTTAATAGAAAAAACAATAATTATATGTCTTTATTGAGAAAGAAAAGTTACTGAAAGTAAATCTATTATCTTCAAGATTTAAAAAATTATTTTGTTGCACAAATATTTCTAATATGTTAAATTTATTGGATCTAATTTATCTTCATTTATCCAGAATATGTGCACATTTCCATTTGAATTTATTTGTTTAACTTCAACAACTATTTGGCACATAAAACCTGAATTATTGCTTACAACGTATGTTCTGAAGTTTATATACACTGTACAATATATACAAATCTCCCCCCCTTCAGAGGGGTTCCCCTGGCTCTGCCTAGCATTTGACTGTAGGTCTCTGCATCTGCTTCTGTCAGGTGATGGATGGCCCTTCTCTGATTCAATTGGTCACAGATGTATGAGTAAAGCAGAACACCATCAAGAATCATTTCACTGGTTTATTTTTCTTGACAGTCTGTTTGGTTCTATCCTGGGTCTCTGAGGTGTTCAGCCTCTGGTCCTGGGCCTCCAGGCAGTCAGGCACGAATCTATCCTGAAGTGAGCCTCAAGTTGAACCAGTCATGGGTTGGTCACTCCCATGAGTTCTGTGCTACCATTGCCCCAGCACATCTTGTCAGCAGGACAGATTGTGAGCCAGAGGTTTTGTTGCTGGGTTGAAGCTCTAGTCCCACTGTTCAAAACCTTTCGTGGTTTTAAAAGATGGCCAATTTGGACTCTGTATCCCCTGTCCCCGCATTGCTGGGAGACTTACCTACAGTCACTCTCATATAGTAAAGGGGCAGTCGTTAGCCATTCAAATAACCATTGCTCTGCTCCTTTTCATCTGACCTAACAACTTTCTGGACATTCGGCAAATCCAGAACACTGTTTTCTCAACTAATCAAAAGCTAAGTTTGCTGACAGATTGTATCTGAGGCTATAAGCAATGAGAGCTTTAGCACCTTTGCTCTAATCTACCTACATTCTTTCTCAAAAATATATTTTAAAAGTTTCTTGATGAATTATTTTCTTTGTTTTGTTTCTATTAAAATTTTATGAGACTGTTCCCGCTTGAAACATGTAGTTTGTGGTAATGTACATTTGTGTTCCTGGGGTTATGGTCATTTATATTTAGCTCCAGAATAAACGATATTTTATCTTCTTTGAAGTGAAAATTGTGTTTTGTGTTAAGAACTCTGTCCCTCATCTATGGCACTAGGAGAAGGAGGTAGAATTGTGAGGAGGTGACCTCTAGTGGAGGTAACTCAGGCCACTTGGTTGTACACTTATAGGGAATATGAGAAACTGATGCATAATTAATAAATCTCAGAGAGAGGAAATGAGGTTCTATTTGAAGGTTAGAAAAGCAAAATAGCCAGTAACTGGCTCTTACTTCGACTTCAGTCTGAAACTGGTGATCTTGCCTCCAGAAATCTCAGAATGAGACCCTGTCTGGGAACTATCTCCTACCGTTTTATAATCCTCTCTAGTTCTGAAATTAAAAGTATGCACCACTAGCGCCTGGTTTCTATGGCAAGCTAGTGTGGCTACTGGGATGGAAGGTGTGTGATATTGCCGCCTGGTCTATACGGTTGGCCAGTGTGGCTGTTTTACTTTTCTGATCCTCAGATAAGTTTCATTTATTAAAGATACAAGTGAAATGCTACTAAAAGAAACTGACAACTTCTTTTGTTAATTTTCTCCATTTGCCCTGAGGTAATGGTTGTAACTGCTACTTGCCTACATCAAGCGATCATATACTTGATCACTTAAACCTCTAAATCTGTCTGGCCTACTATACACTCTCCCCTTTGGACTTTTCATAGGAATTTGCTCCTGGGGCACGGTTTCTCATTTCTGACAATCATACTCATTTTAAAAACACTTAATATGCAATGCTTTTTCTGAATTTTCATTAAATTTTAAAGTACCTGTGTTTTATGTTCTTCATTTATTCTGTTTCAAGTATTATGGTTACTGATATTCCAGGACAATTTCTATCACAACATGCATTATTGGCTCATGTTGTTGCTTGTTTTTCTTCACACCACCACAGAAAATACACAGAATTTACTTGATGAACTTCTCATTTGTCCCCCTCCCTAAGGACATTTTTCATTTGAAAATTCTTAGTCTTTGGAATTAGGTTTTAAAGATCCAAAGCACTCAATCTATTAGGCAAAGATGTTCTAGTACTTTGGAATATGCAAATTTAGACAACACATTTCTGTATCCTTTTATCATAGATATTTTGATTCCACTTGAAATATATCATTATGAGTTTTATACAATAAGCTTTGGTGAGGTAAATTTATACATGCAAAAAGAATGATTTTAATATGCTTCTTTTGTAATGGACCCTGTGATAGTGCTTTCATAGGATTAAAAACATCAGTCCAACTATTTGGAAAGGTAACCTGTTGATTTGTACCTGTTAGATATGTTTTACACATTTTATGAGAATAAAATAGTGAAACTACGATTTAGAAAACAATTATTTTTCTGAAATTTTATCCAGTTTGACACATAATAATTATGTACATTTGTATTTTCAAAAATGCTGTTCCCATAAAAGAATAAACAATGGCAGGTCGCAGAGACTGTAGAGAGTAGGGCTGAGAGATGAGGACAGGGAGAGACTGGCCAAGTATAAAGCTATAGTAAAATAGGATATAAAATTTTGCTTTTCCATGTGTGCATCATCTAAGACCTATCAATCATGTGTCATTTATCAGTTTTCCATGTATCTGTTCATTTCTATTAAGATATGCCATTTTTTTCAGTAGGAATCACAAAATTAACTGTAAGATAAGAAACACCAATGTTTCTTCATTCATGTAACACAAATTACTTTGACTGTGTTTTTGGTCTGTTGGCATAGAGAGTACAATATCTTTTAAAAATGGTTTTCTGATAAAATGGCATATTTAAGTAGCTTGTGCTGGCTATATATATATATGTATATATATATGTATATATATAAAGCACATGTGAGGGTCTGAGGGTTGAATACATATCTATTATTTTCTACTTTCTATCAGAGAATAAGAAGTTGATAGTTTATGTATCTGTGGAGCAAGTTGAACTTCGGCATGTCCTTTAGGGCCTGAACTGCATTTCTTATCTATGTCCCATTCGAATCCAGTATCCAGTGCCAGATAAAACCATTTATTCAGCAACCTCAAAAGAAATTTCAGAACATGGACTTCAGCATTGCAAAATAACTTATTTGCCTTTGAATACGAGCTGGACAATGACTTGCAGATTTCTTCTTGATACAGGCTCTGCTATTTTCTATTATTTACTCTGAGCCTAGGATAGGTCAAGAATGTCACAAAAAGGTTATCACCACTTTGAACAGTAGCTTCCATACCTATCTGCTGTTCACATTTGCTTTCCTGAATATGAACAAAATCATAATTTATGTTTTTTAGTTTGTTTTTATTTTGGGGGGTTGGTTTTATGTTTTACCCACTACATTGTAAAAGAAAATCATGGTTCATTGGTGGTGATGATACAACTGCGTATACCACTCTTCCTCAGCTTTCGCTAGGTTGTTGCTTCTTTTATATAAAGCACATTTTGTAACTCAGTGAATTCAGTTCATAAGTCTGCTCATTTATCCACATAGTAAGGAGCCCTATTGATAGTATTTGTGAATATCAGTCATGACACATAGAAAATAACACCCAGATTCTCGGTGATGGTTGTTTCCGTCTGACAATTATCTGAGTAAATGCAGCACCTCAGAAACTCTTCACTTTTTTTGGTTTATTGAGTTTCACTTAGAAAACTCATTCTGGCATGGCAATGCTGAAGTTTTTAATTATTTGATGAATAAATCAGAAAAATCAAATCAGGAAAAATCAAAACTATCATTATAATGTATAATGAATCACCAGGAACTCCCAACTCTGGCGAGCCAGCTGTTAAACTGTTGTTATGGCTGGCTTGGGGATTGTGCTAGGTTGCCAGGATGTAGACAATGAGAAATATCTCCAGATCAAGGCATTCTTCCTTATGCAGCCATAGAGTACCCTGTCACTTCCCTTCTCCCTGCTCTTTCCTTATCAAGGCATGTTCCCAGTCATGTTATAGGTTCTGAAAAGCGTATTATTGTAGATTTGTTGGGCAACTGTATATTTTCATCTTTCAGGATTCTATCAGGTTAGTTTGATGGTTGTGACCCATTTATGTGATTCATGGTCGAAAGTTTAGAAGAAATGAAGATGAAAATATTGACTTCCTAAGAACCGCATTTAAATAATGACATCTTGAATTTTGCAGGAAAATGGATGGAGATAGAAAACATTATTTTGAGTGATGTAACCCAGACACAGAAAAACAATTATCACATGTACTCACTCATAGGTGGTTTTTAAACATAAAGCAAAGAAAACCAGCCTACAAACCACAATCCCAGAGAACTTAGACAACAATGAGGACCCTAAAAGAGACTTACATAGATCTAATCTACATGGGAAGTAGAAAAATACAAGATCTCCCGAATAAATTGGGAGCATGATGACCTTGGGAGAGGATTGAAGAGGAGAGGGGAGAGGCAGAAAGGGGAGCAGTGGCACTGGGTTTTGTTTTTACTGCATGTACTGGCTTTGTGGGAGCCTAGTCTGTTTGGATGCTCACCTTCCTAGACCTGGATGGAGGGGGAAGGACATTGGACTTCCCATAGGGCAGGGAACCCTGACTTCTCTTTGGACTGGAGAGGGAGGGAGGAAGTAGGGGGAGGGGAAGGGAAATGGAAGGAGGTGGAAATTTTTAATTAAGAAAAAGAAAAAGGAATGAAGAAAATTATCCCTTACTTAAAATTAAATTAAAAATTGAAAAAAGAGCCATATTTAGTATTGTGCTTAGATAAATATTAGAAGAATACAATGCTGTAGGGAATAGGATTACATTCTGGAAGAAAAGCAGTTTATGGTACAATATACAAATCCAAACAAAATAGAAAAAGCCTTAAATCAGAAAGAAAAAATATAATGTTGCACATAAATATTAACAAACAGAGAAGAGATTGGCACATTAATAATCATATTTTCAATATTAATTAAGATTACTAGAGCACACAAATATATCCTAAATTTAAAAGAGTCATATTCAAGAAAATGTCATTGGAAACAGACTGAGAAGAGGCAGTCTGCTCAATGCCCTGGAAAGCTTCCAATGTCTTTGGCCAGATGGTAGCCAAAAGACTAGAATGACACTGTAAAATCTGGTGGTGGAGGATGTGGGGTAGACACCAAGATGTTGTTTTCAATGCAATGACTCTATCCTTATCTCTCTATTAAGATGCTTCGTCCTATTGATAGTTATTTTGTTACCCTTCATATCACTGTTTCTCTTCATTTTCTTCCTATGATTTATAAGTTTCTTAGATGTTCCAAATTTCAGATATGATTTCAATATTTTTCCATTATCAATTAAAACTTATATGGATATGTTGACTGTTCTTAAGAATTTTCATAAAAATGCCTGTAGAAATTAGTTTTATGTTCCTTGAAAGAGTAAGATTCCAGTAGGTAATTCTTGTGTTTCTTGGTAAATTTGAACACCTAACAATGACACAAGTTTTTCAGGTTCAAGATCATCATGGACTAAACTTAGTAAAACCCTCTCTCAAAGAAACACCATATATTTTCCATGTTAAATATCCTCAGTTTTAAAAATCACATCTTGTATCATACTAGGTACCCCAGTAAGGATCCATAAGATTTGAGTAATTTTCAGCCTCTTCATATTCTACTACCATTTCTAATACTAAGTGATTAATTAACCATATCCTGTAATGTCCTATGACAATAGCAATTTAATTTCTAATTACAGATTTTATTTCTGTATTGATTCACAAAAGAATTGCAAAAAAATATTTTTTTAAATTTTCTGGATTAGTCAACCCTTTAATCATAATGTTCTTAATCTTATTCAATGCATTACAATTATCTTTTATGTTACTCTCTGGAATATTTTGTTTAATGAAGATGTGGCAATGTGTTTATTAATTCTGGACTCATTCATGCTAAGATAATCTGAGATGAAAGCTTGCAGGTGTTTTAATATTTCTTTCATTCTTCTTTAGTGGATGGTTAGCTTCATTTTATTCACAGTTTCAATACCCTGATTTTTCTCTCTCACTGTATCAAGATTTTCAAAATTTAGATGATTTATCTTATATTTTAAATTTCATTATAATTCATTATTTCTGATTTGTTGGTTCTCCTATTCATGTGTACTTTTTCTTAGAACTTGCAATATTTTGAAATTAAAAAAAATAGCAGTTTATTTTTACATCTGCCTCTGCCTAACCACCCACAGTGTTCTAGCAAACAGACTCACATTTGCTGTTTGGATTCAAGTTTCTGTGAGATGAAGGCCAGAATTTAATTTTACTTTGCTTTCTGACATAGTTTTTATAAATTGAGCATTTTATTTAACTTTCACATTATCCGATGTGATTATGTATAAAAAGAGTTAAGTGCCCTCATGTATGACAGTGGAGTGCAGTATTAGAGACCTCCCCCCACCCCCAAGGCTGCATATATCTTTCTAGTCAGGACATATCAGAAGAAATAAGAAGAGTGTCATAGTATCCATTGCTTGGTAGAATATAAACACAAAAAGAAGCACCACTTCTTTAAAATTGTGCAATTTTGAACACGTGAATTCTATCAAGCTTCAGATGGCATCTATTTTTGTTTGCAATTTCTGCATGATCAGTAATTTTGAGCAACTGCTGATAATGCCTATTGAGTATTTTTCTGAGGAAATATCAGATCCTTGATGTTTATTCGGTTTTATTTTTATTTTTCAGTTTTAGAGGTGATGAATGGGTTTAGATGGAGGAGATAAGTTCCTGGGTTATAACTACATTCAATTTAGAGTTGCACATAAACATTAAACATGGTTGACATACAAAATTGTATACAAATCATCTCAACGAAGTGTCTTAAATGTGAAATAATCCATAGACACAACCACAATAATTTTATTTTTTCATATCTAAAATTAACTAGTAACCATTTCTACCAATAGCAATTTTTAACTTATTTAGACGAAAAAAGTACATCCAGCGTTTCCTAAAATACCTACATGCTACATAAAAACTGAAATACGTGCCCCAAATTATCAAAGCACATAAGCTGTGTGAAGTGAGCCATAAAATCAATTAACAGATGTTTTCCCTCAGCTCAGTAGTCCTTCCTAGCTAATTTGCATACAATAAAATATACATCCCACTATTTAGATGACTTTTTCTTTTCAGTGATATCAGGGAATCTCACGTAAAAACTATATTGGTTTTGTGCCTTTTTGTTCCCTCTACACAAAGTCATTTACTTTTCATTAACCTTTTTACTGACTTCTGAGTTCTTCTATTTTCAGTCTTCAATAAAAAAAAAAATAGAACTTAATGGTGGCTTGCTAAATATTTTGTCTTTTTAAAATTCTAAACACATTTTGCAAATACCTTAAAATATTCATAAATGAAAAATAATTTTTAACATTCATTGATTATTTTCCCTTTTTTCTGCATTTTCATGTAGAATATCATCAATTTTTAATAAATGTTATTATTTTAAGAATCTATTTAATTATTTCTTGTGTATGTATGTCTTTGTATGTATGTTTCCTAAAAGGACAGAAGCTTGCCAAGGCACACCTCAAAAGCAATACACAAATAATAGGCTAATGTAGAGGGCCGCAACCACACTCTCCACCATAGATGGCGCTGCACCGCCAGATGAGCTAGAAAGCTCACATGTGTTGGTATTTTTCCACTACTCCCAAGGTTTCACCTGGGACTGGGAGCAGTTGACCAATCAGAGAGTGACACGTCCAAAGCAGTGTCTGTTTCCTATATAAGGGATGGGTTCCATCTTATCTGGGTCTCCGCCATGTGGCTTATGCTCTAGCTCCCAAGAGACATAAAGCTTTTCTGCAGAAGGATCCTATGTGTACCGCGTGGTTCTTGCTGGCGAGACGGTAGCGTGGGACATCTGGTGCTGATACCCGGGAAAAAGAAGAACTTTGCACCACCGGAGACCCCTTGGACACAAGGAGGATTCAGAACTACAGGCATGCGTGCTCAGAGAGGTACGTTCTAAAGTCCAGAGAGCATATCAGAAACTGAGCAGCAGTGGGAGGTTGTGCGCGCACCCAGATAAGTTAAAAAGGACCCTCCGGTAAAGAATGGGGGAGACAGAAAAGAAAATAAGTTAAAAAGGACCCCCCAGTGATTCTAGAAAGCAAAAATGGGGGAGAGGGCTGATTTGCAGGGTCAAAAGCTTTATGTTGTGTTGTTCATGTTGTCTTTTGTGTACTGGATGGGAGAGGGATATTTGAACTTGGAGACTGCTGAGGATGTGGTGTTTTGGGAGGGAGGTTCTGTTTTCGTCTCCACGGAGGGGGAGAGCCTAAGGGTGTACTTGGGATTTACGTGGTTTGAATCACCGAGACCTCCTGAAATGTTGTAATGTATACCCCTAAAATGCAGCGGCCCAATAACAGCAGGAAGCAGCCAAAGAGACTAAACGACGCCCAAATTCCCTTAAAGATTAAATGAGGTCCTTTCAAGCCTGCTTCTCTGAGTTCAGCTTTGCTCCGTGCACCGGTTTGGGCTCGGAGTGGGTGCAGCTGGGGCTGGAGGGCGGCTGGAGCGGAGCTTTGCTCTGTGGCTATGGTGGGGAGCACGTCGCGCCAGCTCAGTTGGTGCCTGGCCTGGAGGGTATCACAGCAGTACCGAGAATGAGAACGGTGTCACAAGCTGCCAGGTCAGAAGGCTTGCAATGTGCCTGAAACTGTGAGGGGCTCTGAGGCTGGAGTGGCTTCTGTTCCGCTTGGCTGAGCTAAGCTGTGCTGATCCTAGGTAACAGCCTGGGGCAACGGGCGGGGCGAACAATGCTGGCTACTAGCCCGAGAGATTTTCCATCTGAATAAGGAACTGAAGAGATAGCATAGGGGTTAAGAATGCTGCCTGCTCTTCCAAGGGTTGTGAGTTCAATTCCCCAGTGACCACATGGCAGCTTACAACTATTTGGTTTTAAATCTAATGTTTCAGGATCCACAGGGAGGTAGATGCAAAAAGCCCTTAGATTTTTAAAGTGATTGGGTCGTTGGCTGGGTCTGTGAGAGTTTGTTTACAGCTGCTTTTGCTATGGCACAGGTGTTGAGAGTTTGCTAGTAGGGAAGCTGCCCTGTTCGCCGCCTCTCCCATTGGCCCCTTGAGCCACAGCGGCTCTGGCGCGGACCTTGAGATGTTGCCGCCTGTGCCGCCTCGGTCTGAGTGTCGGCTCCCGCCACACTCCGCCACCAACACAGCCTCAGAGAACTAGGCTAGCCCCGCGGGGAAGGCAGGGGCGCCTGGGGGTGGAGCCGCCACTTCCTGGCCTGGGACAGGCGGAGCCGCACAGCGAGACACGGGGAGCCGCGCAGCGAGCAGGTCCAGGGCCGCACACAGCCCTTGGATGGCGGGCGGGCTCTGGAACCCGAGGCCACCGTACTGGCAAGGAGTACGGGAGCCAATAAATCTTAAACCTAATATCAACAAACAGGGCCTGGGTTTTTCCTAGGCGCCACTGGGACAGCACGGCCTATATCATAAAAAACAAAGACCCTCAATCAGTTATCTACCACAGTGGCTACAGCCCTGGATCAGCAGGTTACCATAGATACATCTATTAGAGGTAAAATAATGGTTCTTAATCAAATAATTGACCTAATGCAAGAACAGGTGGATAGCTTATGGCAGCTTGCCCAATTGGGCTATGTATGGAAAACTCCAGCCTTATGTGTGACCAGTGTACCATATGAGAACTTTATAAAAGTGGCTAACTTGTCCCGAGAATTGTCTTTGTATCTTGCAGGAGAATTTTGATGATTTGCTGTCCTCCTTGAGATGGTCCATCATGACAATCAACTCCACGCGAGTGGACATAAGCATGGCCAAAGGATTCCAGTCCTGGATTGTGTCCTTCATCCCCTACTTCAAAGAATGGGTGGGGGTGGAAATGTTTTGGAACGGTCCTATGCTATGGAATAGTGTTTCTCCTCTGGATGGTCTGCTGACTCTAATCCCAAAGCCATAGGGACAAAGTGGTTTTTGCAACAGCGCTGGCTGCCCTGGAACAGGGAGCTTCTACTGATATGTGGTTATCTATGTTAAAGCAGTAAGGTTTAAGCCAACCAGCTCCTGCACCCCTAGGACTGTGGTCCATTGCACAGGGTGGAGTGCTTGGCTTAGCTAGCCCTGAAGGTTGTCGAGCTGAAGAGCATCGCACAGAGAATGGCCCTCTCTGAGAGATAAGTCGCTCTGCTTAAGGGTTTCCTGCTGTATATTCCCTTTCCCAGAAAATTGGCAGAGGGCAGGCCGGATAGGTTCCAGGTGTCATGAGCCTAGGGACAGATTCCGTGTAAGCCCATTTTAATGTTTTCATTTTGGGAAGTGCGACCTCTATCTTTACCTTCCTAGGGAGTTGCCTTTCTGCAAAGAAGTAAAATTAGGGGGAGATGTAGAGGGCCGCAACCACACTCTCCACCATAGATGGCGCTGCACCGCCAGATGAGCTAGAAAGCTCACATGTGTTGGTATTTTTCCACTACTCCCAAGGTTTCACCTGGGACTGGGAGCAGTTGACCAATCAGAGAGTGACACGTCCAAAGCAGTGTCTGTTTCCTATATAAGGGATGGGTTCCATCTTATCTGGGTCTCCGCCATGTGGCTTATGCTCTAGCTCCCAAGAGACATAAAGCTTTTCTGCAGAAGGATCCTATGTGTACCGCGTGGTTCTTGCTGGCGAGACGGTAGCGCGGGACAGGCTAAAAATGTGTAACATAAGTTAATTTAAATTGTAAAATAAAAACTGATATACATAAATATAAATTGGATTATATGTTAATATCAGAATTTGATAAAAGCTACTATAATTAATTCAAATAAACACTTTCTCTATGAAGCAAGCTAAATAAAATGAATATGTGAGTGCAGAATATTTATTTTTATATGGAATGAAAAAGACAGTATATGTGCATGCTGTTATATACCACTGTTAAAAAGTCCAGGTGTTAGATGACCTTCAGCTGTGACCATTGTGTGACATTTGTATATCTGAATGCCTATTAACATCACCCACCTTCTAAGGATTTTTAAGAAGTTAATATTTGAATATGACTAATGGATTATTTCTATAATTCTTCATTATCAAGATGACCTATGTCATTCTTAGTGTAATGACTAGAATTTCCCTTAATTAATTTAATAAATTTAATTACACTCAGGAGTCATTATGAATTGGGATAGACAAACAAAATGGAATAACAAGCACAGGGTTACTTTGTAAAGAAACTTGAACTGAAGTCTCTTATAAAATTATAAAAACTTTTAATCTTTTTTTAAAATTTTTTTATTTGTTTGTTTATAAAAATTTCCACTTCCTCCTCTCCTCCCCATACCCTCCCATTCCCCTCACTCCCTTTTCTCCCCCCTGCCACTCCCTCTCGTCCTCCCTCTCCAGTTTAAAGAGCAGTCAGGGTTTCCTGCCCTGTGGGAAGTTCAAGTTCCTCCCCCCTCCCTCCAGGCCTAGGAAGGTGAGCATCCAAACATCAGGATCCCAAACAGCCAGTACAAGCAGAGGAAACCAGACCCAGTGCCATTGTCAATGGCTTCTCAGTCAGCCCCCATGTCAGCCACATTCAGAGAATCCGGTTTGTTCACATGCTCCTTCAGTCCCAGTCCAGCTGGCTTTGGTGAGCTCTCATTAGATCAGTCCCCTTGTATCAGTGGGTGAACGCACCCCTCGCGGTCCTGATTTCCTTTTTCATGTTCTCCCTCCTTCTGCTCCTCATTTGGACATTGGGGGGCTCAGTCCGGTGCTCCAATGTGGGTCTCCATCTCTATCGCCATCCATTGTTGGATGAAGGTTCCTTCTGGTCCTGCCTATCTTGCTCACGTTTTCCCTCCTTCTGATTCTCATTTGGACCTAGGGAGTTAAGTCCAGTGTTCCATTATGTGTCTCTGTCTCGATCTCCATTCATTGCCAGATGAAGGTTCTATGGTGATATGCAAAATATTCATCAGTATGGTTATGGGCCAAGGCCAGTTCAGGCACCCTCTCCTCTGCTGCCCAGGGAACAATCTGGGGATCTCTCCTTGGGCCTGAGAACCCCTCCAGAAACAAGTCTCTTGCCAACCCTAAAATGCCTCCCTTAGTTGAGATATATATATACTTGCCTGCTCCCATATCCATCCTTCCTCCCCCATCTCATTCCCCCATACCATCCCCAATCCTCCCCCTCTCCTTTCTCTCTAACCATCTCCCCTTACTTCCACACCCCCTCCCCCCGTGCACCCAAGTTTGCCTTGCAATCTTGACTACTTCCTATATCCAGGAGGATAACTATATGATTATAACTATATGATTTTCTTCAGGTTCACCTTCTTATTTAGCTTCTCTAGGATCACGAATAATAGGCTCAAAGACCTTTAACTATGGCTAGAATCCACTTATGAGTGAGTACATACCATATTCCTCTTTTTGGGTCTGGGTTATCTCACCCAGTAAAGCGTTTTCTATTTCCATCCATTTGCATGCAAAATTCAAGATGTCATTGTTTTTTTTACCGCTGAGTAAAACTCTAATGTGTATATGTTCCACACCTTCTTTAACCATTCTTCTATTGAGGGGCACCTAGGTTGTTTCTATGTTCTGGCTATTACAAATAGCGCAGCTATGAACATAGTTCAACAAATGCTTTTGTAGTATGATAGGGCATCTCTTGGGTATATTCCCAAGAGTGGAATTGCTGGGTCCTGAGGGAGGTTGACCCCAGGTCGAGGAGGTTGTTCCTCAATTAATTAATAATAGATTATTATAATTTAATAGTATAAATATATTTGCAGAGTTATTAAACCAACTAATGCTTAAAATCTATTGTAATGGGTTGTTATTTCAATAATGGTACCATTTACTTTGAAAAAGCAAAGACTTTTTAAAATTATTACTATTTTTATGGAAATGTTTAGTAAATTATTTAATTTGATTTTGATTTTCATTTCACAGTATATATGTTAAATCAATACATTTTGCCATTGAATATATACAGTCATATATGTGACTTATACTTCAAAACTCTAAAACAAAACAAAACAACAAAACTCCTTGCACTTGAGAAACAGGGCCAAGAGGACACTGAGCTGGAACTTATGTGAATGCCCCGTCCCTGAGGATGAACTTTGTACTTTAGTGGTACTAGTAGGCTTCATGAAAGCTTCCAAGTGAGGGGAAAACCAACAGTCCCCACACTTAAGTCTCAGGGAAAGTTGTGGAAATGGGGGCAGGGAGATTTTACAAGTCAAAAGAATCAAGGGGTTTGTGGTGAGATTATGTATCCTATTAACATCAGAAGCTACACCCATAAAGATCTCAATTACAAGAGGCTCGCACCCATCCAACAAAAAGAAAAAAAGAAGAAAAGAAAAGAAAAAAAGAAAAGACATCAATGGACTTGCCAACTGCACGGAATGCCCAGGAGGCCTCAAACCTACACAAAGAACTACAGGAAATTAAGTAAAACTGTGAGCAGGGTCTGTGGCCCTCTACAGAAAAGATCATAATTGTAGTTCAGTGCCGAATTGTCATCCCCAAAAATATGCATAGAAGCAATATTATATTTTGTTAGATATTAGGATAGCTACACCTGCTTGTTTCTTAGGTTTATTTGATTGAAAACCTTTTTCCCAACCCTTTACTCTGAGGTAATGTCTGTCTTTGAGGTTGAGGTGTGTTTCTTTTGTAGAAAAGAAGGCTTAGCCTGTGTCTTTTTATAGGTGAACTGAGACCATTGTTATTAACAGATATTAATGACAGGTGTTTGTTAATTCTTGTTATTTTTGGTGGTAGTGGTTGTGTGTTTCCCTTCTTTGGGTTTTGCTGTTGGGAGGTTACTTGTTGCCTATGTTTTTGTGGGTGCATTTAGCTTCCTTGGGTTGGGATTTTCCTTCTAGTACTATCTGTAGGGCTATGTTTGTGGATAGGTATTGTTTAAATCTGGTTTTCCCATGGAATATCTTGTTTTCTCCATAGTTATTGATTCGCTGGGTATAGTAGTCTAGGCATTCATCCATGGTTTCTTTGTGTCTACAGCACATCTGCCCAGGACCTTCTGGTTTTCATTTTGATTATTATATGACAAAGGCACTTTTTTTTAATCCAATTTATTTGGTGTTCTGTAAGCTTCTTGTACCTTCATAGAGATAACTTCTTTAGGCTGGTTTTGTTGAATATATTTTCTGTGCCTTTGAGCTGGAGTCCTTCTCATTTTATCCCTATTATTCTTCAGTTTGTTCTTTTCATGGTGTCTCATTTCCTGGATGTTTTGTGTTAAGAATTCTTAGATTTAATATTTTCTTTGAGCCCCCGCCAGCCATCCCAGCTTCCATCCAGAGGGCCTTCGGAGTGGTGAGTTGAATCGGGCCCGCGACAGGGGCCCGGCAAGGGGAAGCTAGGACTCTCCCCGACCCCATAGACTCCCAGGTCAGCCTGCTCTGCTGGCTCCACCCTGCTAGCTTCCCCGCCAGCCATCCCAGCTTCCATCCAGAGGGCCTTCGGAGTGGTGAGTTGAATCGGGCCCGCGACAGGGGCCCGGCGAGGGGAAGCTAGGACTCTCCCCGACCCCATAGACTCCCAGGTCAGCCTGCTCTGCTGGCTCCACCCTGCTAGCTTCCCCGCCAGCCATCCCAGCTTCCATCCAGAGGGCCTTCGGAGTGGTGAGTTGATTCGGGCCCCCGCGGGCCCGGCGAGGGGGAGCTAGGACTCTCCCCGACCCCATAGACTCCCAGGTGAGCCTGCTCTGCTGGCTCCACCCTGCTAGCTTCCCCGCCAGCCATCCCAGCTTCTATCCAGAGGGCCTTCGGAGTGGTGAGTTGATTCGGGTCCCCGCGGGCCCGGCGAGGGGGAGCTAGGACTCTCCCCGACCCCATAGACTCCCAGGTCAGCTTGCTCTGCTGGCTCCACCCTGCTAGCTTCCCTGCCAGTCATCCCAGCTTCCATCCAGAGGGCCTTCGGAGTGGTGAGTTGATTCGGGCCCGCAACAGGGGCCCAGCGAGGGGGAGCTAGGACTCTCCCCGACCCCATAGACTCCCAGGTCAGCCTGCTCTGCTGGCTCCACCCTGCTAGCTTCCCCGCCAGCCATCCCAGCTTCCATCCAGAGGGCCTTCGGAGTGGTGAATTGATTCGGGCCCACGACAGGGGCCTGGCGAGGGGGAGCTAGGACTCTCCCCGACCCCATAGACTCCCAGGTCAGCCTGCAGTGCTGTTTCCACCCTGCTAGGCTCTCCCACCTGCCATCCCAGCTTCCATCCAGGTACAAATTTCTATATTTCTCCCCTCCCACTGAGCCCAAAAAATTTCCCCAGCTCAGCTGCCTTGCACACTGGGCCTGCTCTATAGGGGCATCCCGGAAAGAGACAGTGCCTGTGGTTCAATACCCTGCTTGGGGAAAGGTAGGCATTCTATCAGTGAACTCCCTGCCCAACAAGGGAACCTGACCCGATACCAGAAGTTCCAATAGAGAGTATTTGATCGAAGAGATGGGCAGACGCCAAGGCAAGACCTCTTCCAACAATCTGAAAAACAACATGAAAATATCAGATCCCAATGACCCTACAACAGAAGGATTTGAACACTCTAACCCAGATGAAGTGGAAAAAAGTGCCATTATGAAAGCAATAGAGTCCCTTAAACAGGATATGAATAACTCCCTTAAGGAACTGGTCGAGAAGTATAACAAAAAGTTTGAAGAAATGAGTATAGAAATGGATGAGAAATATAACAAAAAGTTTGAAGAAATAAGTAAATCCGTGAGTGATACCCTGAGAAACCAAGAAAAAACAATCAAACAAGTAAAGGAAACAGTCCAAGAATTGAAAACTGAAATGGAGGCAATGAAGAAAACACAAAACGAGAACCGGCTGGATATGGAAAACCTAGGTAAACGATCGGAGACTACAGAATCAAGCATAACCAATAGAATACAAGAGATAGAAGAACGAATCTCAGATTCTGAAGATACCATAGAGAAAATAAATGCTCTGGTCAGAGAAAACGGCAAATCCAACAAATTCTCTTCACAAAACATTCAGGAAATCTGGGACACAATAAAAAAACCAAATCTAAGAATAATAGGGATTGAAGAAGGAGAAGAACTGCAGATCAAAGGCCCAGAAAATATATTCAACAAAATTATAGAAGAAAACTTTCCCAACCTAAAGAACGATATTCCTATGAAGGTTCAAGAAGCATACAGAACACCGAATAGATTGGATCAGAAAAAAACATCCCCGTGTCATATAATAATCAAAACACAAAACATAAATATTAAAGAAAAAATTTTAAGAGCTGCAAAGGAAAAAGGTCAAGTAACTTATAAAGGTAAACCTATCAGGCTTACACCGGATTTCTCTATGGAAACCATGAAAGCCAGAAGATCCTGGATAGAGGTACTGCAGAAACTAAGAGACCATGGATGCAAACCCAGACTACTATACCCAGCCAAGCTATTGTTCACTATCAACGGAGAAAACAAAATATTCCAGGATAAAAACAAATTTAAACAATACGTAGCTACTAATCCAGCCTTACAGAGAATATTAGAAGGAAAATCACTACCGAAGGAATCCAACATTCCCAACACGATCTACAATAACTCGAACATCTAGCGACCATTCACAAGCACAAATCAAAGAAGAAAAACACATACACTCTACTACTTAAAAAAAAAAAAATGACCGGAGTCAACAACCACTGGTCATTAATATCACTTAATATCAATGGACTCAATTCACCTATAAAGAGGCACAGACTTAGAGATTGGATACGAAAACAGGATCCAACATTCTGCTGTTTACAAGAAACACACCTCAACCACAAAGACAGACACTTACTCAGAGTAAAGGGTTGGGAAAAGGTTTTCCAAGCAAATGGACCTAAGAAACAAGCGGGCGTGGCCATTCTAATATCTAACAAAATCGACTTCAAACTAAAATCAATCAGAAGAAATGGAGATGGACATTTCATACTCATAACCGGAACAATTCATCAGGAGGAAGTCTCAATCCTGAATATCTATGCTCCTAATATAAAGGCACCCACATATGTAAAAGAAACTCTTCTAGAACTCAAGGCGGTCATCAAACCACACACACTAATAGTAGGAGACTTCAACACTCCTCTCTCACCAATGGACAGGTCAATCAGACAGAAACCAAACAGAGAATTGAGAGACCTATTGGAGGTATTGAATCAAATGGACTTAACAGACATCTATAGAACACTCCACCCAAATAAAAAAGAATATACCTTTTTCTCTGCAGCTCATGGAACCTTCTCGAAAATTGACCACATACTCGGTAACAAAGCAAACTTCCACAGATACAAAAAAATATTAGTAACTACCTGTGTCTTGTCAGATCACCATGGACTAAAATTAGAATTCAACAACAATGCTCCCCCCAGGAAGCCAACAAACTCATGGAAACTGAACAGTCAACTACTAAATCACCCCTGGGTCAAGGAAGAAATAAAGAAAGAAATTAATCTCTTCCTTGAATTTAATGTAAACAAAGACACAACATACTCAAACCTATGGGACACTATGAAAGCAGTGCTAAGAGGAAAGTTCATAGCACTAAGTGCCCAATTAAAGAAAGCGGAGAAAGCACACATTGGAGACTTAACAGCACACTTGAAAGATCTAGAAAAAAAAGAAGCTGATTCACCCAGGAGGTCTAGAAGACTGGAAATAATCAAACTGAGGGCTGAAATCAACAAAATAGAAACAGAGAAAACAATCCAAAGAATCAATGAATCAAAAAGCTGGTTCTTGGAGAAAATCAACAAGATTGACAAACCCCTATCCAAGTTAATCAAACGGCAGAGAGAGAACATGCAAATTAATAAGATCAGAAATGAAAAGGGGGACATAACCACAGACACAGAGGAAATTCAGAGAATCATTAGATCTTACTATGAAAGTTTATATGCCACAAAGTTGGAAAATGTAAAAGAAATGGACATTTTTTTAGATAAATACCATATACCAAAGTTGAACCAAGAACATGTGAACAATCTAAATAGACCTGTTAGTCGCGAAGAGTTAGAAGCTGTTATCAAAAATCTCCCTACCAAAAAAAGCCCAGGACCAGATGGTTTCAATGCAGAATTCTACCAGAACTTCCAGGAAGAGCTAATACCTATACTCCTTAACGTATTCCACAATATAGAAACAGAAGAGTCACTGCCTAACTCCTTTTATGAAGCTACAGTTACCCTAATACCAAAACCACACAAAGACACAACCAAGAAAGAGAATTACAGGCCAATCTCACTCATGAACATCGACGCGAAAATTCTCAATAAAATACTGGCAAACCGAATCCAAGAGCACATTAGAAAAATTATCCATTATGATCAAGTCGGCTTCATTCCAGAGATGCAGGGCTGGTTCAACATACGCAAATCTATCAATGTAATCCATCATATAAATAAACTGAAAGAAAAAAACCATATGATCATCTCACTAGATGCTGAAAAAGCATTTGACAAAATTCAACACCCATTTATGATAAAGGTGTTGGAGAGACTGGGGATACAAGGATCATACCTAAATATAATAAAAGCAATATACAGCAAGCCGACAGCTAACATCAAACTGAATGGAGAGAAACTCAAAGCCTTTCCACTAAAATCAGGAACGCGACAAGGCTGTCCACTCTCTCCATACCTCTTCAATATAGTGCTTGAAGTTCTAGCAATAGCAATAAGACAACATAAGGAGATCAAGGGGATTCGTATTGGAAAGGATGAAGTTAAACTCTCGTTATTTGCAGACGATATGATAGTATACATAAGCGACCCCAAAAACTCTACCAAAGAACTCCTACAGCTGATAAACACCTTTAGTAACGTGGCAGGATACAAGATCAACTCCAAAAAATCAGTGGCCTTCCTATACACAAAGGATAAAGAAGCAGAGAGGGAAATCAGAGAAGCATCACCTTTCATGATAGCCACAAATAGCATAAAATATCTTGGGGTTACTCTAACCAAGGAAGTGAAAGACCTATTTGACAAAAACTTTAAGTCGTTGAAGAAAGAAATTGAGGAGGATACCAGAAAATGGAAAGACCTCCCCTGCTCTTGGATTGGGAGAATCAACATAGTAAAAATGGCAATTCTACCAAAGGCAATCTATAGATTCAATGCAATCCCCATCAAAATCCCATCAAACTTCTTCACAGACCTTGAGAGAACAATAATCAAGTTTATATGGCAAAACAAAAAACCCAGGATAGCCAAAACAATCTTATACAATAAAAGAACTTCTGGAGGCATTACCATCCCTGACTTCAAACTCTATTATAGAGCTACAGTATTGAAAACAGCTTGGTATTGGCATAAGAACAGAGAAGTCGACCTATGGAATCGAATAGAAGACCCAGATATTAACCCACAAACTTATGAACACCTAATTTTCGACAAGGGAGCTAAAGGTATACAATGGAAGAAGGAAAGCATCTTCAACAAATGGTGCTGGCATAATTGGATGTCAACCTGTAAAAAAATGAAAGTAGATCCATATCTATCACCATGCACAAAAATCAAGTCCAAATGGATTAAAGACATCAACATTAATCCGTCCACTTTGAACCTGATAGAAGAGAAAGTGGGAAGTAGTCTACAAGATTTAGGCACAGGAGGCCTCTTCCTAAGTAGGACCCCAGCAGCACAGACAATAAGAGAAACAATGAATAAATGGGATCTACTGAAACTGGGAAGCTTCTGTAAAGCAAAGGACACTGTCAGAAGGACAAAAAGGCTGCCTTCTGACTGGGAGAAGATCTTCACCAACCCCTCATCAGACAAAGGTCTGATCTCCAAAATATACAAAGAACTCAAGAAACTAGGCACTAAAACTCTAATTAACCCAATTAAAAAATGGGGTACTGAACTTAACAGAGAATTCACAACAGATGAACTTCGAATGGCCAGAAGACACTTAAGGTCATGCTCAACCTCCTTAGCGATCAGGGAAATGCAAATCAAAACCACTTTGAGATACCATCTTACACCTGTCAGAATAGCTAAAGTCAAAAACACCAACGATAGCCTATGCTGGAGAGGATGTGGGGTGAGGGGAACACTCATCCATTGTTGGTGGGAATGCAAACTCGTGCAGCCACTGTGGAAATCAGTGTGGCGGTTTCTCAGGAAACTGGGAGTCAACCTCCCTCAGGACCCAGCAATACCACTCTTGGGAATATACCCTAAAGATTCCCTAACATACTACAAAAGCATTTGTTCAACTATGTTCATAGCTGCACTATTTGTAATAGCCAGAACATGGAAACAACCTAGGTGCCCCTCAATAGAAGAATGGTTAAAAAAGGTGTGGAACATATATACATTAGAGTTTTACTCGGCGGTTAAAAACAATGACATCTTGAATTTTGCATGCAAATGGATGGAAATAGAAAACGCTTTACTGAGTGAGGTAAGCCAGACCCAAAAAGAGGAACACGGTATGTATTCACTCATAAGTGGATTCTAACCATAATTAAAGGTCTTTGAGCCTATTATTCGTGATCCTAGAGAAGCTAAATAAGAAGATGAACCTGATGAAGATTATTTAGCTATCCACCAGGAGGTAGGAAATAGACAAGAGTCCCAGGTAACCTCGGGTGCATGGGGGGGTGGGAGGGTCGATGGAGGGGGAGAGGGCTAGAGAGAAGGGAGTAGGGGAGGAACGGGGAAAGCTTGGTGACCGGGGATGGGGGGGAGGGAGGTAGGATGAATATGGGATCAGGGAACAATATATTTCAACTAAGGGAGCCATTTTAGGGTTTACAGGAGACTTGATTATATATGGGATCCCAGGTCCAAGGAGAAATTCCCCAGATTGCTCCCTGGACAGAGGAGAGGGTGCCTGAATCGGCCGTGGCCCATGACCATACTGATGTATATTTTGCTTATCACCATAGATCCTTTGTCTGGAGAAGGACGGCTATGCAGTCGGAGGCCCACATTGGAGCACCGGATTGAGCCCCCCGAGGTCCGGAGGGGGAGCGGAAGGAGGAGGAACATGAAAGACGAAATCAGTACTGCGAGGGATGCTATCACCCACTGATACAAGGGAACGGACCTGATGAGAATTTACCAGGGCCAGTCGGACTGGGACTGAACGAGGACGTGATCTAGCCAGATTCTCGGAATTTGGCCGGATTCTCTGACTGTGGCTGGCCCGGGGTCTTTCTGAAAAGCCATTGGCTATGACACTGGGACCTGTTTCCTCTGCATATGCTGGATTTTGGGGATCCAGTCTGTTTGGACGCTCGCCTTCCTGGACTTGGAGGGAGGGGGAGGGAGCTGGAGCTTCCCACAGGGCAGGAAACCCTGACTGCCCTGGGGGACGGAGGGGAAGGAGGGGGGGAGTGGGGGGGGAGTGGGAGGGTGTTGGGAGGGGGGGCGGAAATGGAAACTTTTATAATTTAATAAAATTTACTAAAAAAAAAATATTTTCTTTGACCAATAAATCAATTTCCTCTATAGTATCTTCAACACGTGAGATTCTCTCTACGGTCTCTTGTATTTTGTTGGTTATACTTGCCCCTGTAGTTGCTGTTCGTTTACCTAGAGTTTCCATATGCAGAATTCCCTCAGTTTGTTTTTTCTTTAAAGCTTCTAGTTCAGTCTTCAAGTCTTGAACTGTTTGCTTCACCTGTTTGATTGTTTTTCCTTGATTTTCTTTGAGGAATTTATTAATTTCTTCCAATTTTTTTTTGTTTTTCTTTTCCCCCATTTCTTTAAGGAAGTTTTTTATTTCCTCTTTAAATGTCTCCATCATCTTCATAAAGTTACATTTAAAATAATTTTCTTCTGCTTTTTCTGGGTTAGGATGATCAAGTCTTCCTGTTGTTGACCACTGGGTTCTGATGTTACCACGTTGCCTTTTAGGTTGATGGATGAATCCTTGCATTGGTGCTTACACATCTCTTCCTTCAGTTAATGTCAGCAGTGTATTTGTGTCTTGGTCCAATCCTTGCAGTAGCTGCCTGAGTCTTTGGGGATTGTTCTTGGTCTACTCTGTACTGTCAGTGTCTGTGTCTCAGGGAGCCACTGAGGTGTCTCTTAGCCTGGGCTCTTGGCCTTCTCTCCTGGTTTGCTCTCGTGGTCCACTCTGTGCGGTCACAGCTTGTGCTTTAGAGTTCCTCTCTCTTGGTCCCCTCAACATGAAACTCTCCTGCTGCCTGGCTAGATAAGCTGAGGCAGGTGGGGGAGGTGCCCCGGGTTTGCCCCACTATGGAGGGCCTAGATTGGGGTGTCCTGCCTGGTAGCTGGTCACTCACATCTTGGTACTCTTAGTACTGTAGCCAGCTGTGTTTCTGAGTTCCACTGGGGTTGCAGGAGGATAGACAAGTTTGGGGGCGGGATGGGGTTTGTAGCTTGTGGGGATCCAGTGCATGGGGGTGGGTATTGGGAGAGCATACTTGCAGGAAACTCTCCTGATGACTGGCTAGAGAGGACAAGGAAGATGGGGGAGATGCCCGGGTTTTGCCCCACTGTGGAGGTCCTAGAGAGTGGGGAGTATTACTGGTTGGCTGGACACTCATTTCTTGGTCCTCTCTGTATTATAGCAAGCTGTGTTTCCGAGTTTCACCGAGGTTGCAGGAGGAAATGTAAGTTTGGGCACAGAATGGGGCTAATACCTTGCAGGGTCCGATGGATGGGCGTGGCTATTGGGGCAGTCTACCTGCAGGATACTCTCCTGCTGGCTGGCTCTAGAAGCTGAGGCAGTTAGGGGAGAGGTCCGGGGTTTTGCCCCCACTCTGGAGGTCCTCGAGAGTGGGAAATCCTGTTAGGTGGCTGATCACTCTCCTCTTGATCCTCTCTGATTTGTAGCAAGCTGTGTTTCAGAGCTTCACCGAGGTTGCAGGAGGATACTGAAATAGCCATTTTTAAAATCAGGTTATAGAATTTTCCAAATACATAGAAAAGAAATAACTTAGTATTATAAATTATAGATAGAATAATAAAAACAATATATCTAATTCCAGGGTATTATACAAAGAAAGCTAGATTTTATATGGATAAGTTGACTATTTCTATCAGTCATGTGAATTTCATTAGATATTTGTTAAAAGTATTGAGTGACTATCCTTACAAGAAGACATTGTTTGATTGTTAAATTTACTCTACATTTATATTAAAATTATCAATATCAAAGTAAAATGGTTCTTTTAGGTTAATGTATAAAAAATAACAAGAAAAATGTCAAGAAAAACCACTCAAAATAAATATAGACTCAAATGAGCTGTGACCCCTCCAAGAATTCACCATGCTTGTGCAAAAGTCTTTTAGGGACACAAGGAAAATGACCTTTGCAGTTGTTACATTTGCCATTACAATGAAGGTCTGCAAACATATTACTGGTGAGTTTCTTATATAACATAAAAGTTGCACATTGAAATAGATACACCCTTCTGCATTGTAGAAAAAATCCTAAGCTGAGTAATAGGAGAATTATATAAATTATTATGCACTACTAAGGCTACTAAACTAATTGCATGTTATGACAAATTTTTCCTTAAAATTTTCACAGTTGTATAGCAGAAATACTTGTATTTGAATACTGCTAAAGAACAATGTATATTTTATTATATTAAAGTGATTTGCTCATTGAAATGCATTCATTTTAATCCTTAGATAAATCAAGTGTTTGTGTGTATGTGCATCTATGTAAACCATTGCCTTATTTATAATTTGGCTTCATAAATTGCATATTTTTATATATTCTTTAGTTGTTACTAAGTTCATAATTTTCCTTGTTGCTATTAAAATTTACTTTTAAAATCACATTTCTTTTACTCTGATAATTTCATACTCACATATGTATATAATGAAATATGGTACCTATTTTTTACTTCAAACCCTTCTTACCAATATCCCCTAAAATATTTCCTCCATACTTCTGAACTTATTTTAATTTTTTAATAATCTACTGAATCTAATTAGTATAGGAGCATGGGAAACTTACCAGAGGCTACACCCTCAGTGGGTAGTTATTACCTCTACTGATATGGGATTCCCCTTTGTATGCTATGAATATGTTTTGTTATCATTGGTTAATGAATAAAGCTTCTTTGGCCTACTCCTGGAAAGAATAGAGCAAGGTGAGGATTCCAAGCAGAGATAGAGGAGAAAGTAGGCAGAGTTAGAGGGATACCATGTAACTGCCAAAGGAGACAGATGTCCTAGATCCTTACTAGAAAGCCCCAGGTTTGTGCCAATACATAGATTAATAGAAATGGGTTAATTTAATATATAAGAGTTCTAAGTCATTGGCTAAGCAGTGCTGTAATTATTTCGAGTCTGGGAAGCTGGGAAATAGACAAGCAGTTTCTGCCTACACTTCACTTTCAGGACCTATCAACTGTCAATATCTCGCCAGTAAAGAATGGGTTCTGAAGAGTTCCTATCTAGTCATACCTGTATTTGAGTTGGTTTGATCTTTTACAGGTCCTGTTAAGGTAACCAGTTTCTGTGAGTTCAATATTGCAATATCCATGTCATATCAAGAAAAAAAATCAAACCACTCTTCCTCATCTTTCATCTCTTATGATTTATATTTCTTCTGGATTGTTTTTAACTCTGAGAGGGAGTGGGGAATTGGTTAAGAGGTCACATTTAGGATGAACACTTGTATTCTCCTATTCTCATCACTTTGACAATTATGAGCTTCTGAATTAACTGCTGTCCACTACAAAATGAAGCACGCAGACTAATGATGAGTTTATCCCAGATGAGTGGGTATAAATATGAATATTTAAAAGGCAATTTGACAGAATGACATTTTAGCAAAATAACAATAGCAGGTTCTAATCTAAATGTTGTGGCCTCCACAGCTATCAATATTTAAACAGATTATGGTATCAGGTACAATTAAAATATCATAACCAAAAATAGTCCAGAGTCATATAGATTCAGAACAAAATTCTACCAGATCTTAAAAGAGTTAACGCCAATTTGTTCTAATTATTCCACAAAATAGAAACTGTAAGAACATTTCCTAATTATTTTATGATTTCTAAGTTATCCTGATACCAAAACCATAAAAATATCCAACAGAAAATGGAAACTAGTACTCCTAATAAATATAAATGCAAAAATTCTCAATAAAATAATTTAAAAACCAAATTCTAAAACACATAAAAAATTTGTCTGCCGTGATCAAATTGGCTTCATCTCAGAGATGCAGGGATAATTAAACACATGTAAATCAATAAATGAAATTCAAAATATAGACAGACTCATAGTCAAAAAGACAGTATTAGATACATAAAAGGTCTTTGACCAAATTAAGATTAATGAGAAACAACCTTTAGAGAGACTATGATTACAAGCAACATACCTCCAAATAATAAATTAGTGAACATAATTTAAAGGTCCAGATATTAGCTGGGTATGAATGATGATGACCTATGTATTGTCTCAGGTGTGTGGCGTCTTGAGGAATATGGTCTTACCAAGTTGTGAAGGGTAGGCAAGGGGAACTGGGCAACAGACTGTAATGTTGCTTGTGGAGGATATGGGAATTCACCGACCCAAAACTCAAAAGAGTAACCAAACAGAGAAATGTCTTTATTTGATAGACAACAATTTCTCAGAGAGTGCTTGCTCCTGTATTATAAGGTAACTCTTTTTAAATTTTTTTTGTGTATGTATATATTTCAGGGAGCTCATACAGTGTAGATTTTCATGACGGTTTCATAGATGTTTAGTTTAATACATCCCCATACTCTTTCATCTTACTTAACCTCTCATCTCCAATTCCTTTTATGTTTTATTGTCCCTTTATTCATGTCTACTTCTTTTTACTTTATTGTCTTTCTCTTGAACCCTCTTCATTGTTCCTACTTTTGTCCTGCCTTCTCTGGATTTCTAATTTAAACAGTCATACCTAAAGATTCAAAGCTTGTATTCACACGTGGAAGGGAAGAGTAGCTTTTGTATTTCTCGGTCTGGATTACTTAACCCCCTGATGATTCTTTCCAAGTTTTACCCATCTCCATGTGAATTTCACATTGTCATTTCTTCTTTTTAGTTTGTAAATGTGCCACATGTTGTTCTATTGATGGGCATCTAGATTGTTTCCAAAACCTGGGTAATGCTTGGTTGTTTTCTTTACGTGACTATTGTGATTATAACAGAGGTTCATGTGGATGAAGAGTTATCTCTCCAGCCCTTTCTGACTTTCTTTCTATGGGATTGTGGGTGTTTTTCTAATGAGACTGTTCTTATAGATTAATTGACCCTTTTATCTTGGAGCTTCACTACCATTCCTTTTACCTGAGTTTTTAGTGATTTTACAATAATATGTCATAAAGAAAGTCCTAGTTTGTTTTCTACTGCTGTGATAAAACATGGGCAAAAAGCATCTGGGTAAGGAAAACTTACATTTCACCTTATGCTTCCACCTAACAGCCGATCAGTCATGGAAGTTGGGGAAAGAAGTCCTGGTAGCACAGTGATTATTGTCTTTCTTCGTATGGTTTTGTCAGTTTGCCATGACTACCTGCTCAGGGATGGACAAACCACATCAATCATTATTCAAAGAGAAAAATATATATCCCCACAAACTTGCTTACAGAAGGAGCTAGTGAAGTAATTTTTTTCAACCTGATGTACCATCTTCTGAGCTTACTTAAACTTTTGTCAAATTGACAAAAACCTAGCCAACACACATGAGCCCCTGTCAACTTTAGAAACAAACACATCACTATTAAACGATAACATTCCCTCCTCTTTTGTTTGTTCCCAAGGTTTCATATTAATATTTTCACAATAAAGTATGTAATTCAACTTTTAAAAGTCCCACATTCATCAAATATTATATCACTTAAATTTTAGTATCTCTCTAAAATCATGATTTTTCTGAGCTCCAGATGGTTTGTGCAGTCCTATGTCTGTGTTTAGATATCTGTAGCACATGTAGATTTTCTTTTAGGCTCAGGCCAGCTCCACTTATACCTGCTAGTGTCCTCCTCAGACCTTCATAGTTCTGGCATCTTCAATCTCCTGCAATTTCCACTGCAGCTGAGGCTGCACTTAAATCATGATACGTCCTGGTCATCTTACGGTGCCATGCCTTAGCTTCTGTGTAGGACTCCATAAATTCTATGGTATTCAATACAAATGAAGCTGTACTTAAACCAATGGCCTCCTGTTCATCTCTTCAGGGTTTTTGATTCTGCCAAGGGAACCAAACTTCAGCTTCCCAGAATTATTCCTTCAGTATTTCAGTTTTTATGTCACCAAAACCAATACTGTAGGGAAAATCTTACACACAATCAAATTCATTATCAACTTGAAATGTAGCCAGCCTTGACCCTATTCGGACTACAGATTTTGTATGCTAACCAAGAGGTTACCTAAATGACAGTGGTCTCAACTAATCACTGCAATTTCATCAGCCCCATCTTTCTTGCATTGATTGTCTCAGTAAATGTAGGTTTCACTTTCATGGAATTTTAGTACAAGGTATCATATAAAAAATCCTGGTAGAGTTATTGTTTCCTTCTGATAAATAGTTATCATCAGCATTTGTCTTAGCATTATTTTCCTGGTTTCCAGATTAGGTTATTAAATTCTGACTATGCAATGGCTTTTCCGTTCTGCAACTCTATAGTTTTCTTCCTCCCTCCTACAAAACACTCCAAGGCACAAAGTCCTTGTGGTTGGGTCCATCATAGCAAATCCCTATTTCTAGGAGCAAATTTCTGTCCTAGTTTGTTTCCCATTGCTCTGATAAAACACTGCCCAAATTAAACCAAACATATTGTATTCTGTGAATTCCTATATTAAGTAACAATCAAGAATATTGCAGCACAGACATTCTCATAGACAAATCTGTGGGAGGCAATAATCGAGTTGTCCTCTTTGTAGGTAACTTTAATTTGTGTTATATGACAAAGACTAACAGTAAAATTCTTGTACCTGGCTGGTCATCACGTCCTCTATGCTTGGGGAATTTTCTTGTGTGATATAATTTACTAGAAATCTGCCTCTGGCATTTGGTGAGCTATTCTTCTTTATCTATACTGTTAATTTGAAGATTGTGTTTTTATATTATATCATGTCCAAAAGCTCTCCCATGTTACATTCTCTTATGTCTTAACACTGACCTTTACTGAATGATGAATTTCCAAACTTAGTCTTAAAGCACAGAGACTGTTTTTCACATGATCCACCCTGTGGGTGAGGCCACCCACTGAGCTTTTGATTTGGGTAATTGAGTTTTTTCAATTACAAAATCAATTTAGTTGATTATTCATCATCAATTTCCTTTACTTGTTGAATATAACTTTCACTTCTAGGACTGACTTCTTTATTACTTCAAACACTTTTTCTTATTCTCTTGAAGTGGATCCCTCTTCCTTAAGTTGTTTGCATATAGTTATACTTATTCTTTAAAATTATGGGTTTCTTTCAAATTATGTAGGGTATTTTTTTGATGTTATTTATGTTGTAGTGCTGGGACTTTCACATTTGAGATTATCTTGTTGCTTAAGATGTTCATATTTATTTTATGTTAATTTCTCATTGAAGTTTCTTATTTTTCTTTCAATGAGAGAGTCTGCAATGTTCACAATTGGACTAAGTCACAGTAGGAATTAGGTGTCCTTTTCAACTGTTTTATTTGGCAAAATACTATGTCATCAGTAGTCCTATGAATGTCAGTTTCCTTCTTCTGTGAGTTCAGGTCTTCTACCTGGGTCTGCAAATTGTTCTGAGAGTTGTAGAACCCCATACACCCATGAGTCTTACTCTGGGTAAACCTGGGGGACCCCTGTGAAACTCTCTGCTGCAGGCCTTACCCTGGAAAAAAATCACATCTCCTCCCTCGGCATACAACATTCTTTAAATGAAGTTATGGAACTATTTGCCTACTCTTGAGACCGTCTCTGAAACCAAACCCCCTTTGGGTTTGCTGCTTCGTTCACTCAAGTTATTGAACATCCTGATTCTCTGGGTCATTTGTGAATTCCTGCCTGGGTCTGAAAATTCTACCCAGAGTTGTTCAGAGTGATTCTTTAACATTACATACTAGAAGCTTTTGAAAAGAACTCTGAATATGAAACTCAATCTGGTTTTAAAAAAAATGAGAAAAAAATAGACATCATCTACTAAAAATTGATAATTGAAGAAAACAGAAACCTGAAAAATATTTAACTAAAATTCATTTATTAATATGTACTCATAGAATCCAAGCTATGGGTATACTTTTGAAGGCAGATGTTTGATGTTTTCTTTATTTATTCATTCATTTATCTATTTATATTTATATATTTTTTTTGATTTTTCAAGACAGCGTTTCTCTGTAACTTTGGAGCTTTTCCTAGAACTCACTTTGTAGACCAGGTTGGCCTCAAACTTACAGATATCCTCCTGTCTCTGCCTCCTGAGTTCTGGGATCAAAGGTGTGTACTACCACTGCCCAGTGATGTTTGATATTTATATTATAGAATACCAGATGTGTTTTAAATATAAATATTTTCATTCAATTTTCAATTTTCAAAAAATCACATTGAAGAGTTGAGTTATTTCAATCACACAGAAAATTATAACATCATCATAACTATTTGCCTTCAGAACTGAACTATGATATGCTCTACATGCACTGATGTGGGATTCACTTCTGTATGCTGTGATTGCCACTGATTAATTAAAAAACTGCTTTGGACCTATTTCAGTGCAGAACAGAGGTAGATGGAAAACTAAACTGAATGCTGGGAGGAAGAAGATGAAGTCAAGAGAAGCCACGTAGTTCTGTCAGAGACAGACGCCAGACAGAATTTTGCCAGTAAGCCACAGTCGTGTGGCAATACAATGATTACTATAGATGGGTTAAATTGAGATCTAAGAGACAGCCAAAGAGACTAGAGCTAATAGGCCAAGCAATGATCTAAATAATATGGTTTCTGTGTGATTATTTCAGTTCTGGTCAGCCAGAAACAAATAAGTCGGCCTCCTACAACAATGTACTCTTCAAATATTTCTATAATAAAAACTTTCATCAAATTATACACTCATGTATGAGAAAAATAGATTATCAACCCTAACAGAGCATGCTTATTTTCAATTTCTTTCTTATCTATTGTTTTTATATTGATACTATTTAGCTATATTTTTACTGTATGTTCATGGAATATCATTGAATGAGCACTAACTGATTTATAACATGGAAGAAAATAGGACAATTTACATATAAATGCAAGTCTACTTTGGGCCACAGGATGTCATTGTAGTTCAAGAAAGAGATATTTTTCTATGAAATTAAAATTTTAAAACAAAATACTTAATCTGGTTGGGCAGGGGTGCAGAGAGATGACTCAGCAATTAAGAACACTTGTTTTTCTTTCAGATGACTCAGGTTTACTTCCTGTGATCTTACATGACAGCCTACAACCTTTTGTACCTTCAGTTCCTGAAGATCTGATACCATCAACTGACTTTCATAGGCACCTTGCGTGCATGCAGCACATATACATCTAAGTAGGCAAATATCCACACACGTGAAATAAAAATAATGTGTATTTAATTAAATTCAAATTATGTATAATTTTCTTAAAAATAAAGCCAAGTAAAATTTGTAAATGAAATAAATTTCATCTGCTTTTTCTTGTGGTCACTGTGATAGTCAATATATCTCCTGAAAATTATGCTATTCACTAGGGATTAAGAAACTATTTATTTAGAGTAGAAGTGATATGCCTAATTTGTGGAACTCTGCTTCATCCATACTAATTAGTAACTCAAGGACAGCATGAGACAGATATCAAGCCCTTGAAAACGACAATGAAGAAGCACCATGGAGAATTTTCATTGTAATATTTACAAAGCCAACAATATAAATGAGTCATGAATAATTTCTCAAATAGGATGACCATTTAACTACAGTAGTAAAGCATTCACATATAGAAACATGCTCTTACTTTGAATACAATATCTATGATATATTTTTATAATAACAGACTGTATAGCACTCATTTCAAATATCAGATTGATTTATTCTTATCTAGTAAAGTGATTTTAGATATATTTCTAATGAATGAGAAATTATATGTTATATCTATTTTTAGAATTATGTGGAAGGAAAAACATACAACTTTCTGAAAATGTTTAAATTTGCAAATATGGGCATTCTCAGAGCAACATTAACTGGATATAGAAAATACCATGCAATAATAATTTCTTAGGTTTTCTTATCTTTCTTATCTTCATTAAATCCCAGATAAATTGAATAGATAATGTAGTCATTGCATAAGTGTTGCAAATGCAGTCTTCAGAGTCAGCCTGTCTTCCCCTGGAAGGGAAGAGCAAAGGACAAAGAAATGAACTCCAGAAGGGAGGGTAGTATGGTCATGAGAGGGAGCAGAAGGGCAATATGCCTCCACACCAATTTATCTTTCGATGAATTTCAAACTCCCTGGCCAGAAAAGCAAGGACTCTACATTTTCATCCCTTCCCTAGGTTGTCACCATACTTTGAATAGAAAGAAAGAAAGGTGGACCTTGAAACGGACTTCCAAATAAAGCTTTAAAAATAATCCCATTTTTCTTCTATGAAGCGAATGGAGTTACAAACAAAGAACTCTTTTAGGCAGAATCAGCTAAAACCCAATATCCTACAAATCCAGTGATTTTTCTTTTTCAAAATGCGGAATCTTTTAGATGTCTATTTTTTTCCTCTGCCTTGACTCATATGAAAGTCAGTCTTGGAGAAAGGTTGAGGCTTTTCTGTTCTCCTAGAAAAGTATTAAATAGACTCTCTGAAAGGTAATTTAACATAGCTCTTAGCCTTTGTTTACCATGTTTATCAAAAAGTCAAGACTGCTACAATCCCAGTGGTAAGAAAATTCGAAATTCTGGTTTCTCTGTGTAAAAGTGAGACTGCTTGTTTGTTCCTGGCCACCAAGACCCAAATAATGACACAGAAACTATATTAAGTATAACACCGCTGGGCCTATTAGCTCAGGCTTCTTATTAATTAACTCTTGTGTCTTAAAGCAACCCATTTCTATTAATCTGTGCATTGCCATGAGGGTGTGGCCTACTGGTATGGTTTTTCTGCATCTTTCTCATTTGACAGTTACATGAAGTCTTTTTGACTTTGCTAACTCCCTCTATATATCTCATTCATATTTTCTGCCTAGTTTTATTCTGCCATGTCATAGGCTGAAACTGTATCTTTATTAACCAATGGTAATAGAACATATTCACAGCATACAGAGAGGAATCCCATATCACCTCTAGTTAGCAAAAGTTACAAATAATCTCATTCTACCACGTCAAGTTTTTTTTCCTAATTTCTTTTGATATATGTACATTAGTTATGCTTCCTATATCTATGACCAGATACCAGAATCTGTGATATACAGTTTTGACCCTTTGTGAGTCAATTAGCTGACAGATATATGTGATATAAGACCTATACTCTGTCTGTAATTCTGTCCCAGAAAGATTTACTTTGTCTTTTACAACATAGATGATCAAATTTCTGTTTTTTCCTTGACAAACATGGGGGTCACAGAGTAAAGATATTAAGGAACAAGGTAGAAAAGAAATGAATATTTATGACTGGCTTCAAAGGTCATGTAATGTCATTTATTTTGCATCTAGTAGTTGAAACAGACAGCAGTCTTACAGAGATTCAAGGGAAAAATTCCCATATTTCAGTGGAAATTCAATTAAGGATCATACAGCTATATATCAGAACTTTAACATACAAAAATATCTCTTGAGCCAGGTTGCAGACTTTTCTTAGAGAGCCACAACTTGTTTATTACCCAAGAAAAAGAGTACACAAAGGTAAAAGTAATACTTGTATCAATATCTGATTTGGTAATCAATGAAGTTTTTAATAGGGCTTACTAATAGAAGCATGATGAGGGGTTATGTGCAAGTGGAAGGGATAACACAAAAGTGGTTGCATCATCAGAGAGTCCACACCCACACAGGTACTGACCTCTGAAAATCGCAATACTGGATTTTTCTAGGTATCTTGACATTTGAATTATCTTTTAATTTTTTTCCCTACAGTTAGGCTAGTTAGTCTCTACCCCCAATCACTATTTACTACATGTTTTCTAATACCTGGAGAGGGTCCATCAAGAAAGTTCCATTTCTTTTATTCTCCCAGACATGTACCTCTTGTGACCTTTCATTTACCACCTGAGGCTTAGGAATTGGGAAGGACTTAGAAAAATTTATCTGATGTGTGAGCCTTTTGTGAGTCACATGATGGTCCTGTGAGCCTTTGGAATCTGGAAATGCCCCGTATTCTCTCCTTCAGAGAATGTTAATGAATTTAATATCATGTGATTTTCCAGAGTATCATCACAGATGCTCTGCTTCTTGTTGGGGACGATTTTTGCCAAACATAGAGGGAAAAGCTATGAGTTTGTTTGATGTAAAGTATCTTGGCATTACTGGGACATTTTTGACATTTCCAAGTTCATCTGCACATCTGTTACAGTTGTGTAGCTTGGTCTTCTTATGGGACTCCAAACAGTGGGGGCAGGGCTGTCTCTGACTCTGTGACCTGCTTTTGGGACCCTTTCCTCCCACTGGGTTGCCTTGTTCAGTCTTGACGAGAAACGAGGTGCCTAGTCACTGAAGCTTAATATGGCTGGCTGATATACATCGTAGGCCTGCCCATTTCATAAGAGAAAGGAGTGGATAGGAGAAGGGAAGTTTGGGGGAAGGGGCTGGGAGGGGAAGAGGGAGGGAGGGAGGGGGAAATGTGATCAGACTGAAAAAGAAACATTGATTAATTACTACAATAATAAATGAAATAAAAAAGGAATAAAATGTATGCTCTCTGAGCACTGCCTTTAGAAAGGTACATGGTTGCAGGTTACTCAGAACACTTCTGTCCCAAGAGACAGTCTTCCAAATTCAGAACCCTCCAGTGAGCAAATAATACTGAGATCATACAAGCCATATCAAGTTACTAGGGTTGGGATAAAACAGCTCATATCAAAGATTCAAAGCTAAGACATATGTACTGAAGGAGATAAACAAAACAGGAAACACACCCTCAAACAGTGACCCCAGACACTATAGATCTTTCCAGCTCTGCTTTCATTTACTACAATCCAAGCACAAATTGGAGTTCAGCTGACAGATTTAATAAAGCACTCATCCCTACAATAACGTGTAATTGCACTTCTTATGTAAACTACAACCAATCTTGAAGTTATATCATTCTTTGTTTCATCTTGTTTAAATCTATGCTTGTATACAAGAGTGAGCCTACACACATTGAGGCCACAGAACAACCTTACCTCTATTTTCCCTTCATTTATGTGTCTGTATTTATATCATATTTTCTGTTCTTCTTACTCCAACTCCTCCCATGTACAAAACCCTCTTCCTGATCCTTCTCAGTTGGTCTCTTTTGACTCATATATATATATATATATATATATATATGGAGAGAGTATATAGTATTAGAATAGATAATTTACATGAATCACAATTTATAGAATTTAATATGCTAATTTACAATTAAATTACATCTATAACTTAGTGAATCCATTTTGTGCTTTTTATACACATATACTTTCATGACTGATCACTTAGAATCAGATAACCAATTAAGGTGCTCATCCCTTGGGAAGGCTATTTCTCCTTTAATGAGAAGTCATTAATGGCCTGTAGCTCTTCTTCCAGGGCTGGAGCCTTGGGAGATTTCCTTCACGCAATGACATATCAGTTGGTGCTGTCATTGTTAAGGTCTTATTTAGGTATCTATATTGTTGAAATTTTATGGGTGTAACTTTCCTGTCATATCTAGAAGACAAAAATGTCTCAACAAACATCCTAATACTCTGGCTCTTAAAATCTTTCTACCCTCTCTTGACGAGGTTCTCTCAACCTTAGATGGAGGATTTTGTTGTGGATGTATCAACTTGAACTGGGCACCCCTAGTTAAGATGTTCTTTGCATTTACAAATTTGTGGTTTTCTGTAATTGTCTGTTTCTGCTGTCAAATGGAGCTTTTGCAGAGGAGAGGGTGTCTGAACTGTCCTTGCCCCACTATCACACTGGTAATTATCTTGAATATCACCATAGAATCTTCGTCCAGCGATGGATGGAGAGAGAGACAGAGACCCTCATCATAGCAATGGACTGAGCTCCCAAGGTCCAGTTGAAGAGCAGAAGGAGGGAGAAGATGAGCAAGGAAGTCAGGACTGCGAGGGGTTGGTCCACCACTGATGTGGAATGCCTTTTCTAATGGAAGCTCACCAAATCCATCTGTACTGGGACAGAAAGAGCATGTGACCAACCGGACTCTCTGAATGAGGCTGACAAATGGGGGCTGACTGAGAAGCCATTGATAATGGCACTGGGACTTGTTTCTACTGCATGTACTGGCTTTTTGGGGCCCTAGTATATTTGGATGCACAGCTCCCTAAGACTGGATGTAGGGGGTAGGGCCTTGAACTTCTCACAGACAGGGTTCCCTACCCTCTCTTAAGGAGGGAAGAAGACAGAGGAGGGTGAGTGGGGGAGTGGGAGGGGAATGGGAGCAGCGGAGGAAGTGTAAATTTTTCAATGGAAAAATAAAAATAAAATAAAAAGTAAAAAAAAATAAATGAAGCTTTTGTTGATGATGGGTAAGAACTACATTTATCTGTGGGTTCACTAGCTAGTTTTTTTTTTATCAATTTGACACAAGCAAGAGTTTTCTGAAAAGAAGGAAATTTAATTGAGAAAATGACCCCATAAGGTATGGCATTTTCTTAATTAGCAATTGACGGGTGACAGCCCAACCCATTGTGAGCTGGGTCATCCTTAGGTTGGTGGTCCAGAATTCTATCAGAAATCATCTGAGCAAGTCATGAAGAGCAAGTCAGTAAGGAGTACCTCACCACAGCCTCTGTATCAGCTCCTGCCTCCAGGTTCGTGTCCCGTGTTCTGATTGTAATAACCCCTTTCCTCCTTGAGTTGCTTTCTGTCATGGTGCTTCATCACAGCAATAGTAACTCTTACTAAGATAGAGGGTATAAGGGTAGGTATTAAGTGTGGAGGACCAGGGGAGGAATCCATCAAAGTGTGAATTCTGGGTACTAATGCACAGGCATGACGATATCCAGACAATAGCCTCAGACTTATGAGACAACAATTTTTCTACTACCTTCTCTGTGCTGTAAGGTTGCCTTCCTCTGGTTCATGTACAAATATACACAATTTGTTCAGAAAATGTCAGGGGTAACTGTTCATTCCAGATATATATGGCATGAAGACTGCTTCCCTACAGAGACTACTTATTCTTGGACTAGTTAAACCTTTCTCCTTGATTTAGCTGTTTATCTAATATCTTCTGGTTTTTCTGTATGTAATAATACCACCTTCTTTTTCTGTATGCAATAACTCGTCTCTCTGTTCAACTGTATATAATAAACACAATGATTTTTTTTTCAGAGTGCTGAGGCTTCTCCATGAGAGAGCCCAAGCTACCCATTACCAGCTTTTATGTAGGTGTGTTTGTCTCTTCTTCACTCTCTCACCATTCAAGTCATATGAGTTACAGTAGCCATGCAAGGGTATGGCAATTTAAAATTCATTTAGAGATTATCTAAGTTTAACAGAGTAGCTGTAGTAGTTCCAAATATCTCACTATCAACAAGTAAGTGGCTAGATGTATAGCAGGAGACATGAATGTCCTCATCCTAAATGAGCACTAATTCAATTAAGATGCTGATTACTTCCAAGACATAAGTGACGTTGTGGTCCTTTTGATACTATCTTACCATGCTCACCATTGTGCTGGTGTCCTGTCCTGCTGTCCTGCTAATCTGCTCCTTTAATTCATAGCTTCTCATCACTCTTCAGCATCCCAGACTGAGATTGCAAGCACACCACCTCACCTATATTTTTACATGGGTCCTCTAAACCGAAGGCGGATTTAGGTGAACTCTTTGCTGACTGAGCCATAACTTCTCCTAACCAATTTCTTGAATTATTATTATAAACAGTCTAAGGAAATCAACACAGCTTAACTTTTAGGTAATCCCAACAAAACTACTTGGATATGTTCAAATCAGTCAAATGAACTGAAAGCAGCCTACCTAATTGTGACCCTTCCTTTGTGTATAAATCGCCTACCTATATTGTCATGTGCAACCAACCACACCTTCAGTATTCAAGATGTTGCCCATATCATGAATAAATTCTTTGCAAAAATAAATGCTCATAAATTTCAGTTGCCCAAACCCTCTATTCTAATAAAGATCCTGCCACTGTAATTATTGATTTATTTGGTAATTGAAATGAATAACAATGTTCTATAATACATAGTATTGAATATGGCCTAGTGGATTTTCATAAAAGGTGAGTATTAAAAAAATACTCAAATGTAATAAATTTTTGGTGAATTATGAAAGGAAAAATAGTGTTTCTTCATAATGATGGCTTGTAAATCTATCTTGAAAAAGTCATTGTATATATTTATGGCCAAATAATTCAATATATGTGAAAATAAATGTGGGAGAGATAAAACTTGTGGCCACATTTTGTATGACTGTGAAGTACTGGTATCAGTTCTTAGAGAAGCAAATATATTCAGTATTTAAGGTAAGCATGTGGAGGGGAAAATACAGAGTTAAAACTTTTCTTCTATATCATTACACCATTTCATTTTCTAAACTATGAAATTATCAATTTTAATGACTAATTAGCTTTTCGGTCTTTGTAATGCCTACATCTACATTTTCTTTCTAAATTCTAAACATATTTTTGTAACTTAATTTAGCTAGTTATACATCAAATTCTTTTGTATCACAGTTTATAAATATATCTTTGATAAAACGATAGTCTTTGATGTGTTGGTTATAATTTTATTTTGCTTGAAAAGTGTCTTTTTAGAATACTTGAATGCACATTTCCTAAAAATAATTTGCTAGTTTTGTTAATCTATTTTTTTCTATGTAATTCATATCATTCTACTATGGATTAAATTTTGTAAAAGCACAGAGAAAGTAACTCCCTGGCAGAGTTCATGGAGACCATTTTAAGAGAGGGAGGAGGGATTATATGAGCAAAAGGGAATTCAAAACCATAATAGCGAAACCCCCAGAGATAGCTGAGCTAACTCCTGGGAACTCACAGACTCTAGACTGACAGCTGGTGAACCTGCATAGGACCATCAAACTAGGCCCTGTGCATAGCTTGGTATGTTCGAGGGGACTCTGGCAGTAGGACAAGGATCTATCCCTAGTGCTTGTGCTGGCTTTTTAAAACCAATTTTCTATAGTGGGAGGCCTTGCTCAACCTTAATGGAGTAGGGAGGGGCTTGGTCCTGCCTTGACTGAATGTCTTGGGTTTTGTGACTTCCATAGGAAACCTTACATTTTCTGAGGAGTGGATGAGGGGTGGGTTGGAAGGGAGGTGGGAGAAGTGGGAAGAAAGGAGGAAGAGGGAACTGTGGTTGTTATATAATGAATACAAAATTTAAAATAAAAAATTCTCACAGTACTCCAAATCAAATAATTAAAACATGAATGGGATTACGGAAAAAAAAAACCCTCAAACATAATCGTCTGGGCTGTTAATTGAAACAGTTAACTTTCTTTGTTTCTCAGTCTCAAAGCAGAAAATATTTTTCCTCTCAATATCAAAATAGCATGCATATATATATATATACATATATATATTCAGTTATCCTATTATTATAAGAAAAGTAATAACATTTGGAAAAAATGCTTTTATCCTTTTAGTCCTACTCTATTATAAACCTCACAGACTGGGAAAGTTCCAGAAAGTCTTACTGCTCCCCAAACTTCCACATGCTCTCATTGTCTCAGTGTTTCCCCGACACTATCCCAAGTCCAATGCCCACCTACTTGCTGTATCCTAGCCTCCCACTGGAGCAGGGACTCCACACTCCACTAGAGATCAAGCATACTGGAAAAATACCAGGCAGACTGCTGGTTAGCCAAGTTGCCCAACTCTCTCAGCTGTTGCTCACCCTCTCTCAAGCTCCATACCATCCTAGTTGCCATATTCAAGTTTCTAACTGGGCAAAAGACTCTTCACTCCCACCAGAGACAAAGCAGTATAGCAAATGTACAGGCAGGCTACCTGTCTGACAGATTCTTGTTTTTTTATCTTGTCACCAATTCTGTGCTTTCCTAGTTTTCATTCTCCAGCTTCCACCTGAGGCAGAGACTTCCCTGTCTACCAGAGACCATACAGACTGGGAAAAACCCAGGCAAGGTAGACTAGAAGACCAGGGAGAAAAGATAAACTAAGGAACAAAATAAATACCCCAAACTTAAACATCTAGAGACCAGCATAAGAACATAAGAAACAATAGTCAAGGCAACATGTAACCACCAGAACCTGGCTATCCTCCTACAGCAAGTCCTGAATATTCAACGCAACAGAAGCACAAGCAAAATACCTCAGAATCAACTTAGTAAAGATTATTGAGGCCTTTAAAAAAGAAATTAACAAAACACTTAAGACAATTCAGGAAAACACAAACAAACAATTGGAGGAAATTAATAAATACCTGAAAGAAAGGCAAATAAGTAAACAAGCAAAAAAAATAGTTGAAGGAAATGAATAAAATTGTTCCAGACATGAAACTGGAAATAGAAGCAATATTTTACTTTCCAACACTTTTTGTAGTATCTTAGAAGTAAAGCTGTCTTCATTAGGAAATCTGATTACCTTCCAGAAGATAATTTGCACACAGATGGAAATTGATGCTGGCATGTAGTCCTGATATAAATTTATAGAAGACTCTCTTCTCAAGACACAAACCTATTCAGAAAAACACAGAAAAAACCCATGACCATTAGAGACAGAATATTTAGTCAAAAAAGGTAGTGCCTGGGTATTAGGTTAATATTTAAGAGCACTGTTATGGCTAGAATATGCAGTATCCCTGCAGGCTTAGGTTTGGGATTCTTGTGGTTCTGTTAGAGACTAGCTGGAAGAAATACAGCAGTGGAGGCAGGGCCTGAGAGACAATATTTTTCATGTATGCTTCCTGTCACTCTCTGCCTCCAGTCTGCAGTCTACCTCCATCTGTTCTCTGCCACACATTCCATCATGATGTTCTTTACACACACTCAGGGACAAGTAGTCATAAAGTGAACCCTTAAAGCTCTGAGCAACATAAATATTTCTGTAAAAAGTTTCTGTCATCTGTGTTGTGCTGTGGGACAAAGGTCTTGTAGCCTGTAAAGATTTGTCACTTGTACTTATTTACTAGAATGATGATTGGCCAGTAGCCAGACAGGAAGTATAGATGGAGTAACCAGAACAGGAGAATTCTGGGAAGAGGAAAGGTTCAGTCTGCAGTCATCACCAAAACAGAGGAAGCAAAATGAGAATGTCTCACTGATAAGAGGTACCAAGACACATGGCTACACAGACAAGAATTATGGATTAATTTAAGATGTAAGAGGTAATAAGAAGCCTGAGCTAATAGGCCAACTAGTTTGTACAAAAAAAAGAGAAAGAAAACACAAACTGAGTGTGTTCTGGAAATGAAGATTCAAGGTATGAAAACAGGAACCACAGATACAAGCAAGAGAATACAAGAAATTCAAGAGAGAACCTCAGACTTTAAAGAATAAATAGATATATTGGCAAAAAAAACCATTGAATCTAAAAAGTCTCTGACATAAACATCAAAGAAATTAAGGATACCATGAAAAGACCAAATCCAAGAATAATATGAATAGAAGAAGAAGAGTCCCAGCTCAAAGATCAAGGAAATATTTTCAACAAAATCATAGAAGAAAATTTCCTAACCTAAACAAAGAGATAAATATAAAAGTATAAGAAACAAATAAAATACAAAATAGATGGGACTGGGAAAGAAAGTCCCCTTGCCACAAAACACTAAATATTCAGAACAAAGAAAGAATACTAAAAGCTTCAAGAGAAGAACAGGTAACGTATAAATTGATAGACCTTTTAAAATTGCACTTGAGTTTTCAATGGTGACTCTAAAAGCTGGAGATACATTCTGAAGATTCTAAGAGATCACAGATTCCAGCCTAGACTACTATACTCACTAAAACTTTCAATCACCATAGAAGGAGAAAATAAGATATTCCATGATGTAGCCAAATTTAAATAATATCTAGCTACAAATCCAGCCCTACAGAAGGTAACTAGGAAGAAAACTCCAACCCAAGGAAGTTAACGCCATTCAAGAAAACAATGCAATAAATAATCTTATTCCAGCAAAACCAAAAGAGGAAATAGTATGTGTGCATGTGCATGCACATGCACACACACACACACACACACACACAGAGTTACCACCACAATCAATAACAACAACAACAAAAAACAGGAATTAACAATCATTCGTCAATGATATATTTCAATATCAATGATTCAGTTCCCCAGTAAAAAGACACAGGCTAACAGAATAGATATAAAAACAAGACCATTCTTCTTGTTCATAAAAGAAATAGCTCAACATCAAAGATAGACATCATCTCAAAATTACGGGTTGTAAAAACAGTGTCCATGAAAATAGATCCAAGAAGCAAATGGTGTAGCCATTCTAAAATCTAACAAAATAGACTTCCAACCAAAACAACATGAAAAAGATGGGAAAGGACACGGCACACTCATTCAAGGAAATATTTACCAAGATGATATCTCAGTTCTAAGCATCTATGTCCCAAATGAAAGGGCACCCATAATTGTAAAAGAACATTAAAAGATTAAATCACAAATTGAACCCCATAAATTAATAGTGGGAGACTTCAATACCATACTCCCACCAATAAACAGGTAACCCAAACAAAAACTAAACAGAAATAATGGAGTTAGCAGATGGTATGACTCTAATGAACCTAGCAGATATATACAGGACATTTTATACAAACAGAAAAGAATATACCTTCATCTCAGAACCTCAAGAACATTCTTCAAAATTTACCATATGCCTGTTCACAAAGCTAGTCTCTTCAGATACAGGAAAATTTAAATAATTTCCTATATTCTTTCAGAGTACCACACCTAAAACTGGATTTCAATAATGTCAGAAACAACAGAAAGCTTACAAACTCATGGGAATTGAACAGCTCTCAACTGACTGAATACTGGGTTAAGTTGAGAAAATCAACTGAATAGGCAAGTGCTTGTCCGAAACAACTAAAGACAGGGAGAATATCAAAATTAGCAAAATGAGAAAGGAAAAGGAGGACATAACAACAGACTCTGAGGAAATCCAAAGGCTCCTTATGTCAGGCTTCAAAACCCTGTACTCAATACAATTAGAAAATCTAAAAGAAAGAGACAAATTTTTTGATATGTGCCCTTAACCAAAGTTAAATCAAGATGGGATAAACATCCTTACGGAAATCCCTTAGGAAAGAGAAGCAGTCAGTCATAGTCACTCCCCCCTTAAAAAAAAAAAAGGCCTAGACTGATTTAAAGCATAAATATGTCAGACTTTCAAAGAAAAACTAATATCTACACTTCTAAATTATTCCACAAAATAGAAACAGAAGGAACATTGCCAAATTCATTTTATTAGGCCACAATCACATTCATGTCCAAACCATAAGAAGACTCAATAAAGAAAGAGAACTATAGACCAATTTCCTTCATGAACAATGATGAAAAATATTCAATAAAATACTTACACACAGAATCCAAGAATACTTTATAAAGATATACATCATCCACTGTGATCAAGTAGGCTTTATTCCAGAGATTAAGGAATATTGTAACATATAAAAATATCTCAATGTAATTCATCATATAAACAAACTGAAAGAAATAAAATAAAATAATATAAAATTGTCTATTTAGATGTTGAAAAAATCTTAGACAAAATCCACAATAATATATTGATAATAAATATTTATAATCATTATATTATTGATGATTTATAAAACCATTATATTATTGATTACATATAATTATTATATTATTGATTATAATATTATATTTTGCCAATAATATAATGATAAAAGTCTTGGAGAGATCATGGATACAAGGGGCATACCTAAACAAAATAAAGGCAATATAGCCTATAGCCAAGCAAGAAATTAAATGAAGAGAAACTTAAAACAATTTCACTATCATCAGGAACAAGACAAACCTATTTACTCTCTACATATCTATTAAATATTGTACTTGAATTTCTAGCTAGTGCAATAAGACAGCTAAAGGAGATTAATGGGATACATACTGGAAAGGAAGTAGTCAAAGTATTGCTATTCTCAGATTATATGTTACTATACATTATTGACATCAAAAATTCTTCTATTGAATTTCTATAATTAATAAAGTATCTCCAGAGAATTGGATAGATACAAGGTCAACTGAGAAAAGTCAGTAGCTCTCCTATATATAAATTAAAATTTGGCTGAGAAAGAAATCACGGAATCAACATCTTTCACAATAGCCTATATATATATATATATATATATATATATATATAATATCTTGGGGGGGTAACTCTAACCAAGCAAGCAATGACCAATGTGATAAAATCTTCAAGTCTTTGAAGAAGGAAATTAAATAGGATATCAGAAAATGGAAAGATCTCTCATGGTAATGGATCCATAGGATTGACATAGTAAAAAATGCCATCGTACCAAAAGCAGTCTACAGACTCAAGACAATCCCATCAACATTCCAACACACTTTACAGACTTTGAAATAATAAGATTCAACTTCTTAACAGTATCTACAACAATCCTGTACAACAAAAAAACTTCTGGAGGTATCACCATCCCTGATTTCAAATTCTACTACAGAGCATAGTAATGAAAACAGTATGGTTTTAGCATAAAGACAAACAGTTGGATCAAAAGAACAAAAAAAAATGATGCAGACACAAATCCATACTCGTATGGACACCTGATTTTTGACAAAGATGCCAAAATTACACAATGAAAAAAATAAAACTTCTTCAACAAAAGGTGCTTGTATAAATGGATGTCAGCATGTAGAATAACACAAATAAATCCACATCTAATACTCTCATAAAACTCATGCCAAAGTAGATCAAAGAACACAAGTGAACCTGATGAAAGGGAAAGAGAGAAATAGCCTTGAGCCTACAGGAAGCAACTTCCTAAACAAAACACCATTAGTGCAAGCGTAAAAATCAGTAATTAATAAAGGGGACCTCATGAAACTGAAAAGTTTCTATAAGGCCAAGTACACCTTTAATAAAACAAAAATGCAGCCTACAGAATGGGAAAACATCTTCACCAAATCCACATCTGACAGAAAGCTGATTTCCAAAATATACGAAGAACTCAAAAACTATACATCACCAAACCAAGTACTCAGATTAAAAATGGATACATATTAAAACAGATAATTCACAACAAAATAATCTCAAATGGCAGAGAAGCACATTCAAAACTGTCCAGCATCCTTAACCACCAGGAAAATACAAATTAAAGTGACTCTGAGATTTCTACTTATCTCATCTTACCTGTTAGAATGGCCAAGATCATAAGAGAAAGGGACCCCCGATGGTAGAGAAAATTTACAACAAGGAGAACACTTGTTCATTGCTGGTGGAAATGCATACATGTACGGCCACTTTGGAAATTAATACAATGATTTCTCAGAAAACTGGAAATAGATATACCTCAAGACCAAGCTATAAAACTCCTGGGTGTATACCTGAAAGATGTTCCATCCTACCACAGTTACAATGCTCAACTAAGTTCACAGCAGCTTTATTGATAATAGAATCTGGAAACAACTCAAATGTCCCTCTTTACACAGTGGAGTATTACTCAGTTGTTAAAAATTTACGCTGTGAACTTTGTGGGCAAATGATTGAAAATAGATAAAATCATATTGATTGAGTCAATCTAGACCCAGAAAGACAAACATGGTATGTACTCACTTATAAATGGATATTAACTGTTAAGTAAATCATAAAAGGAAAATCATGCTACAATCTGCAGAACTTGAGAGGCTAAGTAACAAGGGATTCTCAAGGGGGGGATATATGAATCTCTCTTGGAAGAATAGATATTGTGGGTGGAGGTCCAGCTGAATGGGAATAGGAGGAATCAGGTGGGGGAGTATGAAAGGGGAGAGTACTGAGAGAGAAAACTGGAATTGTGAACAATTTGGGAGCAAGGTAGAAACCTAATGCTATGGAAACTCCCAGCAATATATTAGGATGACTAGTTAAGACTCCTAGTAATTAGGGATACAGAGCTTGAACTGGCCATATTATATAACCAGACAATACTTGCAATAAAGGAATTGGATGACCAACTCAGCACAAAAACTTTCACCTGTAATTTTTTCAGCCAGAAAGATTTTCTGTGGTAAAGGTGATGCAGATATTGTGGGAGTGGTCAATGAATGAACGATCAAGCTTAAGACCCATGCAATGCAATGATAGTGAGCACATACCTGTCACTACCTGAAGGCCCAGAAACCAGAGACCTGATGACCCAGGAGAGCAACCTAGGATAGAACCAAATATGCCAGTCCAAAAACAAACAAGCAAACGAATAAAATGAGTAAATGAAACGATTTCTATTGCTACTCCACTACAATTTTAGACAGAAGACTGGAATAATCAATATCAGAAAGGTTCTGTCTATTAAGTAATAGAAACAGATGTAGTCTCAGCCAAATATTAGGTGGAACTCAGTGAATCATGCAAAAAGGGAGAAAGGAATTGTAGGAGCCACAGGGGTCAAAGACACAGGAAAAACCTGGACTCAGGGGTTCATTAAGAATGAACCAACAGCCAGCGAGTCCAACATGCAAATGACCTACGCTCTCATACCTTGATATTTTCGTGAGACTCCGAACAGAGGTGCTTCTGATTCTTTTGCCTTCTTTTGGAAGCCTTTCCTTTCTAGTGTATTGCCTCAACCAGCCCTGCTATGAAGGTAGGAGCCTAGTCCTATGGCAGCTTGATATGCCTTGTTTGGTTTATATCCCTGGAGGTCTGCCCTTTTCCTGAGAAAAAAGAAACAGAGCAGGAATGAATGGAGATGGGGGTGAAAGGTTGGGAAGAGAAGAGGGAGAAAAAAGTGTGGTCCAAATGTAATAGATGAGAGAATCAATTAAAAAAGTAATTTTGTATTTTCGATTTGCTAATAGTATAAAATTGTAGAATTTGAAAGTTATTAATCAAAACATTGACAAAAACACACATTGCTTTTATTGATTCAAAAACATGCAAAAACATAGTTTATTTGCCTTCATCTGCTATTTCTCAGCTACTAAGGAGTGAACACTATTGCCAGGTATTGGGAATTTTCATCTCTTTAAGATTTATTATTATTATTTTACTGAGCAAGTGTATTGTCGTGGGTATTGCCATACAGGTATTGGCAAATGAGTGCACACCCTTGTGGAAGCCATAGGCACTGAGTCTCCATGGAGCTGCAGTAGCAGTTGGTTGTAAATCATCTGACATGGTTACTAGGAACCATGCTGGGGTCCTCTGTAAGAGCAATACGTCCTCTTAAATTCTGAGCCATCTTTCTATAGCTATAGACAATATTTTGTTAGTGGTTATCTGTACCGTACTCAGTGATTATAGATTCTCTGACCTTTTCACTTCTGTTATGCTGTCTAGCACTTGTGGGACACCGTAATACAAGGATCTTGCACAATATTCCCCAAATATATGACACAAGTGGACGTGTCAGTTGATGTTAGTCCCTCAAATAACAAAGGATATATCCAGTAAGCAGCATTTGTATCTATATTAAAAGTTGGGGTTAAAAAATTATAAAAGAATAAAATGTAAAAAAAAAATCAATTAAATATGGTTTTGTGCATTGAATTAAATAATTTTACAGAGAAATTATTTTATTTTAATATCAGAATTATAAATTAGGGATATTTTATCATTTTTAAAAGGAATAACATTCATGTTTTAAACTTCAGTTTAAAAACAAGGCAGTGGTATTCTTATCACATACAAAAATACCACACATCTTGGGATAATTAAACTCAATGATCAAGTGTCATTTGTCTATTTTTTTACTGTTGTGAATTCAGGTGATTCTAATGACTTTCAGAATGAAGGAGTCTTTAACAAGACCTCTGAAAGGCCACATAATTAAAGAGGCAAAAAAATGTTATTTCACTGGAGAACATGCTGTCCAGCTGATGTACAGAATTATATTAGAATAAGGTATGCTACTCCAAATGAATAAATGTTGGTGTTTTGACAGAGACAATCAGGTCATTGTAATCATTCTATTACAATACTTACAAAATTAAATAGGATTTTAAAAATCACATTGGCCAGTAGATGTGAAGAAAGAATAGCAGAAATTTTACTGCTCCAAATACTGCTTTATGTAAGATGTTCACAACTGAATAAAAGTAAAATATATGTCTATATGCATATTAATATCTATAGTTATATATACACATAAAGTTTTATCAATATTTCCAAAATCACCTTAAAATTTAAAAACCATTTAAAAAGATTTTAGATTAAGTACAAAACAAAATTAATTACATTGTGAGCTTGCCCATATATAGCCAGTTTAAATTTAAATGAAAGATGTTCATGACAATTATAAAACTATGTATTTTAATATTAAAATAAACTGAATAACGGTTTTACTGTTGTTTATGTAGATAGAATAAAATGGATAATAGTTATTGTGAAGGAATGTATTTCTTCATAAAACCAGAACACACTATAACGTAAGTTCTTTCTATCAGAATGTATTGTGAATACTATATGAATCAAATTTATCCCACTCAATAGCTCTGTCTAAAAGTTAATGTTGATCAAATTGTTTTCCAATGTTTTCAGTGCCATTACTTTTAGATAGGAAAACAAGTCTGACATTCAGTAAAATAACTGGAGTATTAACTGATTAATTATAATTCTTTTTAAAATATAGCTATTCATTATACTTATACAACAGAATATTTTCTGTTTATATGCTATGAAAATTACTTTATAATTTGTATAGATTTTGTGGTGTGGGATTTTCCTTACTTTGTTACTAAAGAAATTATGATTCAAAACATAATGTAGCATTCCCAATATACAACTAATGTATTGATCTATATATTTTGATTTTCACAGCACCATGGCATCTAAAAGAACATATCAAGAGCACATGCCCTCAAAAGAGATTCCTTCAAACACTAGAATTCAAATAAATATATTACATATGAGTGAATGCAGGTCTCTTTCAAGGCACATTTTTTGTTTTTATATTAATATTAATTTGATGCTGGATTTCTAAAAATTATTTGCTTTCAAGGAACAGAGAACTCTTGTCCTTTCTTCATCAACTGGATGTTTACCTGGATGGGGCTCTGAGTGTACCCTTCTCTTTGTTCTGTGGCAGAGCAGGCCTTTTCTTAATGGTACTAATCTTATAACGATAGTAGCCTCTCTTCCAGAACAAACCATAGCTCCCTGGTCTTGTAGTTGTTTGTTTGTTTGTTTTTCCTCACAAAACTGTATCTTTTTGTTTCATTTTGACCTACTTGTTTTTTTTTTTTCATTATAAGCATTATAAGCAATGGTACTACACATTCAACCTTAGGAAGTCTTAAAAAATCCTCCACCAAAGAAGTGAATCCATCTCTTCTAATTAAGGCTCAGACAAGTTCTTAGGACAAGGTAAACCAACAGACAGTTCATTTGCCAAAATAGAATAGGAATGGCTTATATCCTAGTTGTTAAAGGCATTTTTTTTTCTCGGAAGTTTCATTAGTTGACCCTTACTGTTGGCTTTGTTCTCAAAACCATTGCCATCCAGGTAGTTATTAGCATGGCCGTTTAATCTCTGCTCTCAGTATTCAACCAAATTCTAGTCAAACGTCCCCAAATCTTCCCCAATTCTCTTTAAGCACCACGACTTATTTCTTCAAACGACAGCCGACTCCTAGTGACAATGTCTGTATTAATTGTTTTCTGGTTCTGTGATAAAGCACCAAAATAGTGATCTATGGAAGGAGCTTGTGTTTGACTTAAGGTCCCAGAATGATAAGATGCTTTGAAGGCTTGGAAATATGCAGGAAGCAGCAGACATTGCACAGGAGCAGTGTAGAGGGCCGGTTTTGAACTGCATAGAAACTCTGTGCAGGGTGACTTGAGGTAGCATTCTCGCTTCCAGACTTGGCAAACCAAGCCAGGAGACAACCCTCTCCCATCAGTAGAGTGCCTTGCCAATGGTCAGTCCTTGAGAACACTGATGTGCACTGTAGTTCAAAGACTCTGATTAGGTTGTGGTTTGTCTCCTGATAAGGTGTTTTTATGTATTATATTATAGCAAGAATTATTCCCTTAAGACCAGGTTTTTTGTTTAGATTAACTAGGGCACAAAGCTCTTGAAATTATTTGCAAACAAGTTACTAGTTTATGAAATTATTTTCATGTATTATGGGAACCTAGTTTATTTTTATTTATTTATTTATTTATTTATTAATTAAAATTTCCACCTCCTCCTCGCTTCCCTTTCCCCTCCCTTTTCTCACCTCTCCCTCCCTCTTTAGTCTTAAGAGCAGTCAGGGTTTCCTGCCCCATAGGAAGTTCAAGGTCCTCCCCCCTCCATCCAGGTCTATAAAGGTGAGCATCCAAACAAAACAGGCTCCCACAAAGTCAGTCCATGCAGTAGAATCAAAACTCAGTGCCATTGTCCTTGGCTTCTCATTCAGTCTTCATTGCCAGTCACATTCAGAGTGTCCATTTTGATCACATGCTCCATCACTCCCAGTCCAACTGGCCTTGGTGAGCTTCCATTAGATCAGTTCCACCGTCTCAGTGGGTGAATGTACCCCTCATGATCCTGGCTTCCTTGTTCATGTTCTCCCTCCTTCTGCTCCTCATTTGGACCTTGAGAGCATGCTCCAGTGTAGGTCTCTGTCTCTATCTCCATCCATCGCCAGATGAAGGTTCTATGGTGATATTCAAGATATTCATCAGTGTGTCTATGGGACAAGGCCAGTTCAGGCACCCTCTCCTCTGCTGCCCAGGAACCTAGTTTAAACCGTGATTTGAGTATTATAAAAAAGAGCACTGGCTTTGCAATAAAAGATGCAGCTGTATCTCCTCCTCTGCATCCCCTGTTGTCATGATTTCTGCCGCATTACCCCGGGTCAGCCATAACTGAGGAAGTTGGGGAAGGGTCCCCAACAGAGCAGGAACTGACAGATCACATCTTTTACGAAGCTGGACGGTGGTGGCATATGCCTTTAATCCCAGCACTCGGAAAGCAGAGGCAGGTGGATCTCTGTGAATTCAAGACCAGCCTGGTCTACAAGAGCTACTTCCAGGACAGGCTCTAAAACTACAGCGAAGCCTTCTCTTGAAAAATCAAACCAAACCAAAACAAACAACAACAACAAAAAACCCCATCTTTTACCAAAGGAATGACGTAGCCACGGAAGTGGCATGAAGTTAAGAACTGAAAAAGCTTGCACAGCTTTATTTCTGCAAGGACATGTGTCTGAACCTTACCAAGACAATATCACCAACTCTGACCCCAATGTTTAAATTTCTAAGTTTATGGGAGGCATTTCTTATTTAAACCACCACAAGTGATATTTTTTACTGATAATTGTTATAAAGGGTGCTTTTGTTATTTCATTAATTGTTTTGTTTTATGCATGTTTGCTCTGTGTGTGTGTGTGTTGATATATATGTTGATACGGACATAAATGGCTTAAACTGCCAGTGGATATCGGAGTATAAATTAAGGCAGTCATTGGTCTCCTTGTTCTGAGACTGAACTTAAGTCATAGACCTGGAGTCAAAGACCTTTGGCATCTTGCCAGCCTCTAAAGTTCACTTTTGATAGTGATGAATTTGTTGTTGTTGTTTTGTTTTTATTCTAAGGAAAAATCTTGAACATTTTGTTTTGTGAATTAAATTTGCCTTATGAAACCTGTTTACTATTATTATGCAGGTAATTTAGATCTCCTGAAATCCTTTTCCCCCATGGATTGTCTTGATTTTCATGTTTATTGTAGAAAAATAGATATAAATCTCTTCCCGTGTGAACTTTGGAATTATTAAATTTGTTTCTTTGGGTTTTATGCAACTTTGAATACTTCCCTCAAAAGAATAAATTTAGTAATACTCAACCAAACATAGCAGGAATCATTTGTAAACTCACAATTTTATCCTTTCTTTCTTCCTCCCTTTCCATCTCTTCTCTTCCTTCCTCTTCTGTTGTCAGCTTTGTCATTTCCTTTATCCAGACATTTCGATGCTGTGATCTGCTGTATGGGCTGGGCACTCTGTCCATATAGAGTCTAGACAACTGGAGTTTGAACTCAGTGTTTTGTATGTCCCATAAAGATTGCTCCCATGATTCGCCAATGTATTACACATGCTTTCTCTTATCCTCTATTTCAGGCTAGATTGATCAATTTTCTAATGCAAGCAATTACATCTTGACCCAAAAGTGAAGTCAGCTCCATCACTGTTGATAGTTTAGGTTCGAGTATGACAAAGTTTGTGAAAGAACTATAGACTCCTCTTCATAGTGAAGATTCAGTGTGGAGATATCTTTTCAAGCTGAGCCAAAATAATGTTTCAGTAGCAACAACCCTTTCTAACTTCAAATTATTATTACATAATTAAGTTCATTGATTTAACTGAAGACTCATCTAAATATACATCATGTATATAACTCCTGCAAATGTATTATCAAACATTTACTAGATATTTGAAAAACATATTGATATTCCATCTTTCACTCCTATCTTTTCTAATGCCATTTTCAGTCATTTCCTCCTCTTGAACAGTTGAAGATTGAAATAGGTGGAGCAGCTCAGACCTGCGATTCAGGCCCTTGTGAGGAAGCTGAGGCAGGAGAATCATGAGTTCAAAGCTGGACAGGGCTGTGCAGTGATACCATATCAAAAACAAAATATATATTCACAACTTCCATTTCTGATTTCATAGGGTTAGAGTATTGAAATCCTCCACAGTTTCAGCATATTAGTGGCCCTAAGATCAAATTAGTGTGGCAAAAAGATAAAATTTTCAGCATCTAAAATGAAAGTTTATTTCTTCCCTCTTAAGAAAGGGCTTTATGTAATTTATTTAAATAAACACAGATGCCAATGCTCGCCACTACACTGGTCCTAATTCATTTCAGAAGTTTCTGTTTATAATGAGGAATTGCCAGTCAGGAATGTCCATAACCTAGGATTAGTAAAGAAGTAAGCATTGACCTCCAAAAGAAAAACATATTAATAAGTAAATTCAGCCAGAAACATCATGATCGACATTAAGACCACTGAAAAACTGAAAGGTAAAATAGGGTTTCTGAGCAAGGCATGAACACTCTCCTTGACTCATGCCCTGTGTCCATATTGCACTTTGCTTTTAAGCATTGTATTATTGAGTATCTGACTATTTATACAAAGCACTCTTCAAACCTGTTATGCCACAAATTGGAGAAATATTGTTAACTTAGGCTTCTTACTTTATATCAGATAAAATCACTTTTTCTTTATTGATAGCATTTTTTGCACACATATTTATATAGTTTAACTGGTGTTTGAATCAGGAATTTTTGAAGAAATAAAATAATATGTGACAGTACATAAGAATAATGTTTGACTTTAAATTATAAATAATATATGTAATTAATTAAATAATTTATAACATCATATTAACTACGTTGATCTTCTAAGCAAAAGTCCCTCCATCATATCTTTAATACATTTTGTATCTTATAAGTACTAGTTCCATTGATAGAAACTATTAAAATATTATTAATATCTTTAGTAAGACATAATAACTACTTTATTTTACTATAATCATGTTATATATTAAGAAATTAACTTCAGGTTAAGTTTTGAATAACATAATTTCCATTTACATATAATATTTGACATAATTTCCTAATTATAATCTATCATACACTACAGTAGTTCAACCATATTTTTCTATTGCAATTAATTCATTTTAGCTGTCTCATTAAAATGCTAAGTTCTAATAATGATCTTTTAATTAAAGGTTAAATTACATTTTACTCAATACACTATCAGTTTAATGAGTTCTAAGACAAACACAGGTACTTTGTCAAGAGAATAAAATGAACTTGTGTAATGAATTAAATCATTCTCTATTTTATAAGCATTCCACATTAAGACATGTTTATCTTTCATTTCCTACTGAACACAGCTTTAGGGGGAGTTGTATATGTTTGTGTGCGCAAATAATATTATGGTATGTTTTTAATTGCTGTAAAATATATTTCTAACATTCTTTAAAAGTGTTTATTAACAGCCAGCCAAATGCTTAATTAATACAAAACACTTTAAATTAACGATAATGATGACCCTTGTTTATACAGGAAATGTGGAGAAGCAAAGTTTCTATCCAGAACTAACATTAGCACTGTGTCAAAACTGTCAAAATTGAGTCTTCAATTGTTTTCTGCTTTGTGTTTTGAGACTAATGTAGCCCAGGCTGACCTAAAACTTATAATGTAGGCAATGATGATTTTGAACATCTGATAGCCCTGCCTTCACCTGCTAAGGATTAGGATTGCAGGATTGCACCAGCACACCCCGGTTTTATGCAGTAATAGGGACTGAACCTAGGGCTTCCTGCATCTAAGGTAAGCAAGCACTTCATTAGCAAACCTTATCCTCTGCCCCTGTTGATATTTTTTAACCTCATTGTAAATGTGTAAATTCAGCATTTCTAAAGATTTGTTTTTTCTTCAAAAAATCATAAAATATAATAATATATTATAGATCATAATTTTATGTCTAACTGTGCATTCTTGTTGCCCTTACTAGGGCACTACCTGTGGGCTTAACAACATATTTCATGTAATGACTTTGTTTGCTTTCATTTACTTAATGTTCTCTTGGACTTATTTTCATTATGGATTTTTTATACTTTATAAAAATCACTTTCAAAGCAGCTGTACCTACTTATTCATTCTTACAGAGTGAAAATAATATGACAAACATTGAATCTATTTCAACCTAAATCTCTTAAAATATATAGAAGAAACAGAGATCTGAATGGCTAGCATAGTTGGAAATTTATGTTGTCCATAATTAACAGAGCACTCATTTTCTGACTGTCCACTGATTTTCCTTATAACTTACTCTCTGACTTTCCAAAGGAAATTATTTACACATTCTCAGCCCACCCATTTTCTTAACCAGTAGGAATAAAGAGTAATTCCTGCTGTCTTGTTGGGCAAGATATAATAATAGATGGACAACAGCAAAGTTTCTCCTAAAATATGAGATATGACTAAAATATTGGTTTCTAATATCTCTGTATTCTTCAACCTTTCTATTGAAATGCAGTTAAATGACCACTTTGGCAATGTAAGTGTGTAGGTATGATACTAGCATTTGGCAGTTAAGATTTTTCTAGTAGTTTATGACATTCCCTGTGCTATATTTCAGAGAGAAAATTAGAAAAGGTGTATATGAATTTATAGGGGAATTTATAATACGTGGTGGGAACTCAAAAGAGACTTATTATTTCCTGTACTTGATCTAAGGATGCTTTCATCGCTTTGCTGATTAGTAGAGTGACAGTATGGAGAAAAGACACTGCAGAAACTATATGTTGGTGAGAATTCAGACAGAGGATGAAACCAGATGCATCAAAGAAGAAGAGAACAGTGCCCCAATCATTCAGTACACCTTCCATGTAGTGAGTTCAAGCCACTGTTATAAATGTTTATGAAACTCAAAATGAAAAAAGGCTTGCATGACCCATGACTTTTTCTAGAACTCATATGTTTACTGTTTTAAAAGAACAATGATTCAAATGTTTGATTTTGCCACATGTTTAGACTTATTTATGATTGCTACATTGGCATATACCAGCAAGTCTCTCTCTGTGTACATTGTCCAGTTGTGAGTCTTTGTATTTGTTCTCATCTAGTACCGGAGAAAACTTTTTTGGTGATGAGTGAGAAAGACACTGTTCTGTGAGTACAGCAAAATGCTCCTCAGAGTCATCCTATCACTATTATTTTACAGCAATAGTAGCATTCTGTTTTTCTCTAGGTCTCTGACTTATCTATCCTCCGGTTCTTATCCATCTGAGCAGTACTGTGTATTGGTTCCATGTAATGGAGTGTGCTTTCAATCCAGTCAGATATTGGTAAGTTTATATCACATGCTGTGATCCACTGTTACACTGACAGATCTTACAAAGAAGTCATCATCGTTTAGCCCTGCTCAGTGATTTATAAGATTTCAAGCTGAGTTGGTGTTTACCTTTCTCCTCTGGTAGCATCGAGAGTACATTCTAGTACCGTGACCACTAGTCATGCTGTGTAAACGTCTTAAACATTAAACTTGGCATTGAATTATTTAATTTAGAAGTTTTGTTTTTATGATCATCAAGAAAATAGGAAAATCGTTTTGCTGACTTTTCCGGTCTTACCTAACGGGAGGTGGAGTCATAGCTTTATAAAATGAATTCTGTGAAGCATTTTCCCTTTTAGGGTTTTAAAATCACTTCTGAATCATTTGTGCTAGATCTTCTTTAGTTTTTCTTCAGGGATTTCATAATAAAAGGATGTCTAACTTTGTCAAAGAGTTTTTCTGTAACAATTGATATAATTGTGTGGGTTTTGTTCTTCATTTTTTTTTATTTCATGCATTGTTTACTGATATTTGTCAGACCTGACCTTCTCAGAAGCTCCGGAAATTAGATAACTTGCTGATGTGACTATATCAAGATCTCATTAAAAGTTTTCTGCATATTTAAAGGAACAGCCAACATAGTGAAGAAGTAGACTACAGAAAGAGTAAGCAACATAGAGAATGTTAGCCTTCTGTGCGTACACAGTATATTGCCATCTGTTGTCACAGTGAAGGTCGTCTTCTGTGTTTACACAGTGTATTGCCTTCTTTTGTCATAGTGAATGTAATCGTCTGCACCTAGAGAAGGAACAATCGAAAACATAGTGAAGAAGAAGCCTATATACTTGCACAGAACTTTTATCAAATACTCATCAGACGCAAAATTGATATGTAGATTATATAAAGAACAGTAAAACTTCAACAGAGATTTCAATGAAAGAAGTATGAACAGCTAATAAATGCATTAAAATAATTTCAGTGTCTTTAGCCTTGAGGGAAACACAGATCTAAACACCACTGGCATTTCTTCTCACTCCTACAGGGATAATTAGAATTAAAAAGTTAGGACATGAAGTGAAAACTTAAAATATTACTATACTATGGATTTGGAAAAGGAGAAAACAGAATAATAGCAAGGTGAATTTGATCATGAAATTCCCATATGAGAGGGTCAAAATAAACACTGTGTATGATAAAAATATTAATAAAATTTTGAACTACTTAAAGAAGTATACCAACTTAAAGTACTGGTTGTACATGGAATACTGTATGTGTAGTTTTGTCATAGTGTAAGCCTTTAGGGTATTCCATGAATACGCCACTCATAATAAATGTCATTTGAGATACAAGCATTTAACATATATCTCACAAATTAAAGCTTATGAATTATAAGCAAAGTAGAATAATGCTTTAAATTTTAATCTGATGGTCATATACAATGTTGTACATATATAATTAAGAAACTACATGCCTTCCATTTCATGAAACTTATTTTGTCCTTAGAAATAATATTAATCCTGAAGTTTTATTATTAATCCTGGAATATGAAAGGTAATCAGCAACTTCCTCTGAGACAAAACTGTCTATCCTAGAAGGAAACTAGTTACAATATACAATTAAGGGGAGGGTGGTAAAACATTCCATCATACAGAGAATCTCAAGTTTAGAAAGTAAAAATCTTAGTAGCTTCAGAAGTTCCTGAAACTGACCACTAGACCTTTACTTCCATGTACGTCGTATGTCTATTGCTAGACAGCCAATGAGAGTTAGCCTTTTGGTTTTCATGAGAGGAGTTTCCAGATTCAGGGACACTATAAACTATTATGACTTAGAGTCACCATGATGTACAATAGACTTCAAGGATATGTATCTCTTGTTTTACAGAAACTTTTACTCTCAAACACCGAAACTTTAAGTTTCTAGGAATCACCACTGTACTGTTTCTGGGAATTTTAATTTCTACACATGTAATTGAGACCATGCTATGCAAAGACCTCAATTCTTCACTTATTTTAATTGTCAATCCTTCTTTAGTTGGACACATGCTATCACAAGTGAATATTTTCCCCTTTCAAGCAGTAAAAGTGATTTTAAAAACTGAGTTGCATACACGTAGTTTACATTTATAATTATCTGTCTACATTGGCTGATTCTAATTTCATAACATGGTTCTTATAAATAATGTTGAAAGTAACATGGAAATGTGCATTTTTATTCAGCATATTGAGTTAATTTTCTTTGAATATATACTTTGAATTTCTCTTGGTAAGTCAAACAGCAGAGATATTTTAACTTGAAGGAATTAAGTATTTTAGAGATAACTTTAATTACATATGTTTCTTACAACCTTGTATGATGTTTGTCTGTTTCCCATATTCTGGACCACCTTGATTCTCTTTCTAGTTTTGATAAAAATCTTCTAAAATGTGTGAGAAAACATAACTCTGTAGATTTTTTTATGAATTCTCTTATCATTATAGATATTGAATACTTTGTTCAGCTATTCATTGATCATTTTACATTTGCTTAGTGACTACTTAACCTGAAACTTTACCCATTTTTAAGTAGGCTATGTAATTTGTCAGTAGTAAGTTGTTTGAATTCTTCAAGTATTTTCGGTTTTAATAGAACTTCTACTTGAGCAAATATGTAAATAAGTCAGCTGAGTTAAAAATTCCACACTATAGATTCAATCAAAAACTCTTATACAACATTTATAGAGTCCTTATCAATGTAAAATATATTTATTAAATCTTTTCTAAATATAAATATGATAAATTATTTAAGTGATTTTTAGTTAGAAAAATTTTTTCACCTCCTTGGTATCTCTGATGTAAGTAGTTTATTGTTAAATATATGACAAATATAGCTAATCATATACTTACTACTGCTAATATTACTTGAAAGATTAAGACCCTTGAGTAAGACATGACACCACAAGTCGATAATACCAATATTGAAAAACTGGAGGCAGGAGGATCAAGGTTCAAGTCATCCTTAGAGGCAGAAGAAATTCAAGATCAGCCCAGAACACATCATAAGAACTTATCTGGATAAAATGACAGAAAAGAAAACTTAGTAAAATAGTGGATTCCACATAGTTTAATATAGTTGTAATTTAAAATTGCTACAAGCAATGTGGTTAGATAAATGAATAAATATGTTGATTTCTGCATAAAATTCTTTTACTTTATGATTTCCCTTAGCATCTTTAATCTGATTTCTTTCTTAGAATACATATTCAGTAACATAGAAGGGCAGTTTTTCCACAATATAATTTTTCTAGAATACTTGCAATGTTGTACATACAAATTTATTTTATTTTTAAGTAGTGGACCAAAGAAACATTGCCACTGAATTAAAATATCAATGTTGATAAGATAAGCGATATGAACAAATTATTATTGTATATTTTACATGTTCAATTTTACAGTCAACAGATTCAACATATACTAACAATATGTGGATTGGAATAGATAATTTCTAATGTGACAGATTTAAGTATTATTCGGGGACAAATTGATAGAATAAGAGTTTTAGCTCTGAACAAGAGAATCTAGGTTCATATTCTAAAACTCAAAAAAAGGGACATGATAAGGTAAATATATTCCCATCACTTCTATGGAGATGTGTGGTGATCAAAGAGAATACAGAAAGCCTTGGACCGTATAGCCTGATGTACATCAGAAAACAACAAAGAGATCCTACCTTAAACAAAGTCAAAGTGAGATCCTAGTTTAAAAAAAGATTGTCATTTGATGTAGACACACACACACACATGCACATGTGCCTTGGCACAGATTCGCACATATACCCTCATAGGTAGGAGCACATATACATGTTCATATGTGTACACACGATATATCCATTCAGAAAGATAAAATGTAAATTCAATTTAAGCTGTAGTTTTGGGTGAACCATGTAAAGAATACATGTTTAAATTCAAGGTTGTCATGCACTCAGCAGTAATGTTTTCAGCAAAACTTTTCAACTGCTACATAGGTTGTGATTACATCAATTTTGGGATTGTTAAACAAAGCAGGGAATTTAAAAAAATTATACTTATCCAATTAATTTGTAAACCCTTTTTTATAATATGTTTGGAAAACATACTATAGCTACATTATTTCTCCTGTATGTGTATATATGTGTGCGCGTGCATGTGTGTGTGCGTGTGTATACACTGCAACACTGACCATACAGAGATGAGGACAACTCTCATGGGGGCTGTTCTCTCCTTCCATCTTTGCAGTTGCTAATACACACTACATCATTTCAGCAGCTCCACCTGATATCATGTAAGGAAAAGCATGGAAGTATTGTTTGCTGATGCTCCCAATTTTTACGTTTTCCTGTTCCATAGCTCTCTAATTGCAACCTTGTTTTTATGATTCTTTGTTACAAGCCACATGCAAGATATTATTACACTCGAAGTGATCAGCATCTGGTTCAGGAGTGATACTTAACTTTTGACTCTCTTTCTGTAGACACATAATATTTGGCTTGATTTGTATTCCTTACTCTAGAAGCATATAATGTTTCACAAATATAACTTCTTATAATATAATCTAAAGCTGAACTTTACAAACTGAATGAGAACCCATGGTCAAAATGCTCTGGTTAGCTTACCTTAGCTTCTATTAAACTGTCTACTGTGTCAACCTTTCCTTCAAGCAACTACTTTCCTTGGCTTCTATTTTTCTTCTTGTTTACACAAACCTCCCCCTGAAGCTGCAGATTAAGATACCAGAATGTGGTTTGGTCTTTAAAAGTCACCTACTTTAAATGCTTGAAAATACCCTTAGGCTCCGAATGCCTAAGTATAGTCTCAACTGGTTGGAATAAAAACTGGCTGCTAAGGATACAACACATAAACCATAAGTTTCAGATAGGCTGAAACGGTGTTTAGATCTCACAGATTTCAAGTCAAACTTTAAAGGTGAAAAATGAAGGAAATAATTGTGACGGTTGTTTGTGCAGAACTTCTGTTGATGTGCTTGTGACAGAAGGCTGTCTTCTAAGAAAAAAGACTGTTTAATTTAAAGAATGCATATAAAGGAAGTTTTTGAAAGGGGAGACAGTGAAGACAGGAACTTAGAAAGCATGGGAAAAGAAAAGGCACCAGAATGTGAGATAACTGTGGTGACTGTCTCTAACACTGGACTGTTGTGCTTCAGTGATCTTCGGAGTTCGAAGCAAGTAAACTACAGGGGCTAACAGGTTGCACTTGTTCAAGTTTATTTGGAATCCTAGCCTCTCTTTTTACTCTAAGTTTAGCATTTGCAGGTGGCTCAGTCTGCCTGCATCCATGGAATCTTCAAGGTAAGGAGAAACTGCAACTGTAGCCATGAGAAGTAGTTTAGAAAGGATTGACAATTATCTTTGAAAGTAAAGTCTCAGGTTTTTGAAAGCACAAATATTTTTTTAGAGGAAAGGAGGAAGTCAAAGCACGGCATGTGTGAGGATTTAATTTAATTTTAACCTTAGTAATTTAAATTTCATTAATTCATGATGCTCTCACTTTTAATTCACACAGGTCCTGTATTTTCGTTGCAAAATGTAATAGCAGGTTTTATAATTAACATGTAGTCCAGATTACCTACTACAGCATGACACATTGCAGCCACCTGTTCATGTCATGTCACCTGCCTTCATTTATGATTTTGAAGGTAGCTAATGGTTCTGGCATTTTTAAAGGCCACGGTTAGCACATTGTGAAAGAGATCATGGTAAAATTCACTGTAACAATAGACTCAAAGAAAATTACATATCTGAAACTAACTCCGCCCAAAAAAAAAAAGGTTGAAAGGTCTTTACAATTTGGACCTAAATGTTTTGGTAGTTGTCATAGAATTAATTTAACTTTTTGAATATTTCTTGGGTCTCTCTTTTTAAGTAAATTGGGATTTAAATAAATGGTGTGCAAACTTTTTAGAGACAGTCATTTTTATGAAGAGAGAACAGACTACTAAGTCAATGTAAATAAAATGTGCTTATCAAAGTCTCCAAGTGTAAACATGACAAACACCTTTGGGATTTAAAATTTTTGTTAATACTGGCACAGTGGAAATGTCAGTGCCTGAAACTACAGATGTCAGAGTGAAATAATATCCCAACTCAATGGAATAGTTATTATTTGTTGCTACAGAAAACAAACATCATGTGTTTTTAAATTAATTGACTAATTTTTCAAAGCTACACAAAGTATTTGAACATTTATGTTTGAGAAAAATTAATTTTTAAATGATTCAAATTGTCTTTGAGAAACATTATAAAGAAATTTAGTAGGTACATTTTTATGTATAACTTTATTTGGCCTGGGAATAACTCATTGATAAAACTCACGATTTTATCAATGAACAATTTTAATTGAAAAATATCTGATTCACTCTTTGGCAATTGAATGAATGGCATAGTATACTCACAGCAAATTGAATCTACTTTAATACTTTTACTCTCTTGTTAACTCATTACCGGAAGATGATAGTTGGACTCTGAATGCTATCAGAGAGAAAAGTTACTATCAGCACGACTCACACAAAAACCTGCAATCTAGATCAGTGACCTGACCTCAAGAGTGGTACAAACGTTATACAGGGAACCAACTACTATTTCGTTGGACTTCAAACCCTTCCATGAGATGGAAACCTTAACTGACACTGTTAAATTGGCCAAGGATCTGAGGCTAGAACGATCCCTTATGGGCCTAGAGGAAAACCTAATATTATTATTCTGCTAAAGAAATATGACATATTTTCACATGTTAAATACTTATTATTTCATGGTTTCAATGGGTCAAAAGTATAGGAGGGAGTGAGTTAGGATCTCTATTAAGTGTAGGGCAGACATGTATCAAAGAAATGGCTGAGTTGAATTCTAATTTTGGTTCACATTCTGCTCCAAACTGAGGCAGCTGGAAGGACTCTGTTCCTTAGGGTTCTGATGTTGAGAATCTAGTATTCTTGCTAGCACTATTGTTTTATCTACAGACACATGCAGGTTGGTAGGAAGTTTTCAAAGGTGGGGGTTTGCAGTGGCTTTGGTTTCTTGTATGTAAAGTTTATTCAGTCACAAGGATTTCGGTGTGCAGGGCCATAATCTCATATTCTATTTTAAATAAAATAGACTGAAAATGAAGTTGTGTCTTTTCCATGATCAATACAAATGTTGTAGGTATGGATCAGGTTCTGGAGGTCACCCACTGAGATTTGCAAGATCTGTGTCACAGAACACAAAATTGAACCAGAGACATAAAGACAGTGGTAGAAATAGAGACAATTTATTTAGTTTAGAAATGGGACGTAGAGCTGGAATGATAATAAGATCAAAGATCATAGCCAGGAAAGTCCATTCTTTTTCTGCATCATTTACGTAGGACAACAGTATTTCTGAATTCGGAATCTGAGGCTTTCTTCCATAACGTGTTCTGACCTTCACGTATAGCCCAGGTGGGAAATGTTTTCAGTTTCTGTCACACATTAACTTTGATATCCCATGACTCTGCATCCTCCATACATTCTCCTGCTGCAATTGTAAAATGAAAAGCCAACATTTTATTAAACCAAACCATCCACTTGTTTTTGGTTCAAGACACTCTAGTGTTGATAGACAGATGCTCTTTAAGGAGGTCCAGATGTCCAGCTGCTTTAGGAAAGCCTATAGCTAAAGACTAAAGAGACGCTAACTCTATCAGTAATGTTACTCCATACCAGGTTCTAGAGCACAGAGGTATGAGAGAAGAAATACGGATAAAACAAGTCAGAAATCTTACTCACACTTTCCAGACTTCTGAATTAGTACACCTATTTTTTTACCTCAAAAATAAACAGAATAAAATGATTTAATAATATAATGTCTAGATATTGAGAAGGAAATTACCTTCAATGCCACATGCAACATTAGGAAGTTAGGGGAAAAGTTTCTTTACAGAAGAGAAATAAAATAGACCTACAGTGCCATCTACCTACCTTTAATTTAAATGTTGCTTTTCTTTTCTTTTATAATTTTTTAATTTGAAATTTTCTACTACAGAAATTTGTTTATTCACTCTAATAGTCATATGGAATTTTAAACATTAATCCAATATGATTTTCAAAGGACTCTGTTATCGATATTATTTTTTGTTTTGTTCCTTGCAAAGCCATAGTGAATATGTGTAACATACTATCTTGTACCTGTTAAGGTATTTCTGACTGGTGTTATAATGAAGGTCTTATGTAAATGTGACTGTGGGAATTTCTGATTCACCAATTGGTTTTTCCATCTCTCAGAAGAGCTACACTATCTCATGATGGCTAAATCAGGGGGAGAAACTATACTGTGCAGGTGTGTAAGAGTTGGATTGGAGGGTCTTGGTCATTAAAACCTCAAGCTCCTCAACATTATTTATAGGATAGCGATGGAATTAAACAGTGATCCAGTGATTCCGTGGTGAGACTTGCTGCAGTATGACCAACTTTTTTGCCTCTGCAATGATGAAAGGCTCAGCTTGTTAGTATGACAGCACAGCAAACCTGTGTAACAATTTCAAAGAGATGCAGGTTATTGAAGAGAGGAAATTCAAAGGTTCCCAGATATGTCATTGTCTATAGGAAAGCATGCTAAAATGTTTAAATATTATAACTATTTCTTTCAATAATTTTCCTAGTCCTATATAGCTATATGTTCTGTCAGTCTTTGTCTTCTTATGTTTTTTATTTACATGCATTATTTGGGTATGTCATGTGAAAAATGTAATCCAAGTTTCTATTTTTTCTTCAACTAACCTTTTTGTGAGCAATGTTTTCATCTCACTTCATGAAGACTTAAAAAAACACATAACAACATTTAAATCATTAAAAACTTGCACATGATAAAGTTCTTTAATGGATTTCCTTTTTGGGAAATTTGTCATTCAGTTATAAACTGTTGACCTCCTGCATTTTCTCATTTTGTTCTTGTAAAGGTTTGTAGCAGCATCATAAGTTGCAACAATTTACAAATAAATGCATTACTTTTATTTATGTTCTTTATTCTCTTATCATTCTGCTATTTGGTCACTGAAGGCTTTAGATTTCTTTTTTGTATTTTCTAAATTTCTTGATGGGGATATTAAGTGCTCATTGTATAAAAGTAAACATGCACTGGGCTACCTCAAATGGAAACATTGCCTACGATAAATTTTGACCATTATTTGCTTGGTTTATTTATTTGACGCATGATTTATTATCCATTTATCAAAATCTGGCTTACCACTTATCCTACCTCTTAAAATTATTGTGTGTGTGTTTATGTGTGTGTTTGTCAATGTATGCTTGTGTAAGAGTATATATGTGTATGTTCATGTGTATGTACAAGTGTGTGTGTACATATGTGTGGAGACCAGAGGTTAAAGTCAGGTGTCTTTCTCAATGTCCTCTCACCATTTTTTATTTTTTTCTTATGGGTCTCTCATTAATACTTAAACTCACTGATTTGGCTTTAATGACTGGCCAACATGTCTCAGGCATCTTCCTGTCGTGGTGTCCCCAGTCCTGATGTTCCAGACATGGTTGAATATGGCGAACTCTTTTACACAGATGCTTCGGGAACCATGCTCTGGTACTCAGGATTGCACAGCAAGCTTACTGATAACCCATCTGGTTCCCTGTCTTGACTACCTTTATTTTGCTTACTAATTTTCCACTATTTTTCTATTGTTCCTCTAAGAGTTTCCTAATAGCAGTTTTTCTGTGAAAACTTTTTTTTCCTGGTTGTTTAGTTACTTGCTTCTCTTTATAAATGCTTGCAAGCCTGATCTTGCTTGCTTATTTACAAAATGAAGATGGATGAATTGTGCTGTGGGATAATGCACTTGGACACTGTAAAGTTTGTCACTCATATTGGTTTAATAAAACTTTGATTGGTCAGTAGTCAGGCAGGAAGATTAGGTGGGGCAATCAGACTAGGAGAATTTTCGGAAGAGAAAAGGCAGAAAGCCAGTCACAAGCTAAACAAAGAGGAAGCAGATGAGAATGTCTTGAGAACAGGTGCCAAGTCATGTGGCTAAACACAGACAAAAACATATGATTGAATTGAAGTTATAGGAACTTGTCAGCAATAACCCTGAGAAACAGCTCAAACAGTTTACAGTTTAAAAAATCCTCTATATGTTTATTTGGGACTGAATAGCTGCTGAACGTGGCAACTGAAACTCCTGTCTACAGGTTTGTGT